>NC_069390.1:64178595-64480679 GCF_027475565.1 Acinonyx jubatus | reverse complement strand
AACTGACCCAACCTGAGGTGATTTCTCCCTTTTCTGAATGCTGTTAACACTTGCTTTTATTTTATATTTTGTCTAGTACTACCAATATGGTATAGACACTGTCCAATCAGAACAGAAACTGATCATAGAACTGAGGGTTCTTGCAGTGCTGTGGGTTGGTTCTTTAGACCTGAGGTCTGGAGAAGGAACTGGGACAGCAGGATTGGTGGGCATAGAATGGGGGCAGACATCACTCAAGTTACTGAGATAATTATTTGCCAACTGGTATAGAAGGATTTCAATATTATAATAACTGGCTGAGTATCAGCCTTGGTTCTTCCAAGTAGTAAGTGCCTCAAGAATAGCATGCTGCTAATACTGGATAGTATCCCTTATATGGATACCTAAGTGCAATTGAGAGGTATGGGTATTCAAAGCAAGTTAAACTTTAATAACAAGTATTAATGTCATTATATAACATTCCCTTCTAAAACTCCTTTGATTTTTTTCACATTACTATTAATGGCACTAATCTCCTGGTCATCCAGGATTAGAGTATTTTGGAATCATCTGATTCCTTCACTTTCACCTCTACACCAGACCAGAGTCCACTTAACCATCAAGACTCTTCCATGATTCCTTCTTAGTTCATGCCACTTACTTTGCATGTTCAGGGTTATTAGCTTTTTTCTACCTACACAACTCCAAGCTAAACTATTACAGTAGCCTCCTCAGTCCCTTTGTTCTATCAGCTCAGTCCAGGCCAGCTGGCACTGTGTTTTTTTCTCCCCTCCTCTTTTCTAATCTAGGTCTTTACTGGGCCCTGCTTAAACCCCACCTCCTCAGGGAAACCTTCAATTGACTCAGCTTAGTATCAGCTATCTTTCCCTGGGCTCCCAGAATACTTATTGTCTGTAGCATTCATTAACTATACATTAACTTTCTGAAATGGCTCTTGTTGCCTGAACTGTAATTATATCTTGGAATGTGATTTAACAGGTAGTTATCTCTCAGGTAGAAAGCATACTTGCCCTAGAATTAATATCCCCACAGGGGCATAATGGTTCAGAACATTTAGAGTTTTAAAATTTCCTGATTGACATAATTTCAAATTCTGTAGACAGGCTGCTGAATAGCATGCAATTCTGTTTAAAAGAAATGCTGACTGTGACCTGCTAACTTCAGTTTATAACCCACGAATGGATCACAACCTCCTTTTTATGAAACTAATGTAGACTATATGAGCTCTACAAAGATGGATGTTTCTCCTATAATGGAGAGGTAAGGCCTGGAAGCAAAAATCTTTACTAGGTTGTATGTAAATTATTGCAAGAGAGATATATAGCACAAGATTTTGGAGGAAGGAGAATTGCATGGTGATAACTACTTCCTATTGTAGGAAGATTCTGTTTGGGAGAAAAGGGACTTGGTATTTCTTAGAGATTTTCCCTTGATAGTTAAATCATTCTTTTCAGAGTTTTTTTTTTTTTTTCAAGGGCCTGTAGGAATAATATACATCCATTTCTTCTTTCTTTAAAAATATTTTTAATGTTTATTTTTGAGAGAGAGAGAGAGAGGGACAGAGAGACAGAGCTTGAGCAGTGGAGGGGCAGAGAGAGGGAGACAGAATCCAAAGCAGGCTCCAGGCTCTGAGCTGTCAGCACAGAGCCCGACACAGGGCTCAAACTCACAAACCTTGAGATCATGACCTGAGCCAAAGTTGGATGCTTAACCAACTGAGCCCCCAGGTGCCCCTCCTTCCACTTTCTTTAAATTTTTATTTCATTTCCAGTATTATTAATGTACAGTGTTATATTAGTTTCAGGTGTACAATTTATTTTTTAGATGGTACCACAATCCTACACATTACTCAGCGGCCATTATGATAAGTTTACTCTTAATCCCCTTCACCTATTCACCCGTTGCCCCACTTACCTCCCCTCTTGTTACCATCAGTTTGTTCTCTAAGAGTCTACTTTTTTTTTAAGTTTATTTATTTATTTTGAGAGTAAGGGAGAGAGTGAGTGAGAGAGAGACAGAGAGAGAGTGAGTGAGCATAGGGAGAGAGACAAAGAGGGAGAGAGAGAAAATCCCAAGCAGGCTCTGCACTGTCAGCATGGAGCCTGACATGGGGCTCGAGCCCACAAACCGTGAGATCATGATCTGAGCCGAAACCAAGAGGCAAAAGCTTAACTAACTGAGCCACCCAAGTGCCCCAAGAGTCTACTTTTTGATTGCTTCTTTTCTTTGTTGTTTTGTTTCTTAAATTCTGCATATGAGTGAAATTTAATGGTATTTGTCTTTCTCTGACTGACTTATTTCTCTTAGCATTATATTTTCAAGATCTATCCGTTTTGTTACAAATGGCAAGATTTTTTTTTTATGGCTAAGACTATATGTGTGTGTGTGTGTATATATATATATATGTGTGTGTGTATATACATATATATGTATATATACATATATATGCATATATATGTGTGTGTGTGTGTATATATATATATATATATACACACACACACACATACATACACACACCACATCTTCTTTATCCATTCATCTATCCATGGACATTTGGGTTGCTTCCATAATTTGGCTATTATAAATAGTACTGCAGTAAATGTAGGGGTGCATACATCTTTTGAATTAGTGTTTTCTTATTCTTTGGGTAAATACTCAGGGAATTACTGGATTAGATGGTTATTCTATTGTTAATTTTTTAAGAAATCTTTACTGTTTTGTACAGTGGCTGCACCAGTTTGCATTCCTGCCAGTAGTGCAAAAAGTTTCCCTTTTCTCCACATGCTCACTATCACTTGTTTCTTCCGTTTTTGATTTTAGTCATTCTGATAGGTATAAGGTGATATTGTGGTCTTGATTTGCATTTCCCTGGTGATGAGTGGTGTTGAGCATCTTTTCATGTGTCTTTTGGCCATTGGATGTCTTTTTTGGAGAAATGTCTGCTGCTCATGTCTTCTGCCCAGTTTTTATTTGAATTATTCATTTTTTGGGTGTTGAGTTGTATATGTTGGATACTAACCCTTTATCAGATGTATCATTTGCAAATATCTTCTCCCTTTCAGTAGGTTGCCTTTTAGATTTGTTGATTATTTCCTTCACTGTGCAGAAGCTTTTTATTTTGATGTAGTCCCAATAGTTTATTTTTGCTTTTGTTTCCTTTACCATGGGAGACAAATCTAGAAGGATGTTTGTATGATTGATGTCAGAGAAATTACTGCCTGTGCTCTCATCTAGGATTTTTATGGTTTCAGGTATCACATTTAGGTTCTTAGTTCATTTTGAGTTTGTTTTTGTGTATGGTGTAAGAAAGTGGTCCAGTTTCATTATTTAGCATGTCGCTGTCCACTTTTCCCAATACCATTTGTTGAAGAGACTGTCTGTATCACATTGGGTATTCTTTCTGCCTTTGTTGAAGATTAATTGGCCATATAATCATGGGTTTACTTCTGGGCTCTCTGTTCTGTTTCATTGATATATGTGTCTGTTTTTTTGTGCCAGTACCATACTGTTTTGATTATTACAGCTTTGTAGTATATCTTGAAATCTGGGATTGTGATACTTCCAGTTTTGTTACTCTTTTTCAAGATTGCTTTGGCTATTCAGTCTTTTTGTGGTTCCATATGAATTTTGAGATTATTCTAGTCTAGTTCTATGAAAAATGCTATTGGTATTTTGATAGGGATTGCAGTAAATCTGTAGATTGCTTTAGGTACTGTGGACATTTTAACAATATTTGTTCTCCCAGTTCACGAGCATGGAATATATTTCCATTTGTGTCATCTTCAAATTTCTTTCATCAGTGTTTTATAGTTTTCAGAGTACAGGTCTTTCACCTCTTTGTTTAAGGTGTTTTGTTTTATTTTTGAGAGAGAGTGAGATCTCTCTCTCAGAAGTGATCTCAGAAGCGTGAGATCATGACCTGAGCTGAAATCAAGAGTTGGACGTTTAACTGACTGAGCCACCCAGGCACCGTGTCACCATCTTAAGTTTATTACTAGTTTTTTTAAAAATTATTTTTGATACAATTTTAAATGAGACTGTTTTCTTAATTTCCCTTTCTGCGACTTCACTATTAGTATATTGAAATATGACAGATTTCTGTATATTGATTTTGTATCCTGTGACCTTACTGAATTCATTTATCAGTTTTTGTAGTTGTTTTGGTGGTCTTTAGGGTTTTCTATATGTAGTATCATGTCATCTGCAAATAGTAAAAGTTTTACTTCTTACCAATTTGGATGCCTCTTATTTCTTTTTGTTGCCTGATTGCTGTGGCTAGGGCTTCTAGTACTATGTTGAATAAAAGTGGTGAGAGTCAACGTCCTTGTCTTGTTTCTTACCTTAGGGGAAAAGTTTTCAGTTTTTCTCCCGTAAGTATGATATTAAATGTGGGTTTTTCTTATATGGCTTTTATTTTGTTGAGGTATGTTCACTCTAAACCTACTTTGTTGAGGATATTTATCATGGATGGATGTTGTACTTTGTCAAACTTTTTCTGCATTTTCTGTATGATCTTTGAAATGACCATGTGGCTTTTATCCTTTTTCTTGTTTCACGCTGATTGATTTGTGAATATTGAATCATTGTTGCCTTCTGGGAATAAATCCCACTTGATTGTAGTGAATTATTTTTTAAGTGTGTTGTTGGATTTGGTTTGCTAATATTTTGTTGAGGATTTTTGTATCCAAGTTCATCAAGAGCTTGGTCTATAGTTCTCTTTGTTTGTAGTGTCTTTATCAGGTTTTGATATCAGGGTAATGCTGGTCTTGTAGAAAGAATTTGGAAGCTTTCCTTCCTCCTCTATTTTTTGGAATATTTTGAGAAGACTAGGTATTTAACTCTAAATGTTTGATAGAATTCACCTTTGAAGCCATCTGGTCCTGGACTTAACATTCATTTCTTCTTTATTCACCATCTTGTTTTTCTTCTCAGTGTTGATGTGTTTGCAAAGTAGCAGAGCTTATAATTGAGGTTTCCTGACTTGGACTGTATTTCTAAACATTAATGAGCAAAGCAGAATACTATAAGGGAGAAAATTTATTTCTTTTTTTATAGTCATGCATTTTGGGGCCAAACAAAAATGACTCTTTTAAAAACGGGGAGCTCTAAGAGGTACTAGGCTGTGGGATGAAAGTATTACTTGTGAATAGTTTACCTTCTCATTGTAGGCTGCTTGGATTATAGTTTTAAAGGGAGACAATGTCCTATTGTAAGTAGTTTTGGGAGATTATAATTATTACTCTTGAATAATTTCCTTCAGAATGTGCTGTTTGTTTTCCACGAACTTTGCTTTTTAAATGAAATAAACTTTTGAGGTGAAGATTTCCTTGGTTTTACTCTTTATGGCAACTCTCTTCTCTTATAGAAGATCCTTTATGTAAATTCTATCTTTCATTATTTTTACTGCCTTAATGAGAACAGAATTGCTCCTGGGGAAAATGTATTATCAAACTGCTTTTTAAGGTTTCCCAGGGGTCACATGCCAACTGTTGTGAAAACATTGCTATGGTTGTAATGTACTTTTATGCGTGTGTTTGTGTGTGTGTGTGTGTGTGTGTGTGTGTTTAATACCACAAAGTGTGGGCTGCCTGGGTGGCTCAGTTGGTTAAGTGTCTGATGTTGGCTCAAGTCATGATCTCATGGTTCATGGCTTTGAGCTCTCCGTTGGGCTCTGTGCTGACAGCTTGAAGCCTGGAGTCTGCTCCGGATTCTGTCTCCCTCTCCCTCTGCCCCTCCCCTACTCACACTCTTTCTTTCTGTCTCAAAAACAAGTAAACATTAAAAATATATACCACAATGTGTAATTACTGATGGCTATCAATCATCAGGGAGTATTTGGTATAATTCAATAAATTTTAAGCCTCTACTATGGTCAGGGATTTATATAAACACTACCTTCTAGGGAAGATATTAATATTCCTTTTAAAGATGAGGCAACTAAGGTTCAGAGATGTGAAAAAATGTACTGAAACTCACCTGGCTTGGAACGTGGCACAATTGGGTTTTCAACTCAGGATGTGTCAGGCAGCAAAGCTGGGCTGTTTCCATTGGAGAAGCAGCCACTCTGTAGGCCTGGGATTGTCCTGGAAAACTTTATGGAGGGGACACTTCTTAAATGAATACTTGGATGGATGGAGGATGAAGTAGGGAGTTTTCTGTAATGACGTGGGTAGGAAAATATTCCAAGCAGGGGAAAATTCACGTGCAGTAGCCTGGAGACTTGAGAAAGCATATTATGTCCAGTGGGTTTCTGAATTATGAAATAGGAGAGGGATAAGCAATGGAAGATGAGGTTGGAAAAGAGGTGGGCAGGGTCCCAGTAGAGGCATTATCATGTCCTCTGTGTTTGCCTTCATTGCAGCCTCCTATACCAGCAGTTAGTTAGATTGTGTTTCCTCTGTGCTGCTATAACGAACATCTTGTGCTACCTGGATTCATGATAGCATCCATTGTGTAGAAATAGTTTCTTTACTTGCTTGTCTCAACTGGGCTATGACCTCTTTTAGAGCAAAGACTGTGTCTTTTATCCTTGTGTCTGGTGTAGCCAGGCACATGCAGTAGGCAGTCAGGAAGTAGTGGGAGGATGAAAGGGCCTTGTCCTTGCTGAAGAGAGTCAGTATTGAGTTGGATTTTAACATGATAATTTTTGGATCTGTCCATATTTCCTGATGCTAACATACCTGATAGAAAGATAACATAGTGTCACTGGTAGACAAAAGGGGTGAGAGCAGAGTTAATTGGTTCAGGTAGGCTACTTGGTCCTCTGGTGTCACATTACACTTCTCACTTTTTCTTTCCAATTCAACTCAACAGTTATTGATGAAACAGTGCTGTACCCATTGTGCTTTGTGCTGTGGGGGTTCAGATGTGAATAAGAGAGAGGAGGCAGACTGTTATTGAACATAGTAGTGGAAGTCTTAGCCTCTGCAATCAGACAACACAAAGAAATAAAAGTCATCCAAATCGGCCAGGAGGAGGTCATACTTTCACTCTTGGCAGATGACATGATATTATATATGGAAAACCCAAAAGATTGCACAGAAAAACTGCTAGAATTGATTCATGAATTCAGCAAAGTTGCAGGATATAAAATCAATGCACAGAAATCAGTTGCATTCCTATACACCAACAATGAAGTGACAGAAAGAGAAATCAAGGAATTGATCCCATTTACAGTTGCACAAAAAACATAAAATACCTAGGAATAATCTAACCAAAGAGGTGAAAAATCTATACACTGTAAACTATAGAAAGCTTTTGAAAGAAATTGAAGAAGACACAAAAAAAATGGAAAAAGATTCCATGCTCCGGCATAGGAAGAACAAATATTGTTAAAATGTCAATATTCCCCAAAGCAATCTACATATTCAATGCAATCCCTATCAAAGTAACACCAGCATTCTTCACAGAGCTAGAACAAATAATCCTAAAACTTGTATGGAACCAGAAGACCCCGAATAACCAAAGCAATCTTGAAAAAGAAAACCACAGCAGGAGGCATCACAATCCCAGACTTCAAGCTATACTCCAAAGCTGTAATCATCAAGACAGTATGGTACTGGCACAAGAACAGACACTCAGGTCAGTGGAACAAAATAGAGAACCCAGAAATGGACCCACAAACGTATGACTAACTAATCTTTGAGAAAGCAGGAAAGAATATCCAATGGAATAAAGACAGTCTCTTCAGCAAATGGTGCTCGAAAACTGGACGGTGACATGCAGAAGAATGAACCTGGACTAGCTTCTTACACCATACACAAAAATAAACTCAAAATGGATGAAAGACCTCAATGTAAGACAGGAAGCCATCAAAATCCTCGAGGAGAAAGCAAGCAAAAACTTCTTTGATCTTGCCCGCAGCAACTTCTTACTCAACACGTCCCTGGAGGCAAGGGAAACAAAAGCAAAAGTGAACTACTGGGACCTCATCAAAATAAAAAGCTTCTGCACAGCGAAGGAAACAATCAGCAAAACTAAAAGGCAACCGACAGAATGGGAGAAGATATTTGCAAATGACATATCAGATAAAGGGTTAGTATCCAAAATCTAAAGAACTTATCAAACTCAACACCCAAAAAACAAAGAATCCAGTGAAGAAATGGGCAAAAAACATGAATAGACACTTCTCCAAGGAAGACATCCAGATGGCCAACCAACACATGAAAACATGCTCCATATCACTCATCATCAGGGAAATACAAATCAAAACCACAATGAGATACCACCTCACACCTGTCAGAATGGCTAACATTAACAACTCAGGAAACAACAGATGTTGGCGAGGATGCAGAGAAAGAGGATCTCTTTTGCATTGTTGGTGGGAATGCAAGCTGGTGCAGCCACTCTGGAAAACAGTATGGAGGTTCCTCAAAAAACTAAAAATAGAACTACCCTACGACCCGGCAGTTGCACTACTAGGCATTTATCCGTGGGATACAGGTGTTCTGTTTCGAAGGGACACATGCATCCCCATGTTTATAGCAGCACTATCAACAATAGCCAAAGTATGGAAAGAGCCCAAAGGTCCTTCGATGGATGAATGGCTAAAGAAGATGTGGTATGTATGTATATGTGTGTGTGTGTGTGTGTATATATATATATATAATATATATTACTCAGCAATCAAAAAGAATGAAATCTTGCCATTTGCAACTACGTGGATGGAACTGGAGGGTATTATGCTAAGTGAAATTAGTCAGTCAGAGAAAGACAAAAATCATATGACTTCACTCATGAGGGCTTGAAGAGACAAAACAGATGAACATAAGGGAAGGGAAACAAAAATAATATAGAAACAGGGAGGGGGACAAAACAGAAAAGACTCATAAATATGGAGAACAAACTGGAGGGGTTGTGGGAGGGGGGATGGGCTAAATGGGTAAGGGGCATTAAGGAATCTACTCCTGAAATCATTGTTTCACTATATGCTAACTAATTTGGATGCAAATTTTAAAAAATAAAAAATAAAAAAAAAAAAGAACAACAAAAAAGAGAAGGCAGTATGATGTGGTGGGAAAAGTCACCTTCATTAGAATTTCTGTGAAGAACAAATGAGAGAATGTACATTTAGGCCTTAGGTGCAGCCTTTGCACTATTCATAGGTACAAGTGGGATTAATACACAATCATTTGATCAACAGATTCTAACATCTTATTTAGGGTTACTTTAGGTTTGGGTTAATAATAGTATACAGCAGGGATAGGATATGTGTCTATAAATAACTACCGTGAAAGAGTACATTTGAAAAATGTTATAAGAGAACTAAAATTACCAGAGAAGCACAAAGAAGGCAGGAAGGCCAAGGATTGCTTTGCGTAGAAAATGGCATTGAATAGAATCCCCTGGACCTCTTCACACAGTGACGTAACTGATAGAAGGCTATGGAGATTAAAGGCTTAATTAACTGTTATCTGCTCTGAGACCCCTTCTCTGACTATTGTATTAAAATTAGGTGTATCTCTGTATTCTGTTATGGTTTCTGAGTGTTTATTTGTGTCTTTGCTTATTTGTTGTCTGTTTCTATCATTAGACTATAAGTACTGTAAAGGCAGTGACCATATCTAGCTTGTCCACTGTTGTCTGTAGTACTTACCCATGGTAGGCACTCAAGAAATGCTTTTAAATGAATAAATGACTGTAACTACTCACTGTCACTTCTCTGTACATCCTATTAACTCTGGGAAGTTGTTATACAAGATGGTGACACAATGGCAAAAGCACCTGAAAGTAATCAAAGAAGCAACTTGGTCGTGTTTGAACTTGTCATTGTTCTGAGTTTTTTGGTTTCAGCTGAGGATATCCTTTTCCCTTTCCTTTATCTTTTTTACAGTGTCCTTATCACTCAGACCGGATGAATGCTGAAAACAATGAGTAGTCTATAGAGTGTATTTTTAAGTTGATGATTAAAGGTCTCTAGAGACCATTTTATAGTGAAATCAGGACTGAGAACTTTGACGCTGGAGTTCCCCAGGAAGAAGCTTAGGCAGCTACTTTTCTTCAGTTGCTTCCTTTTGTGGATGATTTTCATGTGAGGATTTCGTAAAGTTTAATATTTTGGAATGCTAAAAGCTTTTAAAATCTTGTATTATTCAATGTATTAAAAATAATTCATTTTAAAGCAATCTCTGAAAATGAATGCTATAGATTTTTGTTTCAATGGTTCTCACAGTGTGATTCACAGAAGATCCTCCATGGTGGAGGAGGAGATGCATTTTAGCATGTGGTAACATTTGACAGAGGTAACAAGGTAAAGATTGTGGTCCCTGATGGCTTTTGTCTCATCAGAGGGGAACAGAGGCTGTAAAGTTTGAGAACTTCAGGGTCTCACTTTGTACAATTTCTTTAATTAGATTTTGGAGGAAAAAGGTGGAAATAGAATCTACTTTATTAACTTCCACTATTTACTAGGAGGAGCCTGATGGCCTTGGAAGTCTTGTATTAGTTTAGTGGGGATCTTACTATTTAGAATGCCCACAGTCAGGTTCAGTGCAGAATCAGTCATTAAAGAGCAGCGATGGTGGTTACACTGGTTTGGAAGACTTCATTTTGTTGATGGCTGTTGTGCATATACTGCTGATATTATATACTGGGCCCTTTTTCATTGTGATCTTTCCTGGGTGTATTATGATTTTGGAAAATGAACATTGTTATATGTGATATATGTAACAATTTAAAAGAGATCTGGGCTTGGGTGGCTAGTGGCTCAGTCAGTTAGGCTCCTGACTCTTTATTTTGACTCAGGTCATGATCTCATGGTTCGCGAGTTCAAGCCCTGTGTTGGGCTCAGTGCTGGCAGTACAGAGCCTGCTTGGGATTTTCTCTCTCCCCTCTCTCCCTGCCCCTACGCTGCTTGTTTCTCTCTCTTGAAATAAATAAATAAACTTAAAAAAAAAAAAAAAAGAGAGATCTGGGTTAAAACTTAGCTTATTTATCAGTCTTGCAGTGATCTCTCATTTGGCCCTTTCAGTAGTAACCTTCTGTTTATTCTTTCTCCCTTTTTAAAAATCGTCTTCTCTAGGCCTGCCTCAGCAGAATGGCTGGAGTGATCTCTTTAAGACATGGATGGGAACAAGTCTTAAAGCTTTTAGGGAAAGGGGAGGGGGCGGTGCCTGGATGGCTCAGTTGGTTAAGTGTCTGAGGTCAGATCAGATCATGATCTCATGGTTCATGGGTTTGAACCCTGCTTGGGGCTCTGTGCTGACAGCTCAGAGCCTGGAGCTGTTTCAAATTCTGTGTCTCCCTCTCTGTCTCTCTCTCTGCCCCTTCTCTGTGCGCTTGCTCTCTCTTTCCCCCCCTCCTCAAAAACAACAAACAAACAAACAAAAAAGCTCTTAGGGCTTCCCATTGCCGTTAATGTTAAATTTAAACTCCCTACCCTAAGCCTCATCCCATATTCTTCTCCCCCTTATTCACCATGCTCCAGACACTCTTGATGCCTTTCTGTTTCTATAACATGCTAAGTAAGCCCTTTCTGGCCTCTGAGCCTTTATATTTTCCATTCCTTCTTTCTGGAATTCTTCCCCTGGCTGGCTCCTTTAGGCTTTACCTTCAATGCCACTCTGTGGAGAATACTTGTGTGTTAGTTTCTTAGAGCTGTTGTAACAAACAGCTGTTTGTGTTAGTTTCTTAGAGCTGTTGTAACAATTCTGTTGTTGCCAGAATTGGTTTGTTTAGGGGGACCAAAGGGAGAATCTGTTTCATGCCTTTGCTAGTTTCTGCTGGTTGCTGGCAGTCCTTGGTGTTCCTTGGCTTGTAGCTGTGTAATTTCATTGTCTCCCTCTGTTGTCACATGGCTGTCTTTCTTTTATTCATCTGTACCTTTACATGGCATTCTCCTCTCTGTCTTTGTCTCTGTGTCTCTTCTCATTAGGACATTAGTATATTAGATTAAGGGTCATCTTGCTCCAGTATGACCTCATCTTAACTATTTACATCTACAATGACTCTATTTCCATAAAAATTCATATTCTGAGGTTCCAGGAAGGATATGAATTTTGGGGGGTTGAGGGAAACCCTATTCAACCCAACACACCTTTCCTGAACTTTTAATTTAAAGTAGGCTGTAGCAGTGGAGCAATATCTATGAACATACTCACAAATTATTTATTTCTGGCCGGTGGTGAGGAAAGCACTTCATTAGACCGCATTTCATGCATTTTACTCAATTCTGGGCACGCCATGCATGAGAGGAACATAATTGAACTAGGATGTGAATGGGGTTATGAACATTTCAGAAAGTGTCATATGGGTAAGAAACAGGGTTGCTCTGTTGGAGAAGATCTGAAAAGTCATCACAGCCCTCTGCAGGAGGACCATCCCTTCAGAGGAGGGCAAGTACAGAAGATTGAATGGTGTTACTTATACCGCAGGCCTGTGGTCCTGTATGTGGAAAGCATGGTTTTGCCTTTTTAGGGGTAGGGCTGGGATATTTATTTTTTTACACTATAGCAGATACCAGCCTCCATCTCTCAGAAGTTCTGGGATGGTATACGATTATAACAGTGCTACCAGAAGAATATTTTGTGTGTACAGAAACATTTAGAACACTAGAGTATAGGGGCACCTGGGTGGCTCAATTAAGCGTCTGACTATGGCTCAGGTCATGATCTGGTGGTTTGTGGGTTCGAGCCCCACTTCAGGCTCTGTGCTGACAGCTCAGAGCCTGGAGCCTGCTTTGGATTCTGCGTCTCCCTCTCTCTCTGCCCCAACCCTGTTTGCGCTCTCTGTTTCTCAAAAATGAATAAACATTAGAAAAAATTTTTTAAAGAACACTAGAGTATAAAGGAAGAAAAATGATGGTAATACATCATATTATATTTAACAAAGCAGGAGAATATTAACATGTAAAGCTTTGTTTGGTAATATACAGCATTATATAACTTTTATAAGATTATCATTGAAATACATATTGCATATATGAGTTCTGTCAAGATTTTTTACTCCATGAAATGGAATAAATATAACAGAGTTTAGATTCCCTTTCAAGTCAGCAAGTGGATTTCGATAGCATTTGTCTGTGGTGTAGAGGACCTCGTGGTTCTAGGTATTCATGTTTGTGTAGAGATCAGGGATGATCTCCGGTCTTTTTACCCCTGTCCTTCTGTCAGCTTCTTTATGGAATTCCCATCCTAGTTTTATATAGCTGTTAAATGTCTCTACTCCTACTCCTGGGTTGTGGATCTCTGCTGAAGCAAACCTACAACTAGGCAGATTGCTATCTATGCCTGCAAATTCAGCCTCCACCTCAGGGACCCTTAGGAGGCCTAAGCATCAGTTCCTTCTTCCATGTCACACTTTTACCTCTATCTTCAAATCATTGAAACACTATGCCCTGTCCCCTACTTCACTGATTAAGAAACTAAGTTGCTGTGTAACAGGCATTTTAGCTAGAACCCCTTCAGTTTCTTCCCTTTCCACCTAGAAATGTAACTCCTCCTGCAGCCATCTGTTTCTCAGTGAAGGAGAGGTTCTTCCTCCTGTCCAAGTCAAATCCCTCCATCTGTGCTGTTGACCGCATTCTGTCTTGCCTCCTCAGACTCCCCCTGCATCATGATATGCCTCCTTGTATATATAGTTTCAACTGTTTTGTCTAATCATGTGCTCTTGGCCATGATACCTCTTTTGTGTTTCTTCCTTCTTTATAAAACTCTGTTGTTCAATAAGTGTATCTTACACATTGATCAGATCAACATTTTGTAGCACATTTGGGTTTACCAAATACCAGTATGCTGCTGAATGAGCCATTATGATATACATTTTACAGGAAACTGTCATTCAGGTTAGGTAACTGTGCACTGGCTGAGAACCACACCTTTAAATTCTTTCCAGTCCTGAAAATTGTGACTATAACCCTGTCACAAGGTCAGGTATATTTTAGGTTATATACTTCAGAAGAATGCTTATTAGTTTTCCCCCTGCCCCTACACCCAGATGCTGGTCTATTGTCTATATTAATTTCATACTTCTTTATCTTCCTGTTTGTACTCTCAGCAGAGGGCATGCAGTTCCTGTGTCCTCAGCATCCTGGATAAGGCTAAACTATTGTGAATTGGTTTTAGATTTTATGCTTGGGTCAAAAGGCACAGCCACTTACAGTGTTCTGCAACTCTTCCAAAGCCAATAGTAGACTCATGCAGTAAATGAGCCTGCACAAACTTCACTCTTGGGCACTTTGATCTCCATTCTCTTTGCTTTGAACCATGCTGTTCTCTGAAGCCCCGTTGGGTCTAATTTTACACCAATAGCAGAGCTAGGATGTATGCATGCAATCATTCATTCTCTGTATATTCACTGATGTTCTTTTATGTGCTAGACATTATACAAGTCCCTGCACATTTAGTGGACAAACCAGACAAGTCTCTGCCTCATTAAGGCTGTTTCCAGTGAACCAGTTTCATTCAATGTTGGTTTAGAGATGCAAGCTCAGATTTCAGGTAAGTTTCTCTTTATAGGAAGATTTTCATTGCTATATCTGGAGGCAGCCTGATGAATATAATCTGATGTCTCATTTCTTCCCCTCATAAACTGTATACCTCCTGCCATAAAACAACAACAGTTCTTGAATAGGCTTGTTCTGTACAGCTTACCTTGTTTGCTTTACTTGAAATGCTCTTCTGTTTCTTCTGTATCTGAAAAAATCTTGTTACTCTTCAGAGTTAAGCTTGGATATTACCTCTGTGGTAAAGCCTTGCATGATTGCCTCAGGCAGGATGGTAACTACCTCTTGTGAGCTCCCATAGCCCTTTGTAGAACTTAACTACACCATCCTGTGATTGTTTATTAGCATGTTCACCACTTTTGTTAAATTCAAAACTTGACAGATGGAATTGTATCTTAGTTCTCTTTCCTTAATGCCTATCATTTAATGAGTACTCAATACATATATTTATTTTTTATTTTATAGAGGGAGAGAAAGCACAAGTGGTGGAAAGGGGTAGAGGGAGAGAGAATCTAAGCAGGCTCCCTGCTCAGCATAGAGCCTGACACAGGACTCGATCTCATGATCTTGTGATCCTGACCTGAGCTGAAATCAAGAGTTGGGCGCTCAACCAACTGAGCTACCCAGGTGCCCTTCAGTACATATTTTTGAATGAAAGAAAATCTAATACAGATGTGATTTAGTACAGTATAATTTCCATATGATTATAGTGAAATAGAAATATAAACATATATACATATACATGTATCTTGGAGGAAATCTTAAATGTTTACAAGTCTATTTTGTTGATTATCTTATACATATAGAAAAACGCACCATTCTAATTCTAGAATCCCCTTATTCTCTTTTAGAGTCACTTTCCCCCTACAAGAGTAACCACTATTCTGATTTTTAAAAGCATGAATTTTTGAACCCTTACTTTAAAAAGGATGATGAATGCCATATTTAAATTATGTGACTATATCTTTATTTTAAAAAGATAGATTTCGGGTGCCTCAGTGGCTCAGTCAGTTAAGCGTCTGACTTCGTCTCAGTTCATGATCTCACGGTTCGTGGGTTCGAGCCCCACGTTGGGCTCTGCACTGATAGCTCGGAGCCTGGAGCCTGCTTCGGATTCTGTGTCTGCCTCTCTCTCTGCCCCTCCCCCTCTTATGCTCTGTCTCTCTCAAAAATAAACATTAAAAAAAATAAAATAAAAAGAGAGTTTTAAAATAATTGGCATCACTATATCTCATTTAAGAGTTTGGACTTGAGATCTAATCTGAAATGTTATGAATCTAGTGTATAAAACTTAATAGGCTCTCCCACTACTTATACAACAGCGCCCTCTGACTGTGTAATATTTCCTAAAATGTATGTATTTAGTAATCAGTAATACTTTCTAATTTGAGAGCTTAAGCTGTGGCCAGGTAACTCTAGTGGTACAAAGCTTCCTAAAGCCATTGGGAGCTGATCATGTGATTACTGATCATCTGATGCTTGCACAAAGTTAGTCAACAGATGATGCCAGAATTGTTGTCTGATCCATCACTTAACTGTTTTTTGACAAAACATGTTTCTTTTTTTTTCCCCCAAAGTCTTAGAGTTCTTTTTAGGTAAGTAGTTATTAAATTATTATTTATATTAGTTATTAATAATTTATTAGTTATAAATTATTATTAAATTATTTTTTAATAATAAATTTTAAATCCAAGTTAGTTAACATATAGTGTAATAATGATTTCAGGGATAGAATTTAGTGATTCAGCACTTCCATATAACACCCAGGCTTGTGCTCTCCTTAAATGCCCATTGCCCATTTAGCCCATTCCTGCACCCAGCACCCCGCCAGCAACCCTCAGTTTGTTCTCTATATTTAAGAGTCTTTTATGGTTTGTCTCCCTCTCTGTTTTTATATTATTTTTGCTTCCCTTCCTTATGTTCATCTGTTTTGTTTCTTAAATTCCTATGAGTGATATCATATGATATTTGTCTTTCTCTCAGTGACTTATTTTGCTTAGTATAATACATTCTAGTTCCATCCATGTTGTTGCAAATGGCAGGATTTCATTCTTTTTGATCGCTGAGTAATATTCCTGTGTGTGTGTGTGTGTGTGTGTGTGTGTGTGTGTGTGTGTGTGTGTGTATACCACATCTTCTTTATTCATTTGTCAGCTGATGGACATTGGAGATCTTTCCATATTTTGGCTTTTGTCAATAGCGCTGCTATAAACATTGGGATGCATGTGGCCCTTTGAATCAGCACTCCTGTATCCTTTGGATAAACATCTAGTAGTGCAGGGGTGCCTGGGTGGCTCAGTCGGTTAAGCATCCGACTTTGGCTCAGGTCATGATCTCA
The DNA here is from genome assembly GCF_027475565.1 of Acinonyx jubatus. Classification (NCBI taxonomy): domain Eukaryota; kingdom Metazoa; phylum Chordata; class Mammalia; order Carnivora; family Felidae; genus Acinonyx; species Acinonyx jubatus. The sequence continues at coordinate 64,463,901 of NC_069390.1, read as the reverse complement.
TGGTTTGTGAGTTCAAGCCCCGTGTTGGGTTCTGTGCTGACAGCTTGGAGCCTAGAGCCTGCTGTGGATTCTGTGTCTCCCTCTCTCTCTGCCCCTCCTTTGCTCATGGTCATGCTCTCTCTCAAAAATAAATAAACATTAAAAAAATTAAAAAAAATACCTAGTAGTGCAATTGCTAGAATGTAGGGTAATTCTATTTTTAACTTTTTGAGGGACCTCCACACTGTTTTCCAGAGTGGCTGCACCAGCTTGCATTCCCACCAGCAGTGCAAAAGAGATCCTCTTTCTCTGCATCCTCGCCAACATCTGTTGTTGATTGAGTTGTTAATTTTAGCCATCCTGACTGGTGTGTGGTGGTATCTCATTGTGGTTTTGATTTGTATTTCCCTGATGATGAGTGATGTAGAGCATATTTTCAAAAACATGTTATTTCTTGATTTACTGTAATGTTTTAGGTGTTTCAAGGGCAGGATATCTCCACCTCTGTTTTAGTAGTAGAGCAGAGAGTATTTTGTTTTTGTAGAATTTTGGTAATTTAGAATATGTTTCCCCCTTGAGGCATACAGTACTTGGTCAGAGGAAAAGGGAGTAACTGAGCACTGCGCAGTTATTGGAGAGGGTGCATGAATCCATTTTCTTGCCAAGCATATACTGTTTTTTTCAAATGTAATTAGATGCTGTTGTGTATTCATTTATACCAGTATTAAATTTATATTAGCTTCTCCTGTATATTTTCTCAAGCAGTGACTATTAAATAGAGCATGTATGAAAATTCTAACATTAACAACGGGGCTTCATACATAAAAATGTGAGGAACCACTGATTAGAAGAATTGAACTATATTCATTTAATGATTATTTATTAAAAAAATATATTTTTTAAGTGGGGCCCCTGGGTGGCTCAGTCAGTTAAGTGTCCGAATTTGGCTCAGGTCATGATCTCACAGTTCATGAGTTTGAGCCCTGCGTCGGGCTCTGTGCTGACAGCTCAGAGCCTGGAACTTGCTTTGGATTCTGTGTCTCCCTCTTTCTATGCCCCTCCCCTGCTCACACTCTGTCTCTCTCTCTCTCTCTCAAAAACAAACATTAAAAAATTTATGAAATATCTTTTTTTAATGTTTGAGAGAGAGAGAGAGAATGAGAGCACACATGCAGGGAGTGGCAGAGAGAAAGATAGACTGAGGATCCAAAGGGGGCTCTGCACTGACAGCACAGAGCCCAATCCAGGACTAAAACTCATGAACCATGAGTTTATGATCTGAACTGAAGTCAGACACTTAACCAATTGAGACACTCAGTTGCCCCTAAAGTATCGGTCTTTTAAAAAAATATTTATTTTGAGAGAGAGGAGGGGATGCATGAGCTGGGGAGGGACAGAGAGAGAGAGAGAGAGAGGAAGAGAGAGAATCCCAGGCAGACTCTGCACTCTCGGTGAAGAGTCTGATGTGGGGCTTGATCTCATGAACTGCAAGATCATTACCTCAGCCAAAATTGAGAGTCAGATGCTTAACCGACTGAGCCACCCAGGTGTCACTAAAGCATCTGTCTTATACAGGTACACTGTGGTAGCTATTGTGTTCTTGCCTTTCTAACTATCCATTTATGAATATAGGAGACTGGATGGTCTAACTTTTTTCTACAGTGGACTCTCCCATATCCCCCCTGTTCTATACTTCGCCCCATGTCATTTTCTCTTTAAATAATTTATTTCTAATTGTTTCCTTTTTAAGATTAGGAGTAGGTTACCAAAAAAGTATGGAAGGGGGGAATACAATTCTCTCTGCTGGTTAATATGCACAGAAGGATGTGTGCAGAACAGTGTCTTATTATACAGAATGATGATTTCATTTGAAGGGTATGTCTGAGGAAACTTCCACTTTCCTTGTTAAAATGGAAACTAGACCTGCAAAGGATGGCAATGAAGAGAACATCCCTGTGGGAAGGGAAGGACAATCCTGTCTCTTAGACTCACCTTCCTCTTGGAGGGACTTGGACCATTTCCTTTGTCATCACCACAATATCCTCAAGGAATATTGATCTTGTTTTAGCTTGGGCTACCTCCTGTATGAGGGATAACTTAACTTAGTAGGATTCCGCTTGTAGATATCCAACCTTCTTCGGGTACAGACCCATGGCCTGCCTAAGCCTTACCTTCCAGATTTTGGTTCCTTCTTTGAAAACCTGTGTCCTTCCAACATGAAGGTGTCTACCCTTTCAGGGGAGATCAACCTTGCCTAGAAACAATGTGTCTCTATTTAGGAACTCTAACAGAATATAATGCCATGGTTCCAAAATTAATACAGGACATACAGGACATCAAGTGGAAGAAAGGGGGTCTTATTTCATTTTAGCATCTTTGGATTAGAATTGGAAACCAGAGAGCCCTCTTTTAAGGTACTTTTGTTTATTGGAGGTATGAGTCCATTTTTTTTTTTTTTGTCCTGTATATCTCTGAGTATACTTTTCATACCTTTAGTAAAATTTCAATTAGCTATGATCATATATCTGGGTGCATAAATAAAACTGTGTACTATGTTTTCTAAAATGAAAGGCTATTGTATAAGAGTTAGTGTAATTTAAAAAATTTTTTTGTTTTATTTTTTTGAAAAAGAGAGAGAGAGGCAGAGGGAGAGGGAGAGAGAGAATCCCAAGCAGGCTTCACGCTCCACACGGAGCCTGACTCCAGGCTTGATCTCACAATCATGAGATCATGACCTGAGCTGAAATCAAGAGTCTGATGCTTAACTGACTGAGCCACCTAGGCATCTCTGTGATTTTGGTTTTTTTTAGTGACTAATTAAATGCGTTAAAAACAGTAATAGTAACAATTTTTGAGTCAGGCTGGTGAAAAGACCAATATTCCACATATTCTTCACTTTAACCATTAGTAAATGGCTGGAGGATATGTCCTTCATTTTACAAATTTGGAGAAAGCTAGTATAGTGTCTCCTGCTTAAGGTTGACATTGGTAGTCAGCTCTCTCTGCAGTAGTATGTTACAGGGAAAAATCAGACTGGGTTTCTTTGGAGGTAGGATTGGGTAGGGGATACAAACACATGAAAAACTTGTATTTGATTTTTATTTTTTAGTTATGTTATCGTGTGTGAGTATTCTGACCTCTCTGAGTGTCGGCAACCTTTTTGTAAGACTGGTGTAATGAAAGTGCCCCTAGAGCTCCACTGGGAAGATGGTGATATGATCTGTATAAAGAAAGCCCCAGCATGGTGCCAGAGACGTAGTTGGTGCTCTGTGTGATTTACTTTCCTTTCTCCCCTGCATCCCCAAATTGCCACCCAAATTGTTGGTGACAGGTATAATGTTCTAATAGGCTTTTCTGGATGTGAACTTTATTCTTTGAACAGTTTTAAAGTCCAATAGTTATTTTTGCCACAATAAATTTTACTTAAAGGATATTCTCTTTGTTCCTTCTTGCCTACACATTCTTATGGATTTCTTTCTTATCTACAAGGTGGAGGGAATTATCTCTTGAAAACTATTGGGACCACATTTTAGAAAGAACTGCTGTATGTGACTAGAGGTGTGTTTGCTTTTTGAGTTCATGCTTTGTTGCTTTTACAGCACTATTATCTATTTTAGTTATTTCAGTAACCAAATTGCAAAAATAATTAAAACCTCTAGTTCTGCCTCCAACTTGTGACCTTGGTCAAGTCACTTGACCTCTTTGAGCCCAGTTTCTTCAATTGAACACAGATCAAATGATTTCTAAAGCCCTTGTTCCCTTTCATGCTGTGATTTATGAAATCTCTTTATTCAGGAGCAGAGCTGAAAGTGGCATGTGGATCCTAGTTCTCAACGGCAGAGGGCACACGGCCCCTAGTGTGCTGGGCCGTTAGGTATTGGAAACATTCTACAGTTTTGTAGCCTGAAGTTGATATTCTTGAAGCTAGGAAAAGCCAAGAAAAGTGTAAACTAATATTTTGCAAACAGGATTTCATAGCCTGTTTCTAGCTATTTAATATTTAGGTGAAACACTAAAAAAATAGGAGATTTCAACATTCCAAGGGTACTTCCTATAATTAAGTGAAGAGCTTTAGAGTTTTGTTTTGTTTTGTTTTGTTTCTGAAGAGCTTTATCCTTTCCCTCCCCCTTATTTACCCCATCTAAGTACCCCATGCTTAGGATTGGTTTCCAAATGGGATGGAGAGGAGAACTAACAATTATTAAGTACTTATTATACATTAGAAACTATACCTGGTACTTTAGGTACACTTTCTCTAATCATCACAGCAATCCTTTATTTTATTTATTTATTTTAATTAAAATAATTGATTTTATTTTATTTTTATGTTTTTAAATTTTTTAATGTTTATTTATTTTTGAGAGAGAGAGAGAGAGACAGACAGAATGTGAGCCGGTGAGGGGTAGAGAGAGGGAGACACAGAATCCTAAGCAGGCTCCAGGCTCTGAGCTGTTAGCACAGAGCCTGATGTGGGGCTTGAACCCACGAACCATGAGATCATGACCTGAGTGAAGTTGGGCACTTAACCGACTGAGCCACCCAGGTGCCCCTAAAATAACTTTTTTTTAAATCTTTATTTGAGAGGGAGACAGAGTGTGAACGGGGGGAGGAACAGTGAGAGAGGGAGACACAGAACTCGAAGCAGGCTCCAGGCTCTGAGCTGTCAGCACAGTGCCCAAAACAAAGGCTCGGATCCATGAACCGTGAGATTATGACATAAGCCAAAGTTGGACACTTAACTGACTGAGCTACCCAGGCACTCCAGCAATCCTTTAAATTGTGTTATCCTTATTTTATATAGGAAGATACTGGGCTCAGAAAGGTTAAGTGACTTGCCTGAGGCCTCACAGTAGAGATTCAAGTTTAGGTCTATTTGCAAACCTGCTTTCTCTACCTGAGTTCTTCCCTTCTCTTCCTAATCTAAATAGTTAGGGATGAATTGCTCACAGCAGTAGTGGCCAGACAGTGGTCACACATGGAAGTTGGCTTTCTCTGGTTCTAAAGTTTTTGTGGCCCTTGTAATTCTACATGGTTTCAAATTTCAAACCTTTAGACTGGATTATTGAAATACGGTTTTTTGTGGGCTACTTTTTAAGGGTACAACAATATCTCATTTTATAAGAAGCAGAATAATCTTTGAGAATCCCATGGTAAGGTGTCTTGTTAGAGAGACATGTACCTACTTTCTTTAAGTCCAGCACAGCCAGTCTTTTCTTTTTTGGTGAAACAGATGATGGTTTTTCCTTTTGAGCTTCAAATGATGAAGTTGGCTTGTATTTGGGGACCATGTTGGGTGGTAATGCACATCTTTAAACACCAGAATCTCATTCAGAATGGTGAGATGTTTATAGTATTAGAGGTATTCTGAAACCTAGATCAAGAGAAGGAATAGCAGATTCATGTTCCATTTTGTGGCTTAGGCTAACTTAGTCATTGTTAAAACTTCAGCTGTACACCTGAATCACTTGGAGGGCTTGTTAAAACACAGACTACTGGGTTCTACCATCCACAATTTCTGATTCAGTAGTTCTGGGATTTAGCCAGAGCATTTGCATTTTTAACAGATTCCCAGGTGATGCTGATGCTGACTTGTAGGGACCTCACATGGAGGAGCGCTATACTTACTGAATGGAGGCAAGTGGAATCACTTGTCTATCTTCCTTCCATTGTCTGTTTCTCTTGCTCTCTTTTATTTTTAGGCTGAGTGGGTATAGTTGAATTAGTTTATTTGTCTTTAATTTTCTTAATGTTTATTTATTTTTGAGAGAAAGAGAGAGACAGAGGACAAGTGGAGGAGGGGGAGAGAGAGGGAGACACAGAATCTGAAGCAGGCTCCAGGCTGTGCTGTCAGCATAGAACCCGATGCAGGGCTTGAACCCACAGGCTGTGAGCTCATGACCTGAGCCGAAGTCGGACACTTAACCGACTGAGCCATCCAGGCGCCCCTAGTTTAAATTAAATGTAGGGGTTGTGGCTCAGCCAACACTTTATCCCATTGCTTAACTTACTTCTTGGTCCAGAACGAGAACTTGGCCATTCAATAGATGCTGGTTGAATGAGTGATTGATTATATATGTTGAATTAACATATATAATGCTGCTGGTTTTTAGCACATGGACATCATTATTATAAACCTGTTCTATACAAACTGTTTATTTTCCTGAGGGAGGCCATCTTTAGATTAGAATAGCTTATGTATTAGGACTATATATAGTAATGATCATGGACATCAGGAGGTATGCAATTTAGTGCAGTTTTGAGAAACTTGCCTTTTGGGACCTCTGGTATGAATGTGAAGTAGGTATGTGTGTGTAGATGGAGCTGGGTTATGGAGTCCCATCTGTTTTAGAATGGCCTACGGAAGTCTTGCAGAGCCTGATTTAGGCTGGACAGGCTGGAGCAGCTCTGGATCACTGGGTCTGCCTCAGACCAGATGCAGCATTTTCACTTCGGTGTCTCCCAAGTACTAGAGAAATTCATCTCCGTGATCCTTTTTTTTAAAGTTAATTAATTAATTAATTTATTTATTTATTTATTTATTGAGAGAGAGAGAGAGAGAGTACATGTGCATGGAGGAGGGGCAGAGAGGGAGAGATTGAGAATCCCGAGCCAGCTCCACACTGTCAGCACAGAGCCCATAGGGCTCGAACTCATGAATCGTGAGATCATGACCTGAGCCCAAATCAAAAGTCGAATGCTTAACCCACTGAGCTACCCAGTTGCCTCTGGCCCTATGATCCTAAAGGCTCAGTGGGCCTCTGTACTGTGGGATAACACTGTAAATTCAGGTAGATTGCGCATGAATCTTGCCATGTTGTAGGATTTGATTATATTTTAAATGGTGAGTTTATTAAGTGAAAGGTTAAAAAAATCCCCAAAATTTAAAGTTCACTTAAAAAAAACCTTTTTTAAAAAAGTTTTATTTATTTTTGAGAGAGAGAGAGAGAGACAGAGTGCAAGCAGGGGAGGGGCAGAGAGAGAGGGAGACACAGAATCTGAAGCAGGCTCCAGGCTCTAAGCTGTCAGCACAGAGCCTGATGCGGGGCTCGAAGCCACAAATTGTGAGATCATGACCTGAGCCAAAGTCAGGAGCTCAACCGACTGAGCCACTCAGGCACCCCCTAAAGTTCATTTTTTTTAATGTTTATTTATGTTTGAGAGAAAGAGAGAGTGCAAGTGGGGGAAGAATAGAGAGAGAGAGATACACAGAACCTGAAGCAGGCTCCAGGCTGTGCTGTCAGCACAGAGCCCAATGCAGGGCTTGAATTCATGAACCGTGAGATCATGACCTGAGCCGACTGAGCCACCCAGGCGCCCCTAAAGTTCATTTTAAGCTTGAAATTATTATGTCATTTTTATCATTTTTGACACGTTTTATACACATTTTAAAGTCTCAGTGTGTATTTTGTCTCTTTCAGTATAGATTAAAATTTCTTCCTTTAAATTCATCTTACTTTTTTGCGTTGAAATATTTTCAAGTAAATTGCAGACAGCATGACATTCTATCTCTAAATCCTTCAATATACAGGTGTAAAAAGTAAAAACATTTACTTATGCAGCCACAATATGATCACCCCTAACAAAATTAACAAGTTATTAGATTCTTCTAATACCTAGTCCATATTCACATTAACCTAATTGTCCTAATCATCATTTGTATCATTTGTTCAAACTAGGATACAATCTGGAATCATGCATTGCATCTGGTTATTTTGTTCCTTAAATTTTGTTTAATCTAATTTATTTATCATGACATTGCCTTACCATTGTCTTATCGCACATTTGGATTTGTCCAACTGCTTATTCAGAATGCCTTTCGCTTGTTGTTCTACACTGTGTATTTCCTGGAAACAGGAAATTAGATCCATAAGAAATTAGATCTAAAGGGTGGAAAAAGATACAAGTTGAACATTTGGGCACGATTTTATCATAGGTGAAGTTTGCTTTGTGTTGTAACACGTGAGGAGGTGCATAATCTATGCCTGCCCCACTGTTAGTGATGCTAATTTTCATCACTAGATTGAGGTGATGGCAGCCTGATTCTTCCATTGTAAAGTTCCATTTTGCCCTGGTGACAAGAGAGCACTCTCCATGATATTACTCTGGCACTAAGATGAATCTTCATTTCCCTGTCATTTATTCTCCTAAAGTTTTTAACACCATGTGGTAATTCTTGCCTGAATCAGTAACTTCATAAGGGTTTGCAAAACTGTCATTTTTCTAATTCTGTCATTCCTTCTGCATTAGCTGACATTTAATTAAACAGAGGTCTTTTTCATTAACTGGGACTATTTGGTACCTTGAAACACAATTCTATTGGAAACTCAGGTTAAATATTGAGTTCTTTTTTGTATTCCCAATTTCTAAATTAGGAGTTGGTTTAATAAATACCTTAAATGGTGGCATATGACCATATATATTTGTTTCCTTTTTGATATCCATCTGAACTAGTAGATTTTTGTGAATTGAATGCTTCAATCAGCTACAATCATTATTCTTTATATGTTCAACTTGTCTTATGTTCAGTTTGTTAAAACAAGCCAATAATATAGTCCCTTGTAGTTGGTTCCTATATCTGTTAGACATCGCTGCATTAATTTTTGAGCACTTCCTTGCTTCCATGCACAGCAAGATGTATAGGTTTATCATTTAGCTTCCTTGTCCCAAAATGTTAGTCAGCCACTTCACTGACAAGCCCTAGTTCCTTTTAGTGTGGAATGGTATTAAACACCAAAATCCTAGTTCTTGGAATGTCAATTGTTACTGGGGTGACAGTGTTTATAGACCTTTTCAGTGGTCTGTTTAATCCATGAATTTTGATATTGAAAGTTTGGATAATGAAAATTCAAAACATAAGGGATATCTGTATTTTAAAAATTTAATGAATTCATATCCTATTTCCACTTCAGTTTTACCATACTGTGTTTTTAAGTAACTCCTTGATTTTATAATTGTTATCTTTTATCTTTTCTGTTATCTTATCACTGAGAATCTTGAGTACCAATAACATTGTTTTATTGTTGTTGTGTTTAGGTAGGCTCCACACCCAGCGTGGGTCTTGAACTCACAACCCTGGGATTAAGAGTCACATGCTGTCTACCAGCTGAGCCAGCCAGGCACCCCTAACATTGTTTTATTTTACAATATAAAGAAAGTAACTTCAAAATAACAGTGCCAATATTACTACTGCAATTAAAATCAATTAAAAAATTTTTTTAACATTTATTTATTTTTGAGAGAAACAATGCACGAACAGGGGAGGGGCAGAGAGAGAGACACAGAATCTGAAGCAGGCTGCAGGCTCCAGGCTCCGAGCTGTTTGCACAGAGCCTGACACAGGGCTTGAACTCATGTACTGCGAGATCATGACATGAGCCAAAGTCAGATGTTTAACTTACTAAGGTACCCAGGTGCCCTTGTAATTAAAATCAAATGAAGTTTAAAAAGTTTTGTGAATATTTTTGTAGCTTAGTTCGGTTTTAATGAAAGAATAAGTTTAATTACTTTTTTGTTGATCTCATTTACTTTCCTCTGAAATTTGTCTGCTTTGTTTTTGTCATAGGTTGATCATTTTGGATTTACCACAGATAAAACTTTTAAACAGCGGTACTTACTAGCTGATGAACACTGGAAGAAAGATGATGGATCAATACTTTTCTACACTGGTAATGAAGGAGACATTGTCTGGTTTTGCAATAATACGGTATGTGCAAATTTGTGAAATTCCTATGCTCACTTTGCCTTTTATTATGACAAACTAGAAGAAAATGTTTTGCGGTATATATGACCAAATATTACTGTACTTAATCAAGAAGCTCTTTAGAGTTTAAAGAATTACTCATGAAAAGAGTGAAATACTATTTTTGGACAATTGAATCTTAGATTTTTTTTTTTAATCCCAATTTATTTCTAGAGTGAATAAGGATATGAGGGACATGGGAAGAGGAATATTATTGCATATAGATTTTTTTGGTTTTTGTTTGTTTTGATTATGGTCTCCAGGATATAAACATGAGGGCATGAATTTTTTTGTTTAGTATTGTATTTGTTTTTTTGTTTAGTATTGTATTTTCAGTCTAAGAACTGTGCTAGACATACAGTACGTGCTCAATAAATATTTGTTAAATGAATGAATAAAATCTAAACAATGCCAGTGCAAATAAGAAAAACAAAATGCAAGTTTGATTGTCAAATAGAAATGGACAGAGGTAAAGTTGTAGCTAGATTTTAGTTTAGCTTTCCTGTTCTACTATTTTTCTTATATTTGTGAGTAAAAAAATAGTATAGATGTTAGCTTGCTTTCCTGACCATACATTCTATTGTCTTTTATAATAACACTTAAATCCATTAACAAAATTTACTTTAGAAGGACACTTGAAAGGAAGATATTTTCCTTTTTTTATGTTCTAGCGCTATGACTAGAAAATGTCAATTTTCTACCAAAAAGCTAGTCTATGAATTACCTTAAACTGAAGACTGAGTCACATTTTCTCCATTGCCAATGTCCGCCATGGTGCCTGGTATTCAAGAGGTCTTAGTAAATGTTTGTTGAACTAAACTGAATTGAAAGCAAAGATATCGACCCAATTATAATGTTATTGCATTTCTCATTTTTCAATATTTCCTTAAGACTGTTGAGTCTAAATATGTTAGTTGAAATCAAATAATTCAGATCCTAGGATGTCTATTTCTCTTACATCAGTGACAAGTGAAATCAGGATTTATTTTCCATCAGATTCCTGCTTAGTTATTCTGTGAAACAACTGAGGCTGCTTTGTCTTTTTCTCTTTCTCATGTGTGATTTCCCATTTATGCCACGGCCATGGGGCAGCTTCTCTTGTCCATTTATTTTTCCCAGCTCTTTTTCCTCTTTCTTATAGACAGGCAGATGTTCTTGCCTCCACTGCTCTGACAGGCAGCATAATTTAAGGCTTACCTTAGAAGTGACAGAAAGGAAGAGCTACACAGTGTAGGAACAGTTCCAGGGAAGTGACTAGATGTAGATCCTTAGAAGGGTCCTGGCCCTTTCCCAGCCCTAGACACCTCCCTTTATACTAAAATGTCCTGGTTGCACTATCACATAATCTGGATGTTCATTTATTAAGAGACTGTAGCAGAATGGTCAAGAGTGACAGACTGGTCATGATATCATGGTTTGTGAGTTCAAGCCTTGTGTCAAGCCCCTAGTCGGGCTCCAGGCTGGTGTCTCAGAGCCTGCTTGGGATTCTCTCTCTCCCTCTCTCTTTACTCCTCCCCTGCTCGTGCTTTCTCTCTCTCAAAATAAATAAATAAACTTAAAAAAAAAGAAGTTCATAGTCTGGTAGGGTAAGACACATATAAACAAATATTTCAGCGTAGTAATAGAGATCTATACCTAGCACGGTGGTGTTGAGAGGCAGGACTGATCAGCAATGCCAAAATGGGGCAGGCAGAGGAGGGCATGCTTGAGCTGGTTGTTACAGGGTCTGCAGATAAATGGCAGGAAATGGGCAAGGAGTTAAGAGAGAAAGTGAAGGTTATTGAAACCATCACAGATAACAGGTTAAATTCTCCATCGTCACGTGCATGTAGCTCTTTAAATTGTTCATTTATTGATCAAGATGAATAAAAACTTTTAGAGGTTCTTAGCCCTTGTTAGGAAGCAGCAGTTCATTAAAAAACAGCAGTGTGCCCTAGGAATGACACATAGTTTTTAATCTGTGCTAAATTTAAATCTAACCGATTGATGTTGGCTGTCTAGAGTGCTTTGTTGAGAAGGATTCTGAGGGCACCACTTGAGGTAAGAGAAAAAATTCAGTGATTGATTAATGACCAGCATTAAGTATGGAAATAAGATCTGAAAGCATTTGATGATTGTACTGTGAAGCTAGCCTGTGCTTGAATCTTGGCTCTGCCGCTTTCTAGCTGTGTGACTGTTACAGGATATTTAAACTACTGTGTCTCAGTGTCCTTGTCTGTAAAATGGGGTTACTAAAAGTACCTATCTCTTAGATTGTTGTGATAATCAAATGAAGTAATACATATGGAGTATTTAGAGCAGCCCGACACATTGTAAGTACTCAATTATTATTAGCTATTGTTAGCTACTACTTATTTTTGAGAAAGTAAGATTAATATAAAACCCAAGGGAGCCCAGTATGCTTATTTGTATTTCTTTTTTCTTTTATGTTGTAAATGTTTATGGGTAGGCAGCTAACTTAGATATCTACAGTTTTTCCTAGACTATTTTATACACAGTGCAATTTGAAGACTATTTTTGACAAAATATTGATTATGCAGCTCCAGTGTCAGAATAAGGAGAGTTGGAATGATTGGTGGTTGAGTGACTTGGGCTTATTTTTAATTATCTCACTGTACTATAGTATGAGATTAACATGCAACAACGAAACAACAGTTATTTATCTGTAGAACAAATATAAATTGTGCAACTTCTCAGAGCTCTTTTTGGTCTGGTTTAACATTCATCTCATATGACTTGGCAAAAGGTTCAATGACTGTTAAACATAAAAAATGATTTTCATCCTGTGAATTTGTAAATTCTCCCTAGGGGTTCATGTGGGATGTGGCTGAGGAACTGAAAGCTATGTTGGTGTTTGCTGAACATCGATACTATGGAGAATCCCTACCTTTTGGTAACAATTCATTCAAGGTAAGTACAGGCATACCTTGTTTTATTGAACTTCACTTTACTGGACTTCATAGATCATGTGTTATTTGCAAATTGAAGGTTTGTAGCAACCCTGTGTTGGGCAAGTCTATCAGTGCCATTTTTCCAACAGCATTTGCTTACTTTGTTTCTCTGTGTTGCATTATGGTAATTATTGTAATATGTCAAACTTTTTCATTATTATTACATTTATTATGGTGATCTGCAATCAGTGATCTAGAAGATGCTCACATAAGATGGCAAACTTAATTGATAAATAATGTGTGTGTTGTGACTGTCCCACCAACTGGCCATTCCCCTATCTCTGTCTCTCTCCTCAGGCCTCCTTATTCCCTGAGACATAAAAATGTTGAAATGAGGCCAGCTGGCCTCTGAGTGTTCCAATGAAAAGAAGAGTTGTATGTCTCTCACTTTAAATAAAAAACTAGAAATGATTAAGTATAGTGAGCAAGGCATGTTGAAAGCTGAGAGAGGCTGGAAGCTAGGCCTCTTGTAACAAACATTTAACCAGGTTGTGAATGCAAAGGAAAAGTTCTTGAAGGAAATTAAAATGCTCTTCCAGTGAGCATACAAATGACAAGAAAGTGAAACAGTCTTACTGCTGGTAAGGAGAAAGTTTGAGAGGTCTGGGTAGAAGATCAAACCAGCCACAACATTCCCTCAAGCCAAAGCCTAATCCAGAGCAAGGCCCTAATTCTCTTCAATGTGATGAAGGCTGAGAGAGGTGAGGAAGCTGTAGAAGAAAAATCTGAAGCTGGCAGAGTTCATGAGGTTTAAGGAAAGAAGCTGTCTCCATAACATAAAAGTACGAGGTGAAGCAGCAAGTGCTGATGTAGAAGCTACAGTAAGTTATCCAGAAGATCTAGCTGAGATAAATCATGAAGGTGGCTACAGTAAACAACAGATTTTCAATATAGACAAAACAGCTTTTTATTGAAAGAAGATGCCATTGAGGACTTTCATAAAGAGAAGTCAATGCCTGGCTTGAAGTCGTCAGGACAGCCTGACTGTCTTGTTAGGAGCTAATGTAACTGGTAACTTTAAATTAAAGCCAGTGCACATTTACCATCCTGAAAATCCTAGGGCCCTAAAAAATTATGCTAAATCTACTATGTGTGTGCTCTATAAATGAAAGAACAGAGCCTTGATGACTATACATCTGTTCACAACATGGTTCACTGAATACTTTACGACCACTGTTGAGACCTACTGCTCGGGAAGAAAAAAGTTCCTTTCAAAATATTATTGTTCATTGACGATGCATCTGGTCACCCAAGACCTCTGATGGAGATGTACGACGAGATGAATATTATTTTCATTTCTGCTAACACAACATCCATTCTGTAACTCATGGATCAAGGAGTCACTTTGATTTTCAAATCTTATTTAAGAAATACATTTGTGGGGCACCTGGGTGGCTTAGCTGGTTAGGCATCTGACTTTGGCTCAGGTCATGATCTCGCAGTTCTTGGGTTTGAGCCCCACATCGGGCTCTCTGCTGTCAGCAGGGAGCCTGCTTTGGATCCTCTGGTGCCTCTCCTCTGCTCATTCTCTCTCTGAAAAAACAAACAAACAAACAAACAAAAAACATTTTGTAAGGTATAGCTGCCACAGAGAGTGATTCCTCTCTGATGGATCTTGGCAAAGTCAATTGAAAACCTTCTAAAGGATTCACCATTCTATATGCTATGAAGAATATTCAGGATTCATGGGAAGAGGTCAAAATATCAACATGAACAGGAGTTTGGAAGAAGCTGATTTCAACCCTGTGGATGACTGTGAGGGTTTCAAGAAAGACTTCAGTGGAGGAGGTAACTGCAGATGTCGTGGAAATAAGAGAATCAGAATTAGAAGTGGACCTTGAAGATGTGCTAAATTGCTGAAATCTTGTGATAAAACTTGAATGGATGAAGAGTTGTTTCTCATGGATGAGGAGTTATTTCTTATGGATGAGCAAAGAAATTGGTTTCTTGAGATGGAAACTGCTGCTGGTGAAAATACTGTGAATATTGCTGAAATGTCAACAATGAATGTAGAAAATTAAACAAACTTTAAAGCAGCTACAGGGTTTGAGAAGATTGACTCCAATTCTGAAAAAAATTCTGAGGGGAAAATTCTATTGAACAGCGTCACATGCTACAAAGAAATCATTCATGAAAGGAAGAGTCAATTGATATGGCAAATTTTATTGTTGTTTTGTTTTAAGACATTGCCAAAGCCAACCCATCCTTCAGCAATCACCACCCTGACTGGTCAACAGCCATCAACATTTAGGCAAGACCCTCCACTGGTAAAAAAGATGAAAGCTCAAAAAAACTCACTGAAAGCTCAGATGATGGTTAGCATTTTTTATCAATGAAGTATTTTTAAATTAAAGTGTATACATCTTTTGGGGCGCCTGGGTGGCTCAGTCGGTTGGGTGTCCGACTTTGGCTCAGGTCATGATCTCGTAGTCTGTGAGTTGGAGCCCTGCATTGGGCTCTGGGCTGACAGCTCAGAGCCTGGAGCCTGCTTCTGATTCTGTGTCTTCTTCTCTTTCTGTCCCTCCCCTGCTCATGCTCTGTCTCTCTGTGTCTCAAAAATAAATAAAAACATTAAAAAAAATTTTTTTAAATAAAAAAAGTATATACATCTTTTTGGAAATAATACTAATTCACACTTAATAGACTACAGTATGGTGTAAACATAACTTTTATATGCACTAGGAAGCCAATATAGTCATTGGACTTGCTTTATTAAGATATTAACTTTATTGTAGTGGTCTGGAACCAGACCTGCAATATCTCTGAGGTATGCCTGTATAGTTTTTAATTTTAAGTTTAAAAGGTTTTTTTTGAAGTTTAGAGTATTACATGTTCTAATTACATGTTCCACTTTAAGAAAGAAATGATAGCTTTAGCTTGAATAGCCTGAAATTTCAATAATTTGTATTTAATCTTTCCTTTTTTATATGCAGTTGAACAGATTGGGTGCTTTTTATTTATTTTTATTTTTATTTTTTTAACATGTTATTTATTTTTGAGAGACAGAGAGAGACAGAGCACGAGAGGGGGAGAAGCAGAGAAAGAGGGGAACACGGAATCTGAAGCAGGCTCCAGGCTCAGAGCAGTCCACACAGAGCCTGATGCAGGGCTCAAACTCATGAACCATGAGATCATGACCTGAGCTAAAGTCGGATGCTTAACCGACTGAGCCACCCAGGTGCCTCCAAGCCCTTTTTAAACTATAATATTATCATTTCTAATGTTGATCATTTTTTAACTCAGTGGGAAATCTTAAGATATGGCTGCAGAGAATGTGAGGGGAACTTCTCATTGTTTCAGAAATATCAGTAAATTATTCTACTTTATAAATTATACACTTATAATATATATTATATTAATAATGTATTATATACTGGGTCTACCACAGGAAAAAGTATAATGAGCACTCAAATATTTAAAAAGGTATTTTTCTTTTTTTTTTTTTTAAAGGTATTTTTCAATAAAATAAGGACAAATTATCTCTGTCTCAGTGAGCCCAAATAGCCACTTGGATTCCCTTCTGACCTTTCCTAATCTCACAAGGAGTTTTGGCCTTGGCCACAGACTGTACACCCAATAAAAAGGATACTATTTCCTCAACTGAGTCACTCATGTACTTTGTGATTCTGGGTATATGAATTTGCTATCTGTGCTATTATTTACATAATACTTGTCTTTGAACAACTAACTTTTCAAATTTTGCATTATCTTAACAAGGGTTTTATGTACTAGTTTTTTTTTCTAAATTACATTAAAACAAGTATTAAAATAAAAAAGATTACCTAAGATCATTATGCATACTACCAGTATGTATATACCATCTTTTTAGAAGAACTTGGGGCCAGTAATTTTCCAGGCTGCCTATTTTGAAAGGAGTTTATATATGTATATTTGTGTTTGTTTATTTTTGAGAGAGAGAGAGAGAAGCAGAGAGAGGGAGACACAGAATCCAAAGCAGGCTCCAGGCTCTGAGCTGTCAGCCCAGAGCCCAACGCGGGGCTCAAACCCACAAACCATGAGGTCATGACCTGAGCTGAAGTCAGCTGCTTAACTAACTGAGCCAGCCAGGCACCCCTGAAAAGAGTTTTAATTTTCATTCTCAGAGGTTTTATTAGCTCATATTATAAGTAAATAAAATAAATGAAAATTTCTTGTGTTGTGAATGAAGAACAGAACTATTTGCTGATATTTGTTGGGCTATGGGGGGGAACTCAATTCTTTAGCTTATTATTCTGCATAATTATCTGATTAGGAGAGTTGATAGATCTTGAAACCATTGGAAGAAGTCAGCTTGTTGCAGATAGAAACATAATGTCACCTAGATCCCCATGGTTCATACTTTGTTAGCAAAATGGAACTAAGGGCTCTTTTTGATACGCTTCTTTCACTTCATGTGCTCACAGAATTTGTCAGTAGCATGGGGGTTAATATTACAAATGTTATGCAAGGATTAGAAAAAAATGACACTCAACTATACATAGAAAATTGGAAGTAAAGACTAGTGATAGATAATGAAAGAAGAGGTAAGAGGTCAGAAAGTATGTATCTTGGGGTCCCTGGGTGGCTCAAGAGAGAGCAAGGTGGAAACTGCAGCGCTTATTGTGACTTAACATTGGAAGTTATACGTCACTTCTGACACATTAATTAGAACCAAGTCACTAAGCCCAGCCCAAGCTCAAAGAGAAAGGAATAAGACTTTTTCTTTTAAAGGAGAGATACTTTTTTTTTTTTTTTTTAATTTTCAAGTTAGTTAACACACAGTGTAGTCTTGGCTTCAGGAGTAGAATCCGGTGATTCATCTCTTACATATGACACCCAGTGGTCACCCTGAGAAGTGCCCTCCTTAATGCCCATCACCCATTTAACCCATCCGCCCTCACCCTCTCCAGCAACCCTCAGTTTGTTCTCTGTATTTAAAAGAGTTTCTTATGGTTTGCCTCCTTCTCTGTTTTTATCTTGTTTTTCCTTCTCTTCCCCTATGTTCATTTGTTGAGTTTCTCAAATTCCACCTATGAGTCCAATCATACACTTTACTAGCTCCCTTAGTTTAGCAGGACTCTGAGCTTTACCCCGCTACGTTGCACTGAGGAAATTGTCTCTAGGCAGAGAGACAGTGATCATGGGGCTTACTTTATGAATATCCTTCTCTCAGGGATCAACGTCTTGTGTTGCCTGTTTTCTAATGCCTGGATGTAGTTGCTGTATTGCATTTTGTAACTCCAATTTTATAGTTGTTTACAACAGGGTAATTTCCAGTTGTTGGTATGCAGATATAATGATAATCTTCCTGATAAGGAAGGATGAGTTTGATTTTTATTGATGATTCTTCAGTTTTTCACAAGATTCAGTCTACCTTTGCCTGTATAGTAGCCATTTTATTTTTTAAATTTTTTTTAATGTTTATTTTTGAGACAGAGAGAGAGAGAGAGAGAGAGAGAGAGAGAGAGAGAGAGAATACAATCAGGGGAGGGGCAGAGAGAGAGAGGGAGACACAGAATCTAAAGCAGGCTCCAGGCCCTGAGCTGTCAGCCCAGAGCCTGAGGCTGGACTCGAACTCATGAACTACGAGATCATGACCTGAGCCGAAGTCGGATGCTTAACAGAGCCACCCAGGTGCCCCAGTAGCCATTTTAAATGTTAAAAAATTTAAAATAAAAATTGTAGGGGCACCTTGGGTGGCTCAATTGGCTAAGTATCCGACTTCAGCTCAGATCATGATCTCGCGGTTCATGAGTTCGAGCCTGGCCTCGGGCTCTGAGCTGACAGCTCAGAGCCTGGAGCCAGCTTGGGATTCTGTGTCTCCCTCTCTCTCTGCGCCTCCCCTGCTTGTGCTCTGTCTCTCTGTCTGTCTCTCTCAAAAACAAATAAAATTTTAAAAAAAGTAATAAAAATTGTAATACAGCAGTTGTCTGTTAAGCTGAGAATTGTATTCCATCACATTTACTATTAAATATTACAGTTTGTTTCTATTGTTTCTACAACCTCAACAAGGTCTTTGGTAAATAGCATTTAATAGAAATTACATTTGAATGCAAAATACATTATGTTCTTCGCACAAACTTGAAATAATTTTTTAATGATTTATTTAAATCAGCATTGTTATTGCGTTGACTGGGCATTTTAACTCAATAGCCTCGAAATTCTATTTGGAGTAAAACTTATCTGACTGGCTTTTTCCCTGGATCTATGCTATGTCTAAGCTGCTATTATGTGCACATTTATACTTGTTCTTTGTTACTTTTCTTTAGGATTCCAGATACTTGAATTATCTGACATCAGAACAAGCTCTGGCAGATTTTGCAGTGTTAATCAAATACTTGAAAAGAACAATCCCAGGAGCTAAAAATCAACCTGTCATTGCCCTAGGGGGCTCTTATGGTGGCATGCTTGCAGCCTGGTTCAGGATGAAATACCCTCATATGGTGGTTGGGTAAATGCATTTATGTTGGACATGAGCACTTCTTTTTTTATTTTTATTTTTTTAATTTTTAAATTTACATCCAACTTAGTTAGCATGTAGTACAACAATGATTTCAGGAGTAGATTCCTTAATGCCCCTTACCTATTTAGCCCATCCCTCCTCCCACAACCCTCCAGTAACCCTCTGTTTGTTCTCCACATTTAAGAGTCTCTTATGTTTTGTCCCCCTCCCTGTTTTTATATTATTTTTGCTTCCCTTCCCTTATGTTCACCTGTTTTGTATCTTAAAGTCCTCAAATGGGTGAAGTCATATGATATTTGTCTTTCTCTGACTAATTTCGCTCTAGTTCCATCCACATAGTTAGAAATGGCAAGATTTCATTCCTTTTGATTGCTGAGTAATTCTCCATTGTATGTATATATCACATCTTTATCCATTCATCCATCGATGGACATTTGGGCTCTTTCCATACTTTGGCTGTTGTCGATAGTGCTGCTATAAACATGGGGGTGCATGTGCTCCTTCGAAACAGCACACCTGTATCCCTTGGATAAATATCCAGTAGTACAATTGCTGTGTTGTAGTGTAGTCCTATTTTTAATTTTTTGAGGAACCTCCACACTGTTTTCCAGAGTGGCTGCACCAGTTTGCATTCCCACCAGCAGTGCAAAAGAGATCCTTTTTCTCCACATCCTCGCCAACATCTGTTGTGGCCTGAGTTGTTAATGTGAGCCATTCTGAGAGGTGTGAGGCGGTATCTCATTGTGGTTTTGATTTGTATTTCCCTGATGATGAGTGATGTTGAGCATTTTTTCATGTGTTGGTTGGCCATCTGGATGTCTTCTTTGGAGAAGTGGCTATTCATTGGACATGAGCACTTCTGAATACTGTCACGGCATACTTAGATATTTGTTTCTGTTGTACTGAGATTTCTGGTTTTTATCTCATTAACAGCTGTTATTTTTCTCACCATTTTTGTTCAATGTCCGTTTCAATTTTAAAACTTGAATTTGATGAGTTACATTTTTTTTCTGTTTGCCTTTATTATTTTCCTTCCAATTTAGAGCTCTTGCAGCCTCTGCCCCCATCTGGCATTTTGGTAATCTGGTACCTTGTGGTGTATTTATGAAGATCGTAACTGAAGATTTTAGGAAAAGTGGCCCAAATTGTTCAGAGACCATCCACGATTCCTGGGGTGCTATTACTCGACTCGCAAGAACAGGTAAGCTTTAATTAATAGAATAAAATCATGGAGTGTTTTACCTTTCACTTGTTAAATTCAACACTTGCTTGTTTTTATTTTTAAGTATAACATACAGAAAAGTACACAAATCAAAATACATCACTTGATGAATTTTCATGGAGTGAAACATAACCAATATGGTATATTAGTATAATAATCATCCACTGTAATCAAGAACATAGTACTATGTTTTGTATCTGCTGTCTTTTGATCAACACTATGTTTGTCAGATACTTCTGTTTGTTTTATTTCATTGTGGTTTATGCATTCTGATTGCTCTCTGATGTTCCATTTGTTTATTTATTTACTTATTTCAAAAGTATCTTTGAAACAGGAAATAATTCAAATACATTCTGGCACACCCCATGAAGATAGACAACTTGTTTATCATGGGATTTTCCAGTTGCTTTAAAAATATTTTATTGAATGTTGAAAAAGCATACTTGGAGAAATGGTATAGAAGATTGAATTTTCTAAAATACCAAGTGATCAGTAAAGCCTTCTGTCAAGTAGTGCTTTTGATATTCCAACAATGTGATTCTGTTTTCAGGCAGTGGCTTGCATTGGCTTTCTGAAGCCCTTCACTTATGTACCCCATTAAGAAATTCGCAGGATGTTCAGCATTTGAAAGGCTGGATCTCTGAAACCTGGATAAATCTGGCAATGGTGGACTACCCTTACGAGTCTAACTTTTTACAGCCTTTGCCTGCTTGGCCTATCAAGGTAATAGGAAAATATCCTTTTGTTACTTTTTTTTACTTAAGTTTACTTATTTATTTTGAGAAGGGAGAGGGGCAGAGAGAGACAAAGTCAGAAAGAGAGGGAGAGAGAGAATCCCAAGCAGGCTCCATGCTGTCAGCATTGAGCCCAACGTGGGGCTTGATCTCATGAACCGTGAGATCATGACCTGAGCCAAAATCAAAAATCAGATGCTTAAGGGACTTGAGCCATCAGGCCCCTCTCCTTCATCACTTTTAATATGAACTTTTCTCTCTCTTTTTGTTTTGTTTTTTAAACTGGTGCTTTCTGTGACTTTTAGCATCAGAGGAATTTCCAGTGACAAAGGGGCTCTGAGTATGACCAACCTGGACAGAAATTCTGGCTTCTGTCACTTTCTGGTTACTCAACCTTGGACACCTTACCTAATGTTTGTAAACATCAGTTTTCTCTGATTTGAATAAAGGAGATAAATGTATAGATTATAGAGTTGTATGATTTAGAGCTAAGACCGGTAGTTGCTGCTAATGGAATGATTACTGTGTGCCAAGTCCTGTGCTGTACACTTTGCATGCACAATTTACTCCATCTTTGTCATACATCTGAGACACATAGACCTATGTCATATATGGTTAGTGCTTAATAAAAGGCAACTGCTATCATAGTGCTATGACTCAGTCAACTGCTAATGTGTTCTAAGTGCTCGACATATCATAAAGGAGTGATCCCCATGCAGCAGGGTGGAGTGGAAGGAGTACTGACTCTGGATCTTTGATCCGGAACCACCATATACCAGCTGTGTGATCTTGGGCAAGGCTGTCTTCTACCTGAGCCTCCCTGTCTTCCTCTGCAAAGTGAGGTAATGATACATTCTCCATAGGGTTGTGCTGAGGATCAAATAAAATATTAGACATGAAAGTCCTGTGGAAACTGTAAAGATACATCGCACCATAAATTTTAAAGTTCTTTTCATGACAAAATTCTTTATTGTGTATTCATCCTCTTTTAAGCATTTCTTTGTAAAGAATATTCTTATTAGTTTTAAAATTAAAGTTTGGCTCACTTGATGGTTAAGTTTAGAGAATATAATTGATTCTACAGGTAGAATGAGTGCTGGAAATATAAATAGACTTGGTCAGATGAAAACCAGTTTTCAAAAGCACTTTGAACTTAACAGTCCCTTTGAACTATTTAAAAAATTTTTTTTCTTAATGTTTATATTTTAGAGAAAGAGAGAGAGACAGAGAGAGAGAGAGAGAGTGTGTGAGCAGGGGAGGGGCAGAGAGAGAGGGAGACAGAATCCATAGCAGGCTCCAGGCTCTGAGCTGTCAGCCCAGAGCCCGACATGGGGCTCGAACTCATGAACCGTGAGCTGAAGTCAAGACGCTTAACTGACTGAGCCACCCAGGTGTCCCATAAGTCCCTTTGAACTATTAAATGAACATTTTACTTAAAACTTTGTAACCCAAATAGAACAAGGTCATTTGCTATTAGAGATCCTATTCTTCGTCTAAAAACTAGAATGAGAAGTGGATGTCTTGCGCATAGCAGGCCAGAGATAAATTTGTATTGAATTCAATTGAATTTAGACAATACAGAGTTATTTAAAAGATCAGATCTCTCTCATGGTAAGAAAACCTGGATCAAAGTAATGAGAAAAAAACTAAATTTGAGCCAGTTAGCCTCCATACATGTCTTTGTGCTAATAATGCCTTATCTCTCTTATTTTACTATTTACAGAACACTTTCATATATGCTGTCCCATATAATCCCCACAAAAATACTCTGGGAAAAAGAGGTACAATGGAGTGGAAATTTAAGCTCAGTCAAGAAATGGGGAAAGCACAATTTGAACTTGGGTCTACCACTGTTCAGAGCCTCTGATATTTTACCATATCGCACTGGATTAGGAGAGGATTTGGCTGGATTTTGGGGTGGATCTCTAGCCACATTGTGACAACTATCAAATTTAACTATAGTCTGTTTACAAAGTGAAAATTAAGTTTGCATTTTTATGCCCATTTGAAGAACAAATGAGTTGTCACATGATAAGCATATGGGAATGGGGCGCCTGGGTGGCTCAGTCAGTTGAGTGTCCAACTCTTGATTTCGGCTCAGGTCATGATCTCACAGTTTATGAGTTCAAGCCCCGCGCTGGGCTCTGTACTGTCAGTGCGGAGCCTGCTTGGGATTCTTGCTGTCTCCCACTCTGCCCCTGTCCTGCTTGCACTCTGTCACTCTCTGAAAATAAATACATAAATCAAAAACATACAGGGAATTCCCTTGGTATTTGGAACAGAAGTTGGCAAACTTTATTTGTAAACAGCTAATAATAAAAATTTTAGGTTTTGTGGGCCATTTGGTCTCTGTCACAGTTGCTCTGTTCTGCAAGTGTGGCAGGAGAGTAGCCATAGGCAAATACAAGTAAATGAGGAAGACTATGCAATAATACTTTATTTATAAGATAAGCAGTACCCTGGATTTGGCCTGGGGGTGTGCCAACCCCTGATTTAGAAAAAAGCCAGAGGAATACAGCTTTTTTGTATTCGTTTGTATTATGATTTGGAACAAGGAACACTAACTTTGCTTTTCTCTCCATTTCTTTAATGTTCCTTTTGAAAAATTTGCTGATGCATCTCACATGTAAATAAATATCCTATCCTTCCTCTCTCCTAAGTATTCATTAAAAATTCATTCATTCAAAATTAGTAGAGTATATCTCAAATATTCTGCCATTTATTTTTGATTTAGCACAGTCCTTCTTTTGTCTTCTGTATATATGCATTATAAAAGTTTATTTTTAAGGCAAGGTAATTTGTGTCTTTGCCCGACAATCAGGTTTTACTTCTTTTCTCCAGGACTACTTCTTGTTATTCTCTTCAGTCATTTCTTACTGGTTTTATCCTTTCTTTTGGCATATTAAGGAATTCTTGGTTGCTTATAATATATTTATGTTTCTGTTTCTTGCCTGCACCCAACCAAAAGAAATCTCTCATTGCCCCCTGCTTGAGAACTTTCCATTGCCTCTATTTCCAGTTTTATCCTATATGATTTCAAAGTTTTTCTACTACATGTCTCCCTCCCAAACTTTTAGCTTCAGATCACTTTCTTTCACTGTTCATTCTATTTCTCCTTTCTTGACCTCCTCTCTGTTCTCCCAACCCACTAATCCCAGGAACACTACCCAGTTGGGGACCGCTCTTTCACTTGGATAGTTCCATTTAACCATAACTCCTCCTCCCTCTGATACACTTCCTCCTTTTTAAAAGGCTGACAAACAGCCGTCCTTTTCTAAGTCTGTAACTTAGGCTTAGGATAGTGAGATAATGTGTAACAGTTGGGTTATGAAAAAAAGTAGGTGATTTCCAATTCTGCCTGGACCCTGTATGGTTCTGAAAGATCCAGAGGCAGTGATTGAATGCCTTTTCCGTGTCAACTCAAGTATCGTTCTTTTTAATTTGTTTGTGGGCTTTGCACACTCAGACTCCATTTGCTTTTGTTTACTGTTAACAGAAGCTGCAACATTCATGCAGAAATAATCATGGACTTGGCTGAGAGAGCACAAGGAAGAAGAGAAAAGGGAAATAGAAAACCTCTCTGTCATTTGACTGCTCTGTCAGCATAGAAACTACTAGGTCTCTTCTCAGCTTAAAGAACAGTTTTTAAGGATACTATAGCGGTTATTGATTTTGGAATAATTTTTTAGCTGATAACTCACCAAATCTTTTGGCTTGGCCTTCTGAGCATGCAGTTAGATGTAGTGAAATAATAAGACATAAAATGGAAAATCTCTTCCATTTGTCTTGGTGTTTGATAATGTATGCGACCTCTCTGGGTGGTTTAAGCGGTTTAGGTGCATTCTATGAAAAGGGAGCTTTTAATGACAAAACTAATGTGATTATCGGTGAGTGTGAGAGGGGTATTGAAGCCGTAGAGAAAGAAAATCTGTTAGAAAAGCTGAATGTATCTGCTTAATCCTTTCTCTAATGTGGATGCGCCATACTTTCTGAGAGGAGGTTGGTCTTTTTTTTTTTTTAACCCATCTTCTTTCCTTCTTTTAAAAAATTTTCTTTGCCCCCTTTTTATTTCTCTTATTCAGACGTTTATCCTTATAGGTAAGGGGACACATAAAGCTTTTAAACAAATCATTATCTTTACACTGTCTAGTGTATGTGGGATCAAAGGGGAGATTCTAAATATCTGGGTATAGAGCTAATTAGTTTGGTACTAAGATTGAAATGTTCTTTCACCATGATTTCTACACTCTTTAAAACAAGAATTATTAAAATGGACTTCTAATGCTCTTTTTAAGTTTTTCCTGAATGTTTGTCTTTGTTCTAGGAAATAGAAAGTGAATTAAGTCTATTTCATATGTTGATTTTTGAGCCTCATATGAATTACTCTACTGTTTTACAGTTTTCTTTTTTGTTGCATGATAAAAAAAAAGTTGTTTGGTTTTTACATTGCCACAGAATCCCTTTTATTTAAGTTTTTATGTAAAACAAACTTAGAAAAATATAAAGATAATCTAAGAATAAAAAAATTTGCGGAGCGTCTGGGTGGCTCAGTCGGTTGAGCATCCGACTTCGGCTCAGGTCATGATCTCGTAGTTTGTGAGTTCGAGCCCCGCATCAGGCTCTGTACTGACAGCTCAGAGCCTGGAGCCTGCTTCGGATTCTGTGTCTCCCTCTCTCTGCCCCTTCCCCACTCATGCTCTGTCTCTCTCTGTCTCTCAAAGATGAATAAACGTTAAAACAATGTTTTTGCTCAACAAATTAAGCGTGAGACTACAGGTATATTTAGGCACTGTTTGTGTTGTTATTTTTCTCTTACACTACAGTTTTGAAGTTGAGTATGTGTAGTATTGGCAGTTACAAATGGAAGCTCCACAGCGAATCTTGCATTTGAATGCCAGCTCTGCCACTTTCTGGCTGTGTGACTGGGACAGGTTTCTTAACCTCTCTGTTCTTTAGTTTCTTCATCTGCCAAGTGGGGATAATAGTAATTGTAATTACTAGTAATTATTAGGGTCATTATGAGAATTTAATAGGACCCAGTGCTTAGTAAGCACTAAATTGATACTAATTATATAATAATAACAAGAGCTATTATTGTTGTATATAGTAACAAAGAGGCAGTGTTGTACTAGGACTTTGTGGCCAAAGTGTGGGTTCAGAACTTATATTCATAGTTTTAAAATTGTATATCTTTAGCCAGACCTCTCTGAGCTTGTTTTCTCCTCTGTGATATGGGGATGGTCGTTATATGTTTTCCCCTGGGTCATCATAGGGAAAGTACCTGACCACAAGGAACCACAAGTTGGACTAGCAGCCTCAGTCCCAGTTGCTCTCATATCACTGAATTTATGACCTAAATAGAAATGCTATACCTTATATAGAAAGTGTTTGAAAGAAGCTAATTTGAGAGTGTCCACAAGATAAATAGGAAATATAGTACAGGGGCTACATGAGTGTTGAGTATTCTGAATGGAAGTGGTTGGCAGGGACTCTTTCCTTGTTATTACAGGCCCTCAATTAACAATCAACAGGCCAAGTACTTGTACTCCTCAATTGGCTAACAACTGCACATTATCAGGCTTAAGGTGAAGGGAGTATTAGATGAAGTTGAACCAAAGATGCTGATATCTGACTGTGTTTGACTTATAAACATGGCAACTTCATATGGTTCAACTTAACATTTAGATAAGTTTTGTGCATCCTGTGGATCTTTTATACAAGTACATGATTATCTTTTTTTGAATAAACATGGGAATAGTGCTGAGGTTTTGCTAGTATAACTCCAGTAATTTTTTGAAAACTTTATTCACTCTTTGCTACCATAATTGTTAAGGTAGTGTACAGAGATATGTAGAGATTGTGTTGTTTACACTAGAGAATGATGCTTGTACTCACAGAATTTTTCACTTAGAAAGGAACTTTAGAAGCACCTAAAATAATAAAATTCCCTTAGTAAATTTGTAAATATTTTACTAAAAAAAATTTGTAAATATTTTACAAAAAGAAGTTTTTTTAGGCCTTCTATCTAATGTGCCACTAGGATTATAAATTGGTACTTTCTTTCTATAAGGCAGCTTGATGTAGCAAAAGCCTTAAAAATGTTTATTTCCTTTGAGCTAATAACTCCTCTAAGAATTTATCTCAAGAAAACAGTTCAGGGTGTACGTAAAGATTTAGGCCCAAGGTTATTTATTGTAGCCTTATTTGTAGTACTGAAAGATTGGAAAAATGATACAAACAAACAATTGTAGGATTGCTTCAACTTTTCCTCAACTCCCCATCCTGATTGCTCCCCTCTACATTTTCTCATGTTGGTCAGTGTCCTTTTTAAAGTGTGGTGCTCGGAACTGGACCCAGTGCTCCAAGGGAGCCCTGACCTTACAGAGGACAGTGGGCCCAGGAGTGCCCTTAATCTGGATATGGAATTTCTATTAGTAGACGCCAAGTTTCTGACCACGATGTTCCCTCTGAGTAACTGGCACTGCCGAAACCCAAGTATTATCAGCCGGTGCCGGTCCCCAGCCATGCCTGTGTCTTTTAAGGAGTGACAGTAACTGCTGTTTGCAGAGATGGCTATTCATGGGGACTCCTTTTCTTTGCCTGACAGAGGCCCAGTGTTCTAGCTCTGAGAGGGGATCTGATGCCAGCATGTGAGTCACACTTACTTGCTACTGTTCTTTAACAGAGTTTTAGGCAACTTGTTTGTTGTTGCTCATCAGCGCTCCCTTTTCCTCCTGCCTGGCTTACATTGTCACCCTGCCTCATCTACTGTGCTGTGCTTGGACATAATGCTCTCCTGTGCATTCCGCGGGTCCATTCCATACCTTTATGCTGCATTTGGAAACAGCTGAATCCACCGTGAGTGTCCACAGTCAGGAAGCAATGCTGACCAACTGTTGGCAATAAGTAGTTTAACAAATTCTGTGATTGGTTCTTGATTTCCATATTTTCTTGAGTGTTTCTGATTGGCATATTTCTTAGGGACATTTTCCAACAACTGTTAGGTATTTTTTGACTTACCATGAATGAATGAAAGTTGTAGAAAAGTAAAACACTGTTTTGCCTTTTTTCTTCAGCTTTCATTTTCTTATTGCTTTAGGCTTAACAGGTTTGCGAAGCTCTGAGGTTAGCTCAGTACTGTTTCTTCCTGTACACCTTTTCAGGTTTATCTTACTCTTATGACCTCGCTGTTACTTTTTAAAGGTATATCCAGGTTATTTGGACATCTTAATTTCTGACTTTTCTTTTTTTTTTTTTAATTTTTTTTTTTTTTAACGTTTATTTATTGTTGAGACAGAGAGAGACAGAGCATGAACAGGGAAGGAGCAGAGAGAGAGGGAGACACAGAATCTGAAACAGGCTCCAGGCTCTGAGCAGTCAGCACAGAGCCCGACGCGGGGCTCTCCTGGAAGATTTCAAGTATTATTAATAGTAGTCACCAATGTCTTCATTAGATCTCCAGAACTTATTCATCTTATAACTGAAAGTAGTTTATATCCTTTGACCAACATTTCTGCATTTACCCATCGCCCTTCCCCCAGCCCTTACCAACTGCCATTCTACCTTGGTTCTATGAGTTTGACTTTTTTAGATTCTACACATAACGAGATCATACAATGTTTGTCTTTCTGTATCTGGCTTGTGTAATGTCTTCCAGTTTCATCCATATTCTCACAAATGGCAAGGCTTCTTTTTAAAGAGTGATTAATATTCTATTTCATTTATATACATCTCACATTTTCCTTATTCATTCATCCATCAATGGACACTTAGGTTTCCTTATCTTGGCTATTGTGAATAATGGTGCAGTGAACATGGGGGTGTAGATATTTCTTTTAGATCCTAATTTCCTTTCATTTGAATATATGCCTAGAAGTGGAATTGCTGGATTTTATGGTAGTTTTATTTTTAATTTTTTGAGGAACCTCCATACTGTTTTCCACAATGTACCAATTTATATTCTCACCCATAGTGCACAAGGGTTCTGAGGAATTCCGTGAAGATCCCTTATAGGCGCCTTATGAAGGCCGTGGTGGTGACCACCTGGTACACATTTCCGTATCACCTTTTTTTCCTTACCTTTTTCTGTCCCTGTCGTTTATCTTCTTTGGGATCACATTCCCAAATAAACTATAAGCATGTATGTTTTGGTCCCAGGCTCTGTTTGTTTTTTTTTTTTAATGTTTTAAAATGTTTGTTTTTGAGAGAACGAGAGAATGAGAGAAAGAGCACAAGCAGGGGAGGCTCAGAGAGAGAGAGGGAGATACAGAATCTAAAGCATACTCTAGGCTCTGAGCTGTCAGCACAGAGCCCAATGCGGGCTCAAACTCACAAATCGTGAGATCATGACCTGAGCCGAAGTCAGACGCTTAACCGACTGAGCCACCCAGGCGCCCCAATTTCTGACTTTTCTTACATTTGTTATTTCCAAAAACTTACTGGAAGTAGTGCACACTCACTATCCCTTTTGGAAAGTCATGGTGTAGTTGAGCATGTTAAAGGCTCTGAGGATTCCCGCAGTCAAGTAAACTGTTCACATTTGCTGACACAATATTTCTTAAAATTATTTGACTCTGAAACCTTTTTTTCACAAAGTGCCATTCAACATTTCACAGAAATATTTTTGTGCTGAATGCATTTGGAGAGAGACTTTGAATTTTCCTTATGATTCATTTCTGCAGTCTTTTCACATTTCCTCTTTTTTCAGAAAGGTGTTGCTGGAAACTGGTCCTAAACAGAACTAGGAGGAGAGGCTGGGTTTGCTCTCTGCTGTTCACTTCCTTTCTCAGTGCCTCCTTTTTGGGCATGTCCCCAGCCTGGGCTTTGTTGCTCCTGTTGCGTGGAGTCTCTCCCTGAAGTAGGGTAACTAGGCTCTTTCTTTCCTGGCTCCTTTTTCTCTCAGCTTGTCCCTCTCTCTTCCTGTCTCTTTTTTTAAAATCAGACTTGCCTGTTGTATACATCTTTTCCATATAAAATGAGAAAGGACCAAATCACTGACTTCATGATGCAAGCTGAGTGTGTTTCCCTTGCCATCAGGGCTATTTGCAGTTTTACAAAGGATGCTCCCTAAGCCGTGTAGCATAATGGATAAGATGCCTATTTCATAGCTAGAGAGATCTGGGTTATATCTAGATCTTAACATTTACTAGGTGGATGACCTCGAGTAAAGTGATTTAACATAAGATTCAGTTTCTTTTTGTAAAATAATGGACAATAATATATCTGATAGGATTGCTTGAGGATTATATAATACAATGGTTGTAAACCCAGAGCTCAGTAATCAGTAAGTGGTGGTATTATGCAGCTGTGAAACCATTGCCTGTGATTTTTCCCCAGTATTTTATTGTGAAAGATTTCAAACACAGAAATACTGAAATAATTGGACAGTGAACACCCATTAAAAATACCACCTAAATTCTATAAAAGTATTTTGCTAGATTTGATTTAGTACAGATATTTTTGGCTAGCCATCCCTCTATCCTTCATTCCATCTTATTTTTAAAATGCATTTCAGAATAAGTTGCAGACATCAGTATACTTCTCAGGGATACTTCACCTTTATCATCATTAATTAAAGTTCAGTATTTCTTTTTTTTTTTTTTTTGAGATAAAATTTATATACAGTGAATTGCACAAATCACAAGTGAACTGTTTGTTGTGTGACCCAGACTTCCATGAAGATCAGGACTATTTCCCTACCCCTGAAAGTTCCCCCATGCCTCTATCTAGTCATTCCTGCCCTCACTTCTGACCCCAAGTATTCTCTGTGATTTTTAGGTGCTAGATTTCAGATGCTGATGATAGTCTAGTGGCAGGAATATTTGGAAGCTGGGTTGCTGCCTGATACATTTCTTATCACACCACAGATACTGGAGCTTGGTATAGTTTTTCCATAAGAAATTTTATAAATTTTACATTTTCACAAAAATGTATTTATTCATTCAGCTAGCATTTAGTTGTCAGATACCTTGCTGAGTGCTGAGGGGGATGTTGTGGAATCAAATGAGTACAGTACAGTGTTACAGGGGTTTTGATAGAAGCAAGTACAGGGTATAAGTAGAAGCACAAAGGGAGTAGTGATTTAGTTCTCCCCAACTTGAGGGCATAGCTAATGATGGCCTCATAGAGGAAGTGATACTTGAGCTAAGTATTATAGAAGGTGTATTGGTGTTTGCCAGACATTACTGGAGTGCGAGAGTGAGAAAAGGGTATTTTAGGGTGAACAAAGGCAAAGAGGAGAAAAAGACCCTGGTGTGTTGAGAATGGTTTTGCTAGGCTGGAACAAAGCGTGCAAAAAAGATGAGGCTACAGTGGTAGGTGTGGAATACTTTGCATACAAATGCCTTTGGTTTATTTCTATAGCTTGGAGAGTAATTTAAATTTTACACTTGGAGAGTAATGGTTTATTCATTTATGAACAGGATTATACTCAAGAGATAGAAATTGTCAAGCAATGCTATTAGATGTTTAAGATTATTTTATAGGCAAATCATAGTCATATTTCTTCTTTATTTCATTAAAATTATGATTTTGTAAATATATTCTGACTCTTCTTCTTTTATGTCTCTTTAAAATGACAGGTAGTGTGCAAGTATTTGAACAATCCCAGTTTATCTGATGCACAGCTGCTGCAGAATATTTTCCAAGCTCTGAATATATATTACAATTACTCAGGCCAGGCGAGATGCCTGAATATATCAGAGACAACAACTAGCAATCTGGGAACCCAGGGTTGGAGCTATCAGGTAAGCTTGCATAATTTCCTCAAGTGGAATTTCCTGCTGATATGGTTGTACTGTAAGATAGTTCACAAGATTTTGTCACTAACCTGGGTCCAAATCTGGGCTCCATTATCTTTTTTTCTTCCTTCCTTCCTTCCTTCATGTATTTAATCATCACCAAATATTTTCTGGGTACCCATGTGCCAGGCAACCTGCTAGACTCCAAAGATACAAAGATAAATACGGCATGATCTCACCTTTAAATATAGTTCATTGAAAAAGATACTAATATTACAATATCTCTTGGTAAGTCCTATCAAAAGCAATGCTTCCTATCAAAAGGAAGCATTTTATGGATGAAGAAAAGAAGGGGAGTCTGACTTGACTCTCTGAGCCTCCATCCCTTCACCTGCATGAGACTAATAATACTAATACTAATACTAATACTAATACTTTCCCTCCTGAGGGTTAAATATGATAATAGATGTGGAAGAAAGCAATTTACCGATGAAGAATATATAGCCCTAACTTTTGTTACTTCTCAGCTGAGCCTTTCCAGGAATAATGAGAGGTGGTATGACGTAGGTAAAGAGCAGGAGCTCTGAAGCCAGACCGCCTGAGGTCAAACCCTAGCTTTGCTGCTACCAGCAGAATAACTTTGGACAAGTTATTTAACTCTTTGTGCTTTATTTTGTCATTGGATTCTCTTTTGTTTTCCTTTTTTAGGCTTGCACAGAAATGGTCATGCCTTTTTGTACTAATGGTATCGATGACATGTTTGAGCCTCGCTCATGGAACTTTAGGGAATATTCTGATGACTGTTTTAAACAGTGGGGTGTGAGACCAAGGCCCGCCTGGATCACTACTGTGTATGGAGGCAGAAACATCAGTTCACACAGCAACATTGTTTTTAGGTGAGTTTTTACTGGTGCAGAGAAAAACTTTGGTTGATGAAGACATTTGTAGAATAGCTGAGAAGGTAGAACCAGAAAAATGCTGATAGTAAAACAATGTAGAATACAGGAGTGGTATCCATCATGTCTTTCTTTGAAAGACAGAGGATGCTGAGCAAGAGATACACTTTTATACTCTATTACAAACATGCTTAAAGGCTTAAAAACAGTAACAGCAACAAAACTTAAATATTTTATTTAAAAAAACTAGCACAAAATGAAGTATCATTTGCTGTTCTCAATTTGTACTGCCCTTGTTACTGTTATTATTAATTGATAGTAAATATTTTTCACTATTTTTTCAGCAAACACTTTTGAGGTGCCTACTCTGTTCTGTTTCAGGCACTATATGAGGCACTTTAAATAAATTGCCTAATTGAATCCTCCCAGCAGTCCTCTGAAGTAGTTGTTATAGTCTCTTTTTTACTTAGGAGGAAAGCGAAGGTCGCTGAGTTCAATCTCTTGCCAAACCTCATCCAACTTTGTAATGGTTACTAAGTGGTAAACCAGATCTCAACGTTGGCCTGCCTGACTACAAAACCTGTGTTTGCTCCTCTATGTTACATTGCTTCTTTAGAAGGGATGTATTTGGTATTGGCTCACATCAGGGTTAATTGAGTAGACTCTATGTGTATGTGATTGTGATTTTAAAATTTCCATATTTTGGTTTGAACCTTAGCCTATCAGCTATTAAGAGAAAAACAAGTTACTTAAAAAATTTCCCCAAATCTACATGGAAATAGTAGAGAGATAGCATATGGGCCTCTTAACCTGGAGCCATTGTTTAAACTGTAAATGTCATTCTTTTACAATCTCTTTAAAATGAGAGTCAAATTTGACCTTCTGAACATGGCCAATAGTGTTTTTGTTTTTGTTTAGTTTTTTATTTTAGTATGTATTTTTTCTTAATATGAAATTTATTGTCAAATTGGTTTCCATTCAACACCCAGTGCTCATCCCAACAGGTGCCCTCCTCAATGCCCATCACCCACCCTCCCCTCCCTCCCACTCCCCATCAACCCTCAGTTTGTTCTCAGTTCTTAAGAGTCTCTTATGGTTTGCCTCCCTCCCTCTCTAACTTTTTTTTTCCTTCCCCTCCCCCATGGTCTTCTGTTAAGTTTCTCAGGATACACATAAGAGTGAAAATATGTGGTATCTGTCTTTCTCTTTATGACTTATTTCACTTAGCATAACACTCTCCGGTTCCATCCACGTTGCTACAAAAGGCCATATTTCATTCTTTCTCATTGCCAAGCAGTATTCCATTCTGTATATAAACCACAATTTCTTTATCCATTCATCAGTTGATGGACATTTAGGCTCTTTCCATAATCTGGCTATTGTTGAAAGTGCTGCTATAAACATTGGGTACAAGTGGCCCTATGCATCAGCACTCCTGTATCCCTTGGGTAAAAAAAATATGGAATGCTTCACAAATTTGCATGTCATCCTTGTGCAGGGGCCATGCTAATCTTCTCTGTATCAGTCCAATTTTAGTATATGTGCTGTCGAAGCGAGCACTGTATGAATTTGTTTAATGTATGAGTTTAATGTATGAGTTATGGGATTCAACCATAGATGAGTATCTTAGTAATCTATTTGCCCTTTTATATTATTTTCCTTAGGCTATCAAACTCATCATCATCATCATCATCATTGGGGGAGGGGGCAGATTTGGTGAGAAAAGTTTTGGGAATAGAACTGAAGCAAGAAGTGGAAATTCTAGCTCAGTGTTAGAAACTTTTAACTCAGTGTTAAGAGAGGACTTTCCAATAGAACTTTGCAAAGGTAAACTGAGCTATTTTAAGAAAAATTACTTAAGCTCTTAGATCCTCAGACTTCTTTTCTATAAAATGATAATAATAACTCACCCTACAGAGTTGTGTAATGCTTAAGAGTTAACCCAAGAAAGTATTTGGCCCAGATTTGGCAAATATATGTGCTCAAAAAAGATTTGTTGAATGAATAAATGGAAGGACACTCTGCCTTGTACTCATGTCCTAGATATAGGGAGTTATTCGTCTTTGCATGTCCTTCCCCTTCATCTTTTTCTCCTTTTCCTAAAACTCAGGCACCTTCCCAGAAACCTTCCCTGACTCCTCCAGGGAAGTGAGATTTACCCCATCCCCTTAGCTCCTCTAGGCCTGTGAATATCACTTAGCACTCTGGACATGATCTATTTATGTTTCTGTCTGCCCCATGAGATTGAAAACTTCTTAATGGCAGAGACTTTGACTTAATTGTATCTGTGCTTTCAGCATTTGCATCCAGTACCTGGCACATACTAGATGCCCAAGAAATATGTGTGTTGATAAAAACAAGGAACAAAATACAAAGTTTAGAAAGTCTGTAGAGGCATATGAGAGTGTAAAGGCAGGACTATGTGAAGGTACTGGTTTATCTTTTTACAGTGGCAAGTACTTTTAAAAAGAAATCTTTATGCTGCTAGGTGTGAGGAAATCCAGTATAGAAGTTTTATTTTTATTATTATTATTTTTTTAATGTTTACTTATTTTGAGAGAGAGTGTGTGTACATGTGTGTGTGCATGTGTATGCACATGCACATGCACAAGTGGGGGAGGAGCCGAGACAGTGAGAATCCCAAGCAGGCTCCTCTCTGTTAGCACAGAGCGCAATGTGGGGCTCGATGTCAGAACCGTGAATGAGATCATGACCTGAAACGATATCAAGAGTTAGAAGGTTAACCGACTGAGCCACCTAGACGTCCCCAGTATATTTAAAAATTCAAAATTGTCCTGCTTTTCTAAAGTAAACACATTCCCAAAGTAAAGAAACAGCCTTAGGTGTGCCTCTGTTGTCTCTACTTAGTGGCTACCAACTAGAAAACGGTTTTGGTTGATGAGTAAGAAAATGTCCAAGGAACCAGGTGGAAAGTATCTTTATGTCCATGCTTCTCTCCTTAGGTCATCTCACACAAGTCCAACTGTGACTGCTTTCCTGAATGGAAAGTTTAGTCCATATCAGACAGGAAATTTGTCAGTGCAATTAAAACCTTGGGCTTTGAAGTGAGGGAGACCAAGTTAGCTGTATAGACTCAGGCAAATTGCCAATATATAAAAGTTAGAAATAATGACTACCAAACAAGGTTACTTTAATGAGTAAATAGATTATCATGGAAGTAAGCATCATGAGGACATTTTGTCTGTTCACTGTTGAACACATAGTAGGTACTCAGTAAACGTTTGTTGAATGAATGAGGAGTTAATAACTAGGAGCCAGTAATCATTCCATTTCAACAATTTTTTTATTGTACGGTTGTTTTGTTAGAAGGATTTCTTTTTTTCCCCAACCCCAACTGGTAAGAAACTATTTTACCAATGGTCATGCTCAGTAATTTAAATATAAATCCAAAAGGGAGTCCCTGAGGAGCTGGTTAGTTTAATATCATTTCTCAGGCAAATTAATTGTTGCTAGTGATTAGAAGCTCACTGTTGGGAATTTTATCCAGGCATCTAGACTCTCTCATGAAAGCCAGTATTTTTTTGGTAAATGTCCCAGTGGCTGGTTAAGCTTTCACGTGTCTAGGACCAAGAAATTCAAGTCCATGTGCATCTTGGGTCTCTCGGCAACTCCAAACACTGTTGCTAAGCCACTGGGCTGATTCAGATGACCTTTTAAATCAAATGCAGTTTGCTTATTATGTGGCTGTTGGGATGGCTTTTTTGTTTTGCAAATAATGGAGAGTTTCCTATCTGGGTTGGTCCTGTTAAATTGGAATAATGATAAAGGCGATTTGTTCACTTAAGAAAGTCTAACCCCTTGTGTAGTTTACTTTAAGAATTTATCTGGTAGTTGAAAACTAAGACTGTTATTTTGCACGTGACTTTTCCTTTTCATTTTTAACGAAACCAAAAATGTACATTTTTGGAGTGATTTCTTTCCAAGAATGATGTTATTAAGTTGAAGTTGAATTAATTTTTTTTTAAAGAGAAATGTGGTGGGAATTGTAAAAGGAATTTAAAATTGTATCTCAAACACACATATATTTAATGTACCTAAATGCTTATTTTCTCATTTAGCTTGTACATTAACTGGAAAATGTTGACCACATTACTTTTCTGGCCAAATGTCTGTGAGACATGCTTTCACATCCCTTTTCATGATTCATTTACCTCTCAGAAGTATTAACACTTCTCATACTTACAGAATATGATAATTATTATAATAACACTGCACATTTGTGTAGTATTTTATAGTTTATATCTTACTACCACATATATTATTTAACTTGAGCCTCACAAGATCTCTGTGATGGAGGGGCATTATCTTTTAAAAAAATTTATTTTTTGTTATATATGTGGGAATTAAGGTTCACATATGTTAGGTGACTTACTTTTAAAGTCATGGGCTGGTAGGGCAATAAAACTTACATCTTCTTAGTTAGTGGTTCTTCTCACTACTACACACAGCTGAAGGTTAGTCTCTCTAGATTTATATTGATCATTTATATTAACTTTGGTTTCCCACATGAAAAGTACTGAAGTGATTTCATATGCCTGAACTTGCCTACATATATTTATATATCTCTTTGTAGGGCATTTGGTACAAGGCCACAGACATCTAAACACTTAAAAAATTTTTTTTCATTCACACAATAAACACCTGGCTCCTACCATGTGCCAGGTCTGGTCTAGGCACTGTGGGCAGTAATAAACAAAAGAGATAAAAATCCCTGCCTTCATGGAATTGTAGTTGGAGAGCTGGCAGTGCAGAGCCTGCTTGGGATTCTCTTCCTCTCTCTCTCTCTGCCTGGCCCCTGCTCATGCTCTCTCTCTCTCTCTCAAAATAAATAAGCATTTTAAAAAAAGATATTATTGGATAGGCATCTGTATAGATTGTACTTATAGATGAGACTTTTAAAAATGATTATGCAAATTATGGGAACAATTTCATATATCTGATAATGTGACCTTGAATATTTGTTATTTCAGGCTTTGTAACAATATCAGCAAAATGGAATGTACATGAAACAAATGTCAGAAAGCATATAGAAATGTTCCATAAGTGATATGTAGATAAAGATATACCAAAAAGTGCAGTACCAGGGGAGAGTAATCTAATAGCTACCAGGTTCTTAATCCAGGTATTTCAGTCTTTATTTTATTTTGAGGAATCTAAACTTCCATAAGATTAGGAAGGTGAGGCGCAGACCTGGCACTGGAACCCAGGTGTGTCTGATCCCAAAGTTCATGTTCTTATTCTGCACCATACAAGTCAAGAGTGCTGTTGATTTACGATGTGTGCATGAAAGATTGAACATTAGACTGGGGCTACAAGGTCTGAATTTGTATCTCAGATTTGCCGCTGCTAGATGAATGATATGGGCAAATCTTTTAGTTTCTCTGGGTACTAGTTTTCTTGTCTATAAAGAGTTGTTATTAAACCTACCTCACAGAGTTGTTATAATAGTCAAGGCTTTGTAAATTCTAAACTACTCTATGCAGATATGGAGTTAATAAATGTTAGGAAGGAATTTGATTTCTAATAGCATCTAGAATAAAATACTTAGGAATAAGTTTAACAAAAGAAGTGTAAGACTTATACAACTATAAAACATTGTTGGAAGAAATTAAAATCTAAATAAATGGAAAGACATCTCATGTTCTTGTCGAAGAGATAATATTGGTAAGGTGTTAATAGTCTGTAAATTGATCTACAAATTCAATGCAATCTCTATGAAAATCTCAGCTCGCTTTTTCACATAAATTGACAAGCTGATCTTAAAAGTGTAAGGGACCCAGAATAGCCAGAATAATCTTGAAAAGGGAGGACAGGGGCACCTGGGTGGTTCAGTTGGTTAAGTGTCCGACTTTGGCTCAAGTCATGATCTCACACTTTGTGAGTTTGAGCCTTGCATGGGGCTGGGCTCTCTGCTGTCACTGCAGAGCCTGCTTCAGATCCTCTGTCCCTTTAGCTCTCTGCCCCTCCCCCACTCCCCCCCCCCACCCCGTCTCTGTCTCTCAAACATTATGAAAAAAAAAGAACAAATTTAAAGAACTCATACCTCATACTTCCTGTTTTCAAATTTATTATTATAAAGCTACCATAACCAATATATTAGGATACTACCATAAGGACATACAGATCAGTCAAAGAGAATTGACCGTCTGGAAGTCAACCCTTGGTATATATATGGTCAATTGATTTTTGACAAGGGCCAAGACAAATTATTGGGGAAAGAGTATTTTTTTTCAAGAAATGATGCTGAGAAACCTGGATATTCACAAGCAAAAAATGAAGTTGGATCCCTATTTCATAACCATACAAAAAAGTAACTTAAAATGGATCAAATGATATTAGTTGATAACTCAATTTAAAAACAGTCAAGGATCTGAAGAGACATTTTTTTGCAGAGAAGACATACGCATGGCCAGTCAGCACATGAAAAAACGCTCAATACCTTCAGTCATTTGGGAAATTAAAATCAAAACTACAATGAGATTCCATTTTATACCCACAGAGGATGGCTATAATCAAGAAGACAGATAATAAGTATTGGCAAGGATATAGAGAAATTGCAACCCTCATATATTGCTAGTGGGAATATAAAATAGTGTAGCCACTTTGGAAAAAGTTTGGCAGTGCATCAAAAGGTTAAGTCACCATACATCCCAGAAATTCCATTCTTAGGTATATACCCAAGAGAAATGAAAGCCTGCACCCAAGCAAAAACTTGTATATGAATGTTTATAGGAACAATGTGCATTATGGCCAAAAAGTGGAAACAACACAAATGTACATCTAATGACTAGATAAATAAAATGTAATATACCCATACAATGGAATATTATTTGGCAATTAAAAGGAATAATGTACTGATACATGCTACAATATGGATGAAACTTGAAAACATTATGCCAAAGTGAATTAAGCCAATCACAAAAGACCACGTATTGTATAATTCCATTTATGTGAAATGTAAAGATAAAGGCAAATTTACAGAGGCAGAAAATTGATTAGTGGTTGCTTGGGGCTGAGAGTGAGGAGGTATGGGGAAGGGAATAGGGATTGACTGCCATGAGTATAGATTTCATTTTGGGGGTGATGAACTTTTCTAAAATTGATTGTGGTGATGGTTGCAAACTCTGAATATACTAAAAGCCATTGAATTGTGCATTTTAAGTGGGTGACTTTTGTGATAGGTGAATTATGGCTCAGTAAGAGCTGTTGATAATATTCTTAGGAATACTGTCAGTGGTATATTGGTTTTTTACTCAGCTAAACTAAATAGCCTATTTTAATGACTGATCCTGTTTACATCATTCTGAAATGTGTTGTGTGAAACAGCCAAGACTAATAAAATACCATTTCTTTAAGTTTAAAGCTAATATAAAATGAAGATCTTTGAGTAATGCCCAAATTTTCTGAGTTGGGGTCCTAGGTAGTAAGGAAACCAGCATTAATTGAAGGAGTCCTCTGTGCCTGACACTGTGCTTATTCAGTACATCCACATGTGCCATCTGGTTTAGCCCTTATTAACAACCTTATGAGGTCAGCCTTATTATCTCTATTTTACAGATGAAGAAACTGAGTCAGTAACTTGTGTGAGGTATCCAGCTTTTGAGTGATGAAGCTGGGATTAAAATACAGGCTTCTATATTCCATGTCCTAGTAGAAGCTGGGTTGATTCATATAGTACCACCTTCAGTCTTCTCTGATTCTATTTCTTGCACCTAGTTACAGAAATTAAGTAAAATTCCAGCATGAAGCACCTTCTTATATGACAGATTAGATCTCAGATCAAATCCCCCAGGTTATAAATTTGTAATTTTTGATGTTATGCACATAATAGGTTTCTCCTATCTTATCTGGGTGTAGATATGAAAAACTAACAATCTTATTTTTTCTTTTTTCCCTCACTTAGCAATGGTGAACTAGACCCCTGGTCAGGAGGTGGAGTAACCAAGGATATCACAGACACCTTGGTTGCGATCACCATCCCAGAAGGGGCCCATCATCTAGATCTTCGAGCCAGAAATGCCTTTGACCCCACGACCGTGCTATTAGCCCGCTCCTTGGAAGTTAGACACATGAAGCAGTGGATCAGAGATTTCTATGCCAGTCAGAGAAAGAAGCACTGAGAAATTTTGATCACTTTCAGTTTCTTTTCTGTTCATTCTACCCACGTTCCCATTCACTTTGGTTTTCTACATGTAATTACTTTCCCTTGTTTGTCATTAGATTTGATGAGGCAAAGGTTGAGATAGAAGAGAGGGTGATGATGGTGACAGCAGCCATCCCACACCCTGAATCGTCGCCCTCTTCACACCACCCCTGGGAAGAATCTCTCTGTGACAGTTTTCCTACACCATCAGTGGCCCTCATAACCGGAGCAGAGTTCCTGACTGCCTTTCACAAGAGGGAGGGTCACTTCCTTTGTTTCTCTGCAAGCAGAGCTTCCTCTTGGGTTTGAGGGTAAAGTCTCTTTGGTCCGTTTGTCACTCCCTATCCCTTCCCTCAAAAAAGAACAGCAGAAGATAGACAAAAATGATGTAATTGCAGCTGGTAGGAAGGATGTCCGATGCCAATCCAGGAAATGGAAGCCATTTCTTTTGTACTTGATTTAATGATTTTGACTGTGCTGTAAATAAAGAATAAGGCTGGACCTTATACCTGTGTGTTGCTTCTGAAGCTCACTCCAGCTGTTGGGAATGCTGTGTGCATTGGGCTTGGCTGCTTTTGGAAAATCCTTTAATTTTCTCTCTTCCACTTGGCAGCTTTTCTCAGTTCTGGGATACTTGCCACTGTGGTACTGCCAGTAAGAAATCTGGCCTTTTTCTGCTCCA
Organism: Acinonyx jubatus; assembly: GCF_027475565.1. NCBI lineage: Eukaryota > Metazoa > Chordata > Mammalia > Carnivora > Felidae > Acinonyx > Acinonyx jubatus. Next base: position 64,422,353 of record NC_069390.1, on the reverse strand, counting down.
TTTCTCTTTGTTTCTAAGGTCAGTTTTGTGGTAATTTGGTTACATTTTGCCAGTTTAGGAGAATGATTCTGTTTTGCTTTTGCTTTTACATCTGAGCAAGCTTTTATATGCTGTGGTTACTGATGATACTTCAGCAAGAAGCCTTTAAAAATTGATGAATCAACTACTTGGAAAGTAGAATATAGTCATGTTCAGCATTTTGTTTTTTAGATTTTATTTTCTTGTGGTTGTTACTGCTGTCATTAAAATCAGAAGCGTCCAGGCACCAAGAGGCAGGTGTGCGAGAACTTTTCTGTATGGCTTCCAAGGGACAAGCTGACTGATTCGTGCAGGCAGCATATTTGACATTAATAAATGGCTGAGCCATTCCTATTTCCAAGGGGTTGGCTTCTTTCAAGCAGTTCTTACACTGAGACCTTTCTTCAGAGGAGCTTTTCTAGGATAACAAATAGGGTTGGATCAAAACCTTTCAGGGACACACAGAGAGACTAACAGTTTCTACTCTGTTGAAAGATTTCTTCCCCCTTCTTTTTATTTTCTCTCAATTTTTTTTTCTTCACCCTGCCTTGGGAACATTTTCTGCTTTTCAAAAACTGTACCTTGAGTTCAGTCATTTCTAAAGCAGTTATTTTTGTTTTTTAAGTGCAGACATAGAGTTCATTCTTGGGTGGGAAACTGAAATATTTCCCTTACTTTCCCGGCATCTGGGAGATACAGAAAAAAAATCTTTGTCTGGTTTCGGAAGCCTTCAGTTCTCATTGTAATGAGTTGTCCATCAAAGCATTTGGTCACTATTTTCGTTTCAGCATCAGAGAAAAGTCTGCTGGAGTGAGAATTTAAGGGTCAAAACAATACTAGTTTTTATTCTTTATATAAGCAGGGTTTATGGGCTTAGTAGAGGATATTCGTACTATTTATTTTAGGTACTATTGATTTTATGGTATTTTCCTTGAAACCTTATACTTGGTTAAAGTCTTTAAAATATTTTGCCACTTAATTTAACATTGTTTGGATAAGTTACATTTTTGTGAAGAGAAAAACTGCCAAAATTACTATATTTGTATGCAATTATAATTTGGTATTACGTACACATTTTTCAATGTACATTTCATTACAGACAACAACCTTAGGTTAGCCTAATTACAATGCTAGAATTTAATTTACATTGAAAAAGACTTAGAACATGAAATAAGTTATTATTTAAAGCATCTCTCTCATTAATAGATGATGCTTTTGAAAGACAAGGAAAGAGAGACGTAAAGAATTGTGGTATTTCTGGGGTGCCTGGATGACTCACTTGGTTAAGCGTCGAACTTCAGTTCAGGTCATGATCTCACGGTTCGTGGGTTTGAACCCTGCGTCGGTCTTTGTGCTGATGGCTCAGGGCCTGGATCCTGCTTTAGATTCTGTGCCTCCCTCTCTGCCCCTCCCCCGCTTGCACTCTGTCTCTCTCAAAAAAGTAAACATTAAAAAAAAAAGAAGAATTGGAGTATTTCTATTTTCTATTTTTGGTATTTTAACTACCTCAGTCAATGGATAGAACTAAAGAAACTTAAGAAACTTTCTTAAGGGATCTGGAGGATCAAGAGATTATCCAGAGGAATCAGTGTCTAGTGTATTAGAAGGTGAGGGAAATTAGATATCATCCAGTCCAACCCCATCATTTGTAGGTGATGGCATTGTGGCTCAGAGAGACAGGACTTGTCATAGCTCATTTTTGGTAGAACCAGGCTTTAAATCCAGGTTTGTTTTGTTTTGTTCTGCTGTTGTTTTTTAAATTGATGTAGCTAAATCTCTATTTGGATAAGTAACAAAACCTCAACAAACTAGTTTAAGCAAAAGAGGAAATTTATTGAAACTATGCAGGCATAGCTCCAGGATTTGAATAAAACCAGGAATTGGGGGGGGGGGGGGGGGGCCGGAGCCAGTGTCTAGAAAGTCATGAAAAAAAGACTGCTACTTTCTGTTTTGTCTTGCTTTCAACAGAGGTCACCAGCCTGTGGGCGAGATTTGTTCCTCAGATTTTTATAGTTTGGCCAGCAGTATAAAATGCAAATGAGCATCAGTAATTACTGATTAGAATTACTGAAAACACTGATTGCTGAGCTTCACCCCAGAGTTTGTAATATGTCTTGGCGGTCGACCCTGGGAAGTTACCTTTCTAACAAGTTTCTAGAGGATACTGGGGGATCATATTTTGAGAACCAGCAGTTGAAAGAATTCTGAGTTTGAATATCTTGAGACAGGACATGCCCTGTCAATTTGCCTCACTCCTGTTGTCCTGCCTAATTCCATCTGAGTGTGGGAGCCCTGCCTAAGGCTTCCCTTCCCATGGTTGCTTTGTTCTTTCTCTGCCAACCAGCTTCTTTTCTGCTGGCACAAGGACCATGATGACATCCCAGCATGGTGTCCTCAGGCACCTGTGGCTGCACCACCTAACAAGCCCATAGGTGTTTAGAAAGGGATGAGGTTATAAAACCATGGCTTCAGAAATACACTATTTAGGATGGAGAGAGAGCAGTTCAGACAACTCTATCTATCTATCATCTATCTATCTATCACACAGTGTTTTTCAGAACATAAATGTCCAACAAAATGCCAATGCTTAAGTAGGAGAAAGATCCATAGTTACGCAAGTTTGGAAAAGGATGGCTTAAGGCCATCTACAAGGCTTAAGGCATTCTGGGACCTGGAGAAAACGATGGTGAAAAGAAAATATAGTATCTGTTCTAATAAGGTTTATGGTCTAGTGGAAGAAAGACACGAAATGTCAAGTTCTATAATGAGTTGGTATAAGTGCCATGAAGAGTGCGGGCTATTTTGGCAGGGAATCTGAGCTAGTCTACAGGAATATGAGAATGCTTTTTTGAGATGTGATGTTTTAGCTGTGATCTAAATGATGAATGGGAGCTGTATAGGAAGCGGAGTGGAGAAAATGGCATGTGTGAAAGTCCTGAGTGTTGCATATTCCAGGAACTGAAAGAAGGCCACTGTAGTAGGATAGCAGACCATAGGGGAAGTGATATAAGATAAATCTGCAGGCTTGGGCAGGGAGAAAGCTCATTCAAGTAGACCATGATAAGGAATCATTACAGGGAATGAGAAATCATTGACAGTCCTTAGTTGGGAATGACATGAACAGATTTTCATTTCAAAAGGTCATCCTGGGAGTGCCTGGATGGCTCAGTCGGCTAAGCGTCTGACTTTGGTCAGGTTATGATCTTGCAGTCCATGAGTTTGAGCACTGTGTCAGGCTCTGTGCTGACAGCTCGGAGCCTGGAACCTGCTTCAGATTCTGTGTCTCCCTCTCTCTCTGCCCCTCCTTCACTTATGCTCTGTCTCTGTCTCTCAAATATAAATAAAATGTAAAAAAATAAATGAATTAAAAAATAGAAAGGTCATGCTGGCTAGGGGCGCCTGGGTGGCTCAGTTGATTAAGCATCCAACTTTGCCTCGGGTTATGATCGCGCAGTCTGTGAGTTTGAGCACTATGTCAGGCTCTGTGCTGACAGCTCAGAGCCTGGAGCCTGCTTTGGATTCTGTGTCTCCCTCTCTCTCTACCCCTCCCCCACTCACACTCTGCCTCTCTGTCTCTCTCTCAAAAATAAACAAACATTTAAAAAATAAACAAATAACCATATGTTTTCACTGTTATGTGGATCCTGAGAAACTTAACAGAAACCCATGCGGGAGGGGAAGAAAAAAAAAAAAAAAGAGGTTAGAGTGGGAGAGAGCCAAAGCATAAGAGACTCTTAAAAACAGAACAAACTGAGGGCTGATGGGGGGTGGGAGTGAGGGGAGGGTGGGTGATGGGTATTGAAGAGGGCATCTTTTGGGATGAGCACTGGGTGTTGTACGGAAACCAATTTGACAATAAGTTTCATATATTAAAAATAAATAAATAAATAAAAAGGTCATGCTGGCTATAGAGTGGAATATGCATTGTAGGAGGCAAGCATGTGGTGTGGAGACCACTGTTGCGTTTGTGCATGTTAGAGAAGAGGGTGGCACTGACTAGGGTGGTAGAGGTGACAGCGAGAAGTGGAGGAATTTGAGAGTTTTAGTAAGGAATGTCAATGGGATTTGGTGATGTGTTCTATGAGATATGAGTTGGGCAGGTGTCAAGGATGATGAATTCTGGCTTATGCACTTGGATAGATTGTGGTGCCATGCACTGGCAAGGAGCATCAGAGGACAGAGGGTGACCAGGTTTGGTAGGAAGATTATGGGTTCAGTTCAGTTTTGTCAGGCTGAGTTTTATGTACTTTTGAAATAACCAAGTAGAGCTAGCTGTCAAGTAGGGCTGTTGGATGTAAAGGTCTGGAATCCAGTCTGGGCTGGAAAGCCATGGTGAATGGATAGTAATCAAAGCCTGGGATGTTAGTTCATGGAACTAGTGTTCAGGAAACTTCAGGAGCCACTAATGTATTGTACTTACCATGATACATTAAGTAAGCCCCAAACATCTTGTACTACAACTGTAGGACATATGACCCCACTTAGCCAACCCGCCACTTGTGCTGTGGTACAACCATGGCTTAAATTGGGATCTACCTCTCTGCACTCATTTCCCATTCTTACTTGCCTCCTATTACTTTCCTTATGCCCTGCCATTCAGTCACACTAAAATTCCTCTGAAATTCCTTTCCTAGCATTACCCCCGAATATGTTTTTCCAATATGTGTTCACTGGCAAACTTGTGTGCATCTTTCAAAGCCCAGATCAACTTGATTACTTACACTGTGAAGTTCTTTCTCAGCTTTCCTAAAGGGAATGGTTTCCTTATTTACGCTCTCCAAGAACAAGGTTCACACCTAGTATGTCAGCTCTAATGTAGGCTCCACCAAGGTAAGGATTATCTGTTTTATTCATCTCTGCATCTCTAGTACCTTAAACAGTGCCCGACTTCCTCTAATTTAACACACATATAACAAATTGTAATGTTTTGCTAAATGTTCTCACCCTCTTAGGAAGACAAAGCTCTCTGAGAACAGGAACTATGCCTCCTTCTTTCTCGTAACCAGCATCTAGGATGGAGCCTGGCAGCCAGGTCTTGGTAGGCCCTCTGTAAATTTATATGAATAGATACATTGCGGGGTGGAAAGGCCAAACTTTCTATCCGTCTGTCTCTATAGCCAAGTACCTTTCACAGCTCTGATGTGATCATGTGACCTCCTGCCCCAGGCTTCCCTGGATTTTGGAAAGGGGATCTCCTAGTACTCAATACCTCTAGAACACAGACTTCCCGATTTACCCTCTCTTCAACTGAGTGTGTTCCTGGCTCCCTCTCCCACTCTATCAGCCTGGCAGTCTTTATCAAGGGGATGAACCTCTCTTGAGGTTAGGTGGGAACTAGAACACTAGAAACGGAGACATGCAAGTGGATGGATTTCTCTGAAGCCATTTTTCAATGCAAAGAGTGAAAGAAGGGGCTGGTTTCAATAGATTTTGTTACCTACTAAGGAAGATCGGAGGATGGATGCTTACAGTAGCAAAGTGCAAATTCAGTCTTAGTTCTGCATGTGTGTTTAACATGGCTAACACCTTTAATAAGTTCAGGCATGGAGTGTGAAAGTTACTTGCCCAAGGTCATATAGCTAACAGTTTATTTATTGTTTTTAAATTTTTGTCACACCTCATTCTGAAAGGATTTCAGATGTTCTAAAGATAATAGATTAAACACAGCCTATGGGACAGAAGAGATTTAAAAGGGAAAGAGATGTAAAATGGATCTAAGTATGCAAACCATAAAGTGGCATTTATCAGCTAGGTTCCACAGAATGCTAATATGGCCAGATGTTAATGGGTAGGTCATTAAAAAGGTATACGTGATGCAAATGCTTGAAATAAATGTAAACAGCTTATCTTTATTACAGAATCTCTCAAAACTTTGATATGCCGTGTGCATTGTGAATCACCAAGAATGCAACATTTTCCAAACTTGTTTGATCCAGAACCCCCTTTTCAACAGCATTTGAGGAAGCCATTGAGAAATACTGTTACAGAATTCTATATATTTCCAGAAGACAGGGGCCAAGAAAAGTTGGCTAACTTTTCTAGCAGCCATCTTCAAAGAAGACAACAAAGTCAGTTAAACAGTTCACACAGTGTGTAAGATAAACCAGACCAATCAACTTGGAGAAGCCAAGGCAGGAGAATGTTCTAAAGGAGCCTCAGAAAGGGGAAAAATGTAATGAGATCTTCAACTTCTTTACATATATGGCTAGGTTTCATTGTATTCATCCATATGTGATCCTTTAGTACAGAGGAAAGTCTTAACACCAAAGTACAGCAATTATTCTATAATGAGCTAATGAAATTTACTACTGGTGTGTATATATTTTGCTGATCTGGCTTCATCTGAAAATAGATTTTACAGTGTTTGGAGGAACACTCTCAGCCAAAATTTCACCAGATAGATGTGTCTTGGCCAGTTTGAATGCCTCAGTAGGTAGTTGAACAGGGAGAAGGAATGCTGTTTTATAACACAAATGAAGTAGTTTGAAAAAAAAACAAGCTCGGACACCTGAATATACTGTTAACTTACTATGGGACCAACGGTAGCTCACCAGCCATGTGGATGCAGAGCGAGACAAGGAATCACGTGCTTCTTCCACTGCAGAGATGTTCGCATGTGTCATCACACTTCCTCTATGGCTTTGGGGGATGATTTTAACTGTTCTCTCTGTTTTGTAGCTCCTGAAGCCCAGAGGTAAATAGCCAAATAAAGATTTACAGAAAACCATCCAGTCAGTAACTCTAAGATATTAAACTCTAAATGAAAACTTTTTGCTCAGGTGATATGTAAAGAGCTATGACACTGAGGGTGTACAGTCAGTGACCTTGAATAAGTGCAATACAGTGGAAGTAACTAGATGATAAATGGCTTCCTTCTCTCATCAACAAAGGCTGTCGGATTATTCCTGTTTCAGAAATATCCCTTGCAGCTGACAGAAGATGTTTTATATGTTACCATGATATCAGTTCATTTGTTTAATACCTGCCTTCAGAATGGAAGGTACAATGTAAATCAGTAAAACAAACCATCTGCTATGTCTTAAAGAAACTCATGGTCAGAGTTCCACCATCTTCTTTGTCTCATATTAAATGCTTATTTATTTATTTTGAGAGAGAGCAGGGGAGGGGCAGAGAGATAGAGGGTGAAAGAGAATCTCAAGCAGGCTCCATGCTGTCAGTGCAGAGCCCCATGCTGGGCTCCATCTCATGAACTGCAAGATCATGACCTGAACCAACATCAAGAGTCAGATGCTTAACTGACTGAGCCACCCAAGCAACCCTTGTCTCTTTTTCTGATGCCACATAACCCTCACGGGCAGGAATTTAGTCTTTAGGCCTAAGCAACTGGTTTTCAACTGGTGTCAGTTTTGCCCCCCAGGGGACATTTGGCAATGTCTGGGGTTATTATTAGTTGTCACAATTTGAGGTGGGCTGGTGTCTAGTGTGATTTGACATCCTACAATGCAGAGGACAGCCTGCCACAGCAGAGTCATCTGACTCAAAATGTCAATAATGCTGATGTTGAAAAACTCTAGTCCAACCTAAATCGCTATTGTAATCTAAGGCCCTTTCCTCAAGTTTTACCCCACAAAGAAGATGAAAAACTTATTGTTAATTCAATTCATCCAATAGCCTTATGCTGTAAACCATGCAATAGCACAATGTTTAATACAGACACACTCCTCTGTAAAATTTAATAACCTGTGTGTATTTTGGAGACTGATTCTCAAGTTAGTCCTTGAATTTACTTTTCCTGGACCAAATAACTGTAATTCTTTGGATTGTCCCTTTGTTTATCATTTGTTCATTCAAACATTAATTGACTATGCAGTATAGTGTTAGGTAGTAAGAATTCAAAGGCAAAGCCCAGTTGTTTTCAAGAAGCTCAGTGTTAATTAATAGGGAGAGATGGTCACAATGTCGGGTGATGGGGCTAAGAATTTGTGTTGCACTCAGGATGCTGTGGGAGCATGAAAACAGAAGTGATGGATTTGCCCTGAAGGTCTGAGGAAGGCTTTAAAGGAAAATTATTAAGTACACATTATGTACCAAGGGTTAGGCACCAATCATGTTACTGTGAAAAAAAGACAGAAGGACATTGTTGCCATTTTACTAGGGTTCCTAAAAAGAAAGCCAAGGGAAACCTCCCCTGTAATGCTGGTATCATACTTTATAGATCGCAGAACGCTGCCACCTGCCTTTGCTCATGTGAGCTCCTCAACATGCCTGGCAGATATTACCTCCATTTTATACAGGAAGATCATGAAGCCAAGAGAAATGAAGTGACTCCCTTCCATCCCCCCTCTCTTCTTAAATTCTCTGATCCCAGATCCTGTGCTCTTCTATCCTTCCTTGGTTCCAAATGCAATTTCCTGTGCAGAGAAGCAAGCACACTTCTTTCTACCCTCTCCTTTCTACCCTCTCCTTGCCCTGCTGTCTCCATGTCTGTTTTAACTTTTGTTTTCTGCTGGCCTCAGTGCTGAAGGGGTTTTCCAATCCTCCCAGTTGCAACTGCCAAGGGAAGGGGGGAATGAGAATTGCTGTCCAACCACTGCCTATTTGAAAAATCATCGCTACCTCTATTCCCCGCCCACCCGCCCTTTTTTTTTTTTTTTTTTTTTTTTGTGGAATAAGGAAAACTGAGATGTGGAACAGAAAATCCCTTTTGTTTGTCTTGGTGTTTGATAATGTATGCAACCTCTCTGGGTGGTTTAAGCGGTTTAGGTACTTTCTATAAAAGGGAGCTTTTAATGACAAAACTAATGTGATTATCTGAGTGAGTGTGAGAGGCGTATTCAAGGCTTAAAGAAAATCTGTTAGAATAGCTGAATGTATCTGCTTAATCCTTTCTCTAGTGTGGCTGAACAATGCTCTGGGAAGCCATTGGTCCGTTCTTTCTTCTAGTAAATGCCTGTCTCCAGAGGTAGGGACTGTTTGCCACTTTTGATACCCGTACGCTTCACCTTCTCAGCTGCACAAAAAGCACAGGAAGTCTGGAGGAACCCAAAGGACTGGCAGAAAGCAAATGTTTCCTCTGAATGCTGAGGGCAAAATGTACAGCACATGCCTGCTTTCCCCACAGTGTGTGGAGACACCCGGGGCCATGGTCACCAGCAGGAATGGTTTCTCTGAGAAGGGCCCAGGTCTCATCAGCGCTCGCTTTCGTTGAGTGCTGGCTGAAGGATCACTTGTGGAAGCTTAACATCTTACACCTGAGTTAAAGTGTGGCTTCCACTACTCCTTTTTGGGGCGGGGCAAGGGATGGGCAGGAAAGAGAAGCATAAGAGGGGAGAAAAGTGACACACGTTTGGATTCTGCAAATTGCTCTGTTGACTTTGGGCCAAAATTAGATCCCTCAGAGTCTGTTTCTCTAATTCGTGAGCTCAAGATAATAATGCCTGCCACTTAAAGCCACTGTGAGAACCATACTGAAAATGTGAACATAAATATGAAAGTGTCACAGCCAATCTAGAACATTTTCAAATAACATGCTCACTTTTATTTTACCTTACTTTGTTTAAAGTATTTTTTTTAACTTTTAATGTTTATTTATTTTTGAAAGAGAGAGAGAGAGAGAGTGCAAGTAGAAGAGGAGCAGAGAGAGAGGGAGACACAGCACGAAGCAGGCTCCAGGCTCTGAGTTGTCAGCACAGAGCCTGATACGGGGCTTGAATTCACCAACAGTGAGATCATGACCTGGGCCAAAGTCAGACACTTAACCAACTGAGCCACCCAAGCGCCCCTAAAGTATTATTTTTAATATTTGTTCTTTTAAGAAATCTCTTCTAAGTGTTTAATTCATTTTAACTCAGCAGAACATTTGTTGACTACTTACTATATGCTGGGCATTATGCGTAGTTCTGAATAAGTCTAGCCTTTAAGGAAGTCGCAGTCTGGTAGGGGAGGCAGGCATGTAAATTCAGCTTGATAAATGTGCATCAGAATTGGTTAATTCTAACTCGAGGTCAATAATAATAGCTAACTCTTATACAGTGCTTATTATTTGCCAGGAGCTGAGCCAACTGCTTCACCTAAGTTACTTCATTCAATCCTTGTAGCCCTGTGAGGTAGAAACTATCGTGAGGCTGAGGCTTGGTCAGATCAGCTAAGTCACTTTTCCACAGTGGTAAGTGGTGGGCCAAATTAAAGTCCCAGATCTGTCTGACTTTACAGTCTAAACTCTTACTCATTGTGCTGGGTGGGCTACACTTGAGATCAAGAAAGACTTCCCAGAGGAGTTAACCATAGCTGGGCTTCCAAACATATTTAGAAGTTTTCCAGGTGTACAGAGGAACAGGCCATTCTAAGCAGTTGGAATAGCATAGGTATAAAGGTACATTGGCTAGAAAAGCATTTGTGCAGAGAGGAACTGTGATTAGCAGTGGAGTGTGACAAGTTGGAGGAGTACATAGGAGCCAGGTTATGATCTCTCACACTGCACCTTTGTGAGGAAAGTAGGTAAATTCTTTATTTTAATTAATTTCTTGATTTCTATTCTGTCAGGGGGTTGCAGCAAAATGGGAACTGTTGCCCCCTTTATGCTGCAGAAGTACAAAGTACACTTCAAATTTTAGGATGAGAAAACTTTCAGAAAAGCGGGCACGTAAGAGATCACGAACTCCTTCTGTGCAAGAAGAAGTCAAGAGTGACTGCATACAAATGTCTTCATCGAGGCCATAAAGCAGTTTAATCAGCTGGTCCAGGAATATCTGTATTTTTTAGATGGATTATGAGGTAAAAGTAAACATTTAATGAGAGTTACAGGAGTATCTTCAGGTGCATCTATAGAAATTGGTACATTGAAAAGAGGGAGAGATTTGTAGTAGATAATTCCAGGGAATGGGAATAAGGTCCTTAGCTGGAGCTATAGTTTCTCCACTGGGAAACAGCCGTCTTTAGAGAATGGTGTTGCATAAATGAGTGTCTTGGCTGAACTGAAGCTGGGAATCAGGTTTGCCGGGAAGGTAGAGTTAGGGGGATATCTTCCTATGTCTATTTATGAATTTTCTTTGGCTACTTTAAATGGGGGCCTGGAAGCAATGTAGGACACTTCTTGTTCTTACCGAGCTCACAGTCTGAAAGACAGGCTAGGCAAGAAAACAGGTAATTGCAACCAGCTGGAGTTAGTCCTATAAGGCGGCTTAGGATGGCTATGCAGTCCCAAAGGGGTACGAGTAACCAGACAGTGTTACAGACAGGTGGGGAAAAGCTTTCTGGGTGGAGGAAGTGACATTTAAGAAAGACCTGGAAGGTGAGTAAGTGTATGGTGAAGGTGAGGGCAATGTGTGCTTCAGATAAAGGGAACAAATGCTCCAAGGAGAGACTCCTGCATTTGGGAACTTTAGCTCAAATGTGCTGTTCCCGTTTGGTATAGCTGAAGTGTAGTGTGTGAGGTGGGAGTGACACGAGATGTTTTTTCTCTGACTTTCCTTTCCCCAATAAGCAAGATTACATAAACAGGTAATTTACCGGAATGTGTCATAGCTCTGACAAAAAAGATTGAAATACGTTTGGGGGTGCCACAGAGAGCAGGTGCTGGTGTGCTGGGAGCATACTAAGTGATTGTACAAAACAAAACCTCCAATATTCTCCCTCCCTGTGTCACTACACTGACCTGAGAACTAGTCTCTCCAAGGGGTCTACTTCTTACCTCTAAGATGGAAAACAAAAGGCATGAAATCGATGCTCAGAATGTAAACTAGACAAATAAATGCCAGGGCAGCAGGAGGGGAGAGCAATAAAGTGAGTAGGCCTGAGTGATGGTGGTAACCTGCTGAATTCCCAGGTCACAGAGTAATTTACTGACTGGTCCTAGGCCACTAGATAATTATCCAGACAGCCCCGATTCTGGTGCAAAGCCTCCTGCTGCTTAGGTTATTAATACCAGCAGCAGCCAGCGGGTGATGGTGGGAGCAGAGAGGAGCGAACCGAGCCCCCAGGCTGCTAAGTGAACACAGTCACCTGTCAGGACCCTCTGAGCTGGACCTCCCCAAGAATGCTGGCCAGCTCCAGCATTTAGCTCTTAGCTCAGCTGTTGCGTGGACCCCAGGATCGGCTCCCCAAGTTTGGATGAGGGCTTGGGCAAAGGAAGAAGATAACCAAGTCCTGAAATTTGACCAACTTGTGCCAAAGAAATTCTGCTCTGTTTCCCCTTGGAGCTGGCTGAAAAGTGATCTTGAGTCCTCCCCAGAATAACAAATTAATACCCATGGAGCAATGTCAAATACTCCTCTTTGACATGGCGTGGGAATTAGTCTTCACTGTGCTCAAGTGGGGCTAGGGAAAGTGATGGCATCTGTCCTAGGACTTAATCATTTGGGAGCTTGATGTCAGGTAATCCTGAAGGGATTTCAGGGAGCAGGTGGTGTGGGGTAGGGCTCTCATGTCCCATACCCCTCTTTAACATATGGTAACATATGTAAAGTGCCCAGCACTTAGTAGACATTCTCAACCAACATGACTGCACTTCCTTCTTCCTTCTATAACATTATTTGGTGAACAGTCACCTGAAGGATCGTTCATCTTTTCCCTTTAGGACAGTGGTTCTCATCAGGGGTCATTTTGCTTTCCAGAGAAATTGCCAATGTCTGGAGAGACATTTTTGGCTTTCATAATTGAATTGAATGCTACTTAGTGGCTAGAGGCTAGGGATGTTGTTAAATATCTACAATGCCCTGGACAGCCTCCCACAGCAAAGAATTATCCAGTTCAAATACCAGTAGTGCCAAGGTTGAGAAAACCTGTTTTAGGAGATTCTGCACACTGTAGCCAGAGTAATCCTTTTAAACACAAATCTTAAGTCACTTTCTTGCTTAAGAAGTCCCAAACGGTTTAGTCATCATACACGCTTTCCTAATTATTCACTCAGTACATGTGGGGTTCTGTTCTGTGGCAGGCACTGTGTGAGACAGCAAACACACATCTGCAGAGACCCTGCTCTTGAATTGATGATTCCAAAACACTGACTTTGTGTCATCTCCAGGATACAGTCCAATCAACTGAGGCTAGAGAGAGGATGTAGGTAAATAGAAAATGATAATTTGGTTTTGGGACATGAAGCTACTGCTTGTGAGACATCTAGGGAAATCAGGGAGAAAGGACAGGCACTATTACTGTAGATGGAGCAGAATGTTCTACAACCAGAGGGGTGGGTGTAGGGTATTTTTTCTTGTTTCAGTAAATAGAACTCCCACCTTCTCAAGTCCCAAGCCTGAAACCCAGGCTTCCTTCTTGACCCTTCCCTCTTCCTCAGGCTATTAAAATCTTTCTCATGTATTTCATGAACGAATTATGCCCCACTGTTTAAAGTATCCACGGTGGGTAATGAACTCACTTTTCTCCATTGCATCTGGAAATGACCCTAGCTATGCACCATCTTTAAGAGAATTTATTCAAAATATTTTCTGTAAGATTTAATTTTCTCAGGGGATTCTCACTGAGAAAGTTTGCCAAGCATCATGTCTCTCTGGCTTGTGTTTTAATTGAACTCTTAATCTCATGTTCTTTACATAGTTTTTTCTTTGAAGAAATGTCTAGATTGGGTTTGTTTGTTGGTTTGTTTTTGTTTTTTGTCCATTGTTAATCAGGTTATTTGGTTTTTTCCTACTGATTTGTGAGAATTTCTTGTATATTTTGGATATTAACCCCTTATCAAATATATGGTTTGCAAATATCTTCTCCCATTCCGTAGGTTACTTTTTCATTTGTTGATTGTTTCTATTGCTGTGCAGAAGCATTTTTTGTTTGATAGAGTTCCATCTATTGATTTTTGCTTTTATTGCTTATGCTGTTGGTGTCATTGCCAAGGCCAGTCTCAAGGAATTTTTTCCCAGTATTTTCTTCTAGGAGTTTTACAGTTTCAGGTCTAGTGGTGATGAATTCCTTCGGCTTCTGCTTTTCTTGAAAAATTGATGCCTCCTTCAATTCTGAAGGACTACCTGGTTGTAGGTGTGCCAAGACCCAGCAGTGTCCCAAAGGGGAAGATCAAATTCAGCACTTAGATGAAGGCTGATTGGAAGCTGGACCCTCAGGCAGCTGTTAGAAAAGTATATAATTAACCCCTTTCATGTTTTTGCTTGTTTCCTCTGTGCTTGGCCCAAGTGTATAGCCACAGGGTGGGTGCACTGCTGCTCTCGTTAAGAACTGCGTCTTTATTTGCTACAGTCCCATGGGACTTGTGGACGCAAGCCCTGTTGGCTATCAAAGCCAGATAATATGGGGACCCATCTCTTGGGTGGTGGCTGCAAAAACTGGGTGCAGAAATGTGTACATTTCCTTCCAGGTTGATACTGGTGAATTGAAACAGACTAGAGGGAGAAAGTAGGGAAGGTATCCATTGTAGTAAATTAGAAACCTGACCCACAGACAGCAGCTTTCAAAAGTATACAGATGGAGAGTCCTTTCAGGGAAAGACTGGAAAATGGTCATTTTTGCCTGCTCCTTCTGCACTGAGCCCTGGGAGAGAGTGTTTGTGCACCCCTTAAGAACTGCTTCTTTGTTTACTATAGTTCTGTGGGACTCATGAATGCCATCCCTGTTGGCTTTCAGAGCTGGGTGCTTTGGGGGGGTCCATCACTTAGGGGTATTAAAAATTAGAGCACTTGGGGCACGTGGGTGGCTCTGTTGGTTAAGCCTCTTGACTCTTGATATGGGCTCAGGTCATGATCTCATGGTTTCGTGAGTTTGAGCCCTATTCTGTCAGTGCAGAGCCTGTTTGAGATCGTCTCTTCCACTCTGTGCCCCTCCCCCATTTGCTCACTCTCTGTCTCTCTTAAAATATATTAATATACTTTAAAAAAAAGGTAGAGCACTAAAAATGGGGTCCAAACTCTGTGCACTTCAGGACTTGAGTTCTTCCCAAATGCATGGCACTGCCCAGGAGGTAGACTCTCTAATAAGAGCGTGTCTCAGCCTTTCCTACCTGTTTCAATGTGGGCATTTTCTCATTTGCCTGATGTGTAAAAGTTGCTCAGCTAGTTTCTGGGTTTCTTTCTTTCAGTCAGCTCTGACTGTAGGTGTTTATTCAGTATGTCCATGAAAGGAGGGGAGTTCAGAAGCCCCTGTGTTGCCATCTTGGTCAATCTCCTGCATGTCTTAACAGTTTAAAAAAACTGGATAGGATATGAGAGGAAAGATGTATGTATGTATGTATTTTGACTGGAAGGTGAAGTGGGGTGTGTGTGTGTGTGCGTGTGTGTGTGTTAGCGGAAGGGGAAGAGGAAGGTGGTGGGTGTGTATAAAAGATTTCCTTTTTACTCAGAGTGTTGTTGTGATGATAATAATGGTTTTACCATACTTTGGAAACCATTAAGCACTGTTGAAATGTGGTTGCTGTTATTGTTAGTGCTTGGAACATATAATCCAGGCTCTTGGTGATGGCACCACATTGGGCCAAGCACCAGGATTTTCTCCTCTTTGTTTCCTCTTTACTGCCTTCACAGGGCTTTTCGTGGTTTAGAAATACAGAAATTATACCACTTGTCCAAGTCAAGACAGATTAGAAAGGGAGGCAGAAGAACTTCCCTAAGCACTGTGGCAGAGGTACTGTTCATGGTCTCATTCTCCTTCCCCTTGCAGCAGGGAGTGAGGACCCTAGGGAGGCTTCTTGGTAGTTTGTTTGGCCCAAGCTGAGAGGAGACATCATGTTGGCTGTAGCCACACAGATACTGCCAAAGGACATTGCCTGCTTAATATTCATGACAGCCCCACAGTGAGCTGCAAGATAAGATGTGGCTTCTCCACAAACAGGTAGAGTGACTTTATTGTCTCTGGGGGGATTTCAGGAGTGAGCACTAGCCTGGGTGTAAGGACGCCTGAATTCAAGGCCAAGCTTTGACATTCACCAGCTATGTGACCTTGGGCAAGCTCTTTGATCGTTCTGGGCCATAGTTTCCTTAAGTGTGATTAGGGGTACGATTTAGAATATAAGGGTAAATACAAACTAAAAATAAAAGACTTAATTCTCCCTGTTGAGAGTAAGGAAAAGACTTCTCTTTTTTCTTGGAGTATTTTCGTTAGGAAACTTATAAATTCTTTCTCCGTCCCTTTGAGACATATATAAATCCTTTTAAAAGCATCCCGCCAGTTTTACAACCCAGGAATGTCTTTCTCAAGGACTTGGGAACCATTTCTCCTTTTTGTATTGTGGTAAAATATATATAACATAAAACTTATCATGTTGGCCATTTTATTTTTTTTAATTATTTATTGATTTTTAAGAGACAGAGAGAGAGGGAGACACAGAATCTGAAGCAGGCTCCAGGCTCTGAACTGTCAGCACAGAGCCCAGTGTAGGGCTTGAACTCACAAACCACGAGATCATGACCTGAGCCGAAGTCGGATGCTTAACAAACTGAGCCACCCAGGCGCCCCACGTGTTGGCCATTTTAAAGCAAATGGTTCAGTGGAGTTAAGTACGCTCACGTTGTTGTGCAATGACACCACAACTGATCTTGCAACAGATGGCACCCCCATCTCCCAGTTCTGTGGAAAGGTAGGAGCCTAACTTCTGTGGGTGCCCAGCTTCAACTTGTGAAAATACTTCCTTTCATAAAGATACAGAAAATATATTTTAAATGTTCATTTATTTTTGAGAGAGAAGAGAGCAGGCAGGGGAGGAACAGAGAGAGGCTGCTCCATGCTGACAGCACAGAGCCTGATGCGGGGCTCGACCTCACAAACTGCGAGATCATGACATGGGCCGAAATCAGATGCCTAACCAACTGAGCCACCCACGCGCCCCAATTTTAATATTTTTTATAAAGCCAATTAGCCAACACAGTTGGCCACCTTAATTACCAGGTGAATCTAGAATGCATTGAGTGTGACAAATGGTGCTGCCACGTCCTCTTAACTGAGGACTAGTTATTGTTTATCTTTTTAAAAATTTTTTTTCAACATTTCTTATTTTTGAGAGACAGAGCATGAGTGGGGGAGGGGCAGAGAGGGAGACACAGAATCCAAAGCAGGCTCCAGACTCTGAGCTGTCACCACAAAGCCCGACACAGGGCTCAAACTCATGAACCATGAGATCATGACCTGAGCCAAAGTCGGACACTTAACTGAGCCACCCAGGCACCCCATATTATCATTTATCTTGAGAACATGAACAAAATGGGTTGCATCTGCTTGGCTCTTGATTTGCTAGGGCTGCCATAAGAAAGTACTACAGATGGGGTGGGGGAGTGGCTTCAACAACAGAAATTGATTTTCTCACACTTCTGGAGACTGGAGGTGGCAGCAGGTTTACTTTCTTCTGAGGCATCTCCTTGGCTTGCAGATGGCTGCCTTCTCACTGTGTCCTTACATGACTTTTCCACTGCGCGCACACCCCTGGTGACTTTTTGTGTGTCCCAATTTAGTCTTCTTAGAAGGATACCAGTCAGATTGCATTAGGGCCTTCCCTTTAACTACCTCTTTAAAGGCCTTATCTCCAAATATAGTTATATTCTGAGGGGCTGGGGGTTATGACTTCACTATATGAATTTTTTTTTAATTTTTTTAATGTCTATTTATTTTTAAGAGACAGAGACAGAGTGTGGGCTGGGGAGGGCAGAGAGAGAGGGAGACACAGAATCCGAAGCAGGCTCCAGGCTCTGAGCTGTCAGCACAGAGCCCGACGCGGGGCTCGAACTCACGGACCGCTAGATCACGACCTGAGCTGAAGTCGGACACTTAACCGACTGAGCCACCCAGATGCTCCAACATATGAATTTTAAAGGGAAAAAAATTCAGCTCATGGAAACCATATAAAAGGGTGAGGTTTCTTTCTGTCTTTGTAATCTCTGTGGATTGATTGCCCATGATATGCATCATATTCTGGTTTAATGCTTATTTAATAACAAAATTATTTTCTTTCTCTGCAACCTTTGTGGAGAAGTTTTCTGGATCGGGAAGAGAGTTTATAATTGCATTTCCCCAACAGTATAAAAAGTACTGAGGTGGGAACCAGGGTCAGAAGTTTGAGATCTGGCCCCTATAGAAAGAGCTGCATGAATCACTTCCTGTTTGGGACCTTGGTTTCCCAATCTTGATGTGCAAATGGAAGGCTGTTTTCAATTGGGATTCCAGTGATTTCTTCAAATTCTACATCCTCTGGAAATAAAATTTCTCAATTCTTTTTTTATGAAATGCATTGGCGACAGTGGTTTAGGGGGAGTGGGGGAGGGGAAGGACCAGAGCAAGAGCAGTCTACAGGAGCACATTCTCTGAAGGACAGCAGCTCAAGTTGCCTCCGGACCTCTATTGAAATATCTGGATAAATGAAGCACCTTGTATTAGCATTCTTCAAGGGGCCCTAAGACTCATGCAGATTACCCTGGTCCTAAGGGCTCACTGACCGTGAGGTGGCCACAAGTTCATCTCCTCAAAACCAGTTTCCCACTTTCTCTCCCTTTTTGACAGAGCACAGAGGGGAGGCCCTTTTTTGTTCTGAATAGCCTTATCTTCTGCCTTTGGTGTTCCTACTGGGTCAAGTATTCATTTGTGCCCTGCTTCATCCAGTGTCATACAGTACATGGAGGACAGGAGATGAAGAAGAGGGTTACAATGCTAAGAAGCTGTCTTGTATAGCAGTTAGCTAATTCTTGGGTTCTGGAGCCAGAATGGCTCTGTTCAAATACGGACTCTGCCACTTTGTGGTTGTGTGACATAGGGCAAATTATGAAGTCTCTTTGAGCTTCTGTTTCCTCATTTAAGAAAATGGGGATGCGACATAGAACTTCGTTTACGGTGTTATTATGAGGACCCAAAGAGTTGATTTATTCAGTGCCTGACACGTAGTGTATCAAAAATATCCATAACTCACTAAGAGAAAGCTCAACAATTAGGATATACAATTTATAAATAAGAAAATACAAGTTGCTGCTAAGTATGTGAAAAAATAGTCAACTTCATTCACAATAAAACCACTTTTTTCCTACCAGGTTGGCAAAAATGGAAATGTTTAATAACACATTGCATTGGTGGGGGTGAAGGAAATCAGACATAGTTTGCTAATGGAAATGTTAACAAGAGAGCAACTTGGCAATAAGTAAAAAAAGTTAAAATTAACATATCCTCTTTTTCTGCAATCCACTTCTTGGACTTTATTCTAAAAACTGTAAATTAAGGTACCAAAATATTTATATAAATAAATACCAGAATATTTAATAAAGGCTTTTTTTTTTTTTGGTAATGCGAAAATCGTGAAAAAGTCAGAACAATTGTATCTATAATGAGATGGAACAATGTCCAAGATAAATTGCTAAGTGGAAAAATACAGGTACAGAACTGTTAGCATAGTATAATAGCATTTGTGTAAATAAAAGGAAGTATACAAACAAGATTTTATTAGTGTAGAATATATTTTTATTTATATAAGAAGAATATAGATACACATGAAATTGGTAAGTTACCTCTGGAAGGGATAAATGGAAGTGGCTAGAGACAGGTCGATTTCCTTTTCATTGTAACCTTTCCTACCTTTAGAATTTCTTTACCACGTGCATGTATTTTCTAGCAAAAAAAAAAAAAATGTACAGTGGTAAGAAAAAAAAACTATCTGTAAAAAGTAATGTTTGTATATTAACTTCATATAAACCTAGTTTTTCATTGGAAAACAATTTGACTTACTAGTGTCAGGTGTTTTTACAAAACTCAGCAAACTGGATCCCTGGATTTTAATTCAAACACAATCAGTGACATCACTTAAGATAATTCATTAACAGACCTACAGTTTTTTTCAGTTAAGTGCTACTCATTGGTCCAGCTTTTTCATCTCTTTAAAGTGAGGACAACAAGTGTCCTCACTTGCTTGACAGGGCTGCCAGAGGAATATCTGATGAGGGTTTCAGCAGTAATTCATAGAGGTGATGGAGTTGCAGAAATGGGGTCTGTTACAATTTGAGGATGTTGGGCCAAAGTTAGCTAAGTGTCCTCTCTCCTGCTCACCGCTTCCAGAAGCATAAAAGCATCTGAATTTTCCCCACTGGTTGGGATTTGTGGATCCACTCAATCTGCTCTTTCCTCTTTGCCCTGAATGAGCAACTCTGCCTCGTTTCTTGGGAGATTAATTTGGGGCATCACCATCTTCCTGCTACCAAGCCCATCCTCAGCCATCTTTGACTTCTCCCACTGCCCTCAACCCATGTCCAATCCATTGATAGGTTTGGTGGCTTCTGTCATCCCACTGTGCCATCTGTTACTGAATCTCCCCTCATCCTTGAGTATGATGCTTGATGTAGTTTTACTGGTCCACCTCTTCAGATGGTCTCCCAGTTTCCTTAACTTGGTGAATTATTTGATTTTCAACACTCAGATCGAATTTGGCTCTTTGTTAAATCTGTGCTGAAACTTTCCCTTCACGGTGACTATTCTGTGTACACTCTACTTCATACTTACATTTGTGTACACCTTTTGTAGCCTTTGTAATATCACAAAGCACAATGGACTGAATGTGCCCCCCTCCTCCACCCCTGCCAAATTAATGAAACCCTAATCTCCAATGCTATGGTATTAGGAGTGGTGGGGGGGCTTTGGGAGGTAATTTTGTCATGAGAATGAAGCCCTCATGAATGGGAACACAGCAACAAGGAGGCAGTCTGCAACCCAGAAGAGGGGTCTCACCAGAATCTGACTGTGGGACCCCCAGATTTTGGACTTCCAGCCTGTAGAGCTGTGAGAAATAAATTTCTGTTGTTTATAAGCCACCGGTCTATGTTAATTTGCTACAGCAGCTAGAACTTACTAGGATGCAATGTGACTACTTATGTTTCATGTTGTTCTCACTAGACTGGGAGGGTTCCCCTTCCCCTTTCTAAACTGTCATGGATTGATTAGCTTCTATGTCCCAAGCACATACCACATAAGAATTTTACCTATATTGTCTCATTTCATCACTCCCTCAGCAACCTCTGGAAATGGATATTGATGAAATCTACATTAGAGGTGAGGATTCCAAGAACAGAGAGTTTAAGTGGTTTCCTGAGCTGTGATTTGGAACTTTCCTCTTTACCTTCTGTTACATCATCCATCTACATGGCCAGGCATGTGGCAGATGTTCAATACTGGGTTATCAACTAAAATTCCTGAACGTAAGCCTCAGTTTAGACACTACCCGTTCTAGGAATCCTGGAATCTAATGTTGCCCCTGTTGCACACGAACCCTGATCAGACCTGTTACCATACTTATCTCTCTGACTTGTGATCTTTCACCAGGCGGGTCAGTTTGCAAAGTCTGTTGAATGGACTAGGCAGATTATACTTCTCCTCTGGTGAGAGTAAGCAGGGCAGGAATGGAGGGCTGGCCTGCTGAGCCAGCTCTGGAAGAAATACTCCCAGAGCACCCAGGGCCGAGGCAGTTAATTTGCCCCAGTGGTGAGGAGGAAATTTCTTGTAAAAGCAAGCTCCCCTCAGAACAATGTGGCCTTTTATTTTTTAGCTTTGGAATGGAGCCTAGCTGTCCATGGAAACAAAGAGAGGAGAGAATCACTGAACCAGTCTTGCACATAAAAAACTGACCATGTCTGTCTTTGAAGTCTCCTTTATGTCGTTTAGAAAACTTTGGATTATAGGGGTGTTTTTTCCTCCTTTTCTTCCTCAGTTCCTCACCCACCCCAATTTTTTTTTTCAGAGAAAAGAGAGAACTGGGTGTAAGGGAACCTTTCTTTGAAATAGGGCAGAAGTCATTAATTAAGGCTCCCATTCATTCCTGCTGACACTTGCTCATCAATCAGATTTCCTCTTAGCATTCTGATGACCCTGCTGACCTGGGGTCCTCCATACTGTCTGCCAGACAGAATTGAAACTCAGACCACACACCAGAACAGGAGTGAGCTCTGGCTCCTAGCTTCCTGAGACTGAGAAGAAAGAGTTTGGGGACAAAGCTGGCTGGTCAGGAGCTCTTCTGACTTGAGGTGAAGGTAAATAGAGAAGATATTTTCTTTACGGAAGCAAGTGTTGCTCACTTCACCAAAGCAGTGATCTATAGTTGCCTTCCCTTTCTCCCCCTACCCCAGAGCCAGGCATGGAGCTCGGAGCCCAGCCAGCTGAGCCCGGGAAACGAGGCTAGCAGTTCCCCTTTGCCAACTCGGCACTGCTGAAAGAAGTTAACAGCTCTAAGCCTTCTCTCAGAAAAGTACAAGTTGCTGTTCTGGACATGACAGTGGCATTTCATGGCGGGCGGGGGGGGGGGGGGAGTTGGGTCAGCCTGAGGTGTAGGACCTTTATTTCATTACTTATTCATCACTCATTCATTCAGTAGCCATTTCCCCAGCACCCACTACATAGTAGATGTCATGCTAGGCGCTGTGAATGAAGCAGATGCAATCTTAATCCTCATGGAGTTTATAGTCTAGTTGGGAATATATCGAGACTTTCCTGCAAGAAAAATTAGGTTTAGGCAGACTCACTGTGGTTATGTGCAATTAAAATTCAATGAATATTTATAGATCTCCTTCTAGGTATTAAGCACTGTGTTAGAAGCTGAGAATACCAAAATTGAAAAGAAAAAGAAAATGCCCCCACCCCATGTCCTCAAGGAATTAATAGAGTAGGCAATAACAGACCAGTGAATAAGCTCATTAGTATTCAGTGTGAGAAGTGTTATCACCGTGGTACATACAGGACTCAGAGAATAGAGAATGGTTTACTCTATGGAGCTTCTTGGCTCTTATTCTGAAGGAGATAGGAACCACTGAAGGGTTTTGAGCAGAGGAGTGACACAAACTGACACATTTTAAAAAGTTTAGAGGATAGATTTAGGAATCAAGGGAGGAAGTAGGGACATTGGTCAGGAGATTTATTGCAGTAAACCAGGTTTAGTATCTTGGACCAAAGAGGTAATGATATGGGTAAGGAGAAGAGGTTGGATTTTAGATGCTTCCAAAATACAACCAACAGAACTGGCCCTAGGTAGGAGCAAAGACTTTTCATTCACAGGAACAGGGGAGAACGTAGAGAATGTGGGCACAGACGTGTCTAAGGGAAAATGGGCTGATGCAGCTGCAGGAAGTTCTGTAGACTGTTTCTACTTTCTCTGAGAAAGAAGAAGCAATGATGGAAGAAAAGATGGAGGTTTAAAGAGAGGAAAATGGGTGAACTACTTCCTTAAGAAAGCAGGAGAGAGACTAGACCATGGACCTGATTCCTGAGCAGCTCCAAGAGCCTGCTCTAGTTTAGGAGTCAGGAACACAAAGTCAGACCAGTCAGCACGGCTGTGTATTTACCTCCAGCCAGGTTCAGCTGTCAGAAGCAGGCTGGGAGAAGTGAAGAGGTGCATCTCACTGAGGCTGGGGATTTTCAAGATGAGTACAGTGAAGCAAGAAAGGGAAAAGAAAGTTGAAGGTGCATGTAGCAGAGAAATTATAATGACAGAGCGTGGACTGTAAGCTGGGTCAAGTGAGAAGTGAAACTGCAGCAGGGTGCTAGAGTGGGTGGTAGTGAAAAGGAGTGGGGTCCATGCATTGCAGGTTACTGTGTGGTCCAAGATTTGTTGGAACTGGGATACTAAGACTGGAAAGATATGAGATGGTGTTGATCAGAATGTGGCATGTTTGAAACTGAGATGAGCTAAATGCTATTATTGATTCACAGTAAGGTGTTGGATAAGACTATGGGAATGAGTGGCTGGGTTGGGCTGTAGGGTAATATCATCGGAGGAGATGAGACCAAGGAAAACAGAAACCAGGATACAGGAAGGAACATCTATATGATTACTGAAATTATGTCTCAATGAAATTATTACATTATAACTAAGTAAGAATAAAAGTGAAATACAGTTTCCAAGAAATGAGGAGGCATGACCTAGAGGTCAGTAGATGACAGCAACCAAGAGAGGGTAGTGGGCAGTATGGTCTGGTGACATGATTTAAAACTAGGAGGTTTAGGGGTGCCTGCGTGTCTCAGTTGGTTAAGTGCTGACTACATGATCACGATCTCACTGTTCACGAGTTCGATCCCACATCTGGCTCTGTGCTGACAGCTCAGAGCTGCCCCTCCTCCTGCTGGCACTCTGTCTCTCTCTCTCTCAAAAAATAAACACTAAAAAAATAAAAACTAGGAGTTTTAGGGACACGCAGAGGTGTTATAATGGGCAAGGAGAACATTTACTCCACCTGGACTCCATAGACCAAGGAGTTTGGAGATTAAAAAACAACCACTTGAGAGGGTTTCTGGGGAAGCAGTGTCCTCCCAGAAGGATCAGGTTTCCATTAGAACAAGAAGGCAAAGTAAAGATTGAGGATATAAGGGTTTACTGATGACTGGCTTTGATTTCCAGGTGGATACAGTGGAAGGGTTTCCAAAGGTATCTCCTGAGGTCAGTGGCATCAGAAAAGAGGATATAGAAAACCAATTGGGGATGAAAGCCCAGAGGATGAGGATGTCCAGACTCCTTTTGATGTCCGACTTTAGCATAAAGGGCATATGAGATTAATTCTGATGGTCTTGAGGCAGACGGTAGTAGTGTGAGGCTATGGGTGTTGAGCGAGGGAAGGAGAGAGAGGTGAGGGCCCCATCAGGAGCATGGAATTCTGAGGGAGGTGGTCTTACATCGATTAAGCCAAACTCCAAGGCATTCTTCTCATATCACGCAAGGTACTCTGAGGCTTTCTCCTGACTCTATTGGTGGATTTTTTTTCCTAGTGAAACGGGCAGCTGTCACTGTTTAAAACCGTTTGTGTGGATATGATACAATCCAGACCTGCTTTCACTCTCCTTATAAATTGGGATCTTGGGAAATGGCCTGGCTGGCCTACCCCTAAATTTGACTCTAGGAATAATGAATAACCCAATTTTGCTGAAGATAATCACTGGATTATTAATGGACTGTTTGTAATAGGATATAAGTCAGTCAGAATGTCTTTGATTCTGAGCTGTCTGGCAAGACATCAGGGGGTAAAAAGTTGTGTTATTACCATGGGCCATGGCTGCCAGGGGCATACATGCTTTTCTACAAGCTATATTGAGGATCATACATTTTAGACTAGTCAGATGAATCTTAATATAAATTTTATTATCTTTGGCTCCTTTTTTTAAAAAATGTTTATTTATTTTTGAGAGAGAGAGAGAGAGAATGAGCAGGGGAGGGGCAGAGAGGGAGACAGAGGATCCTCACTGACAGCAGACAGCCCAATGCGGGGCTTGAACTCATGAGTTTTGAGATCATGACCTGAACTGAAGTTGGACGCCCAACCAACTGAGCCACCCAGGCGCCCTGTGGCTTCTTATTCAATGACTCAATGTCATTATCTTTCACTGGAAGGGCAGATACCACCTAGAGCAAAGTATTCATCATTCAGCTTTCAGTTTCAGACCTGAATTCTTTGCCGAATCCTTAGAAAGAGTCAGGCATTTTTGACAAAAAAGATGGATTTCTAGAGGTCTTAAGCTACCCTTATATATCAAAAGCAAAGCTTAAATTTTTAACAAGAATTTAAATTTAGCCAGTGATTTTCAGACCTTTTGACCACAATTCCTGGTAAGAAATACATTTTTTTATCCTCACCTAACACACACACACACACACACACACACACACACACACGCACATGCACACATACACATATATTCATGTAAAAGTGAAACAAAAATTTCAGGAAATAGTATTGCCCTTCGGGAAGACATCCCACCTCTCCTAGCATTGTTAATGTTGGGAGGAGAAGACAGAGCATGGAAGAGGTAGGATAAGATAGACACTGGAGTCCTCATTCCCCCGGCCCCTCAGTCCCCTTTGAGGGTATGACCTTGAGTTGTGTGTGTCTGTCTGTCTGTCTGCCTGTCTGTGTGTCTGTACCATGGAAGTCCTCAGATGAGCGTGAGGAAAGTGAAAGCACTGAAACTAGTGGCCTGGGTCCAGGGCCCAGGGATGCTGTCCGCCTCTAGTAGAAGTTATGCCTGTGGGTTAGCACTGAGTCCAGCCAGACTAGGGAGCTGTGGCCAAGAAGCAGTCTAGCTAGGTGGCATAGGTAGTGCCTCTTCCCCTGATGTGTGAAGAGCACACAGGGTGTTCAGAAGTTTCTGCTCAGCTCGGTGCTGGGGCTCCGATGTGCTGAGAAGACTGGTGTAGGACATCCCCAGAGATCTGGTAGGATCAGTAACACCTCCGTGTGTACCAGTCTAGGGACCAGGTATAAGGAGTTTCCTGAAGAGATGTGAGGACCTCCTCCCCAGCTGCCACCAACCTATGCTGGTAACCTATCTTACTCCTCCTCACAGATCCAAATGCCATTCCTGGGGTGGATCAGAGGAAGGAGGAAAAAAAGAAAACCTCAGCGTTTATTCCGAGATACCAGGATACAGAAAAGAGACTGTTAAACCAGAAGAGAAAGAGATACCATTTAATTGAAAATTTTCAATCCTCTTGCTCCTGCAACTTTTGAGGAAGATTGGAAAAATTAAAGAAAATATGAAATGGTAGTTTGTGAAACTCACATCTCCAGTACAAAAGTACCAATTTCCAGTTGTTTTGTCTTAATGATCTGGGCACTTAAAATTTTTTTTTAATTGTTTATTTATTTTTGAGAGAGAGAGACAGCGTGTGAGCAGAGGAGGGACAAAGACAGAGGGAGACACAGAATCCGAAGCAGGCTCCAGGTTCTGAGCTGTCAGCACAGAGCCCAATGTGGGGCTTGAATCCACAAACCCTGAGATCATGACCTGAGCCAAAGTTGGTCGCTTAACCGATTGAGCCACCCAGACGCCCATGGGCACTTTAGACAGTATGACACTTAAACTTAACCTTGAAGGTGTATGCTATTAGCCCTATGGGACACAGAGAAAATATTGTGTCAGGTGTCACATAAGTGGTAAGAAGCAACACTGGATCCCCAGCCTGTCAGTGTTCAAAGCCTTGTGTTACCTTGCAGCTGCTGTGGTGGTATAATTAGACTGCTGTCCCAGGCAGCACTGAAGTTGCTAATTCCTTCAGTCCCTCTGGGCACTGATGGTTCTACATGGTTCTACACAGGAAAAAAACAGAAACAAGGGGACAGTAACACTCAGACCCAGGTGGCTTCCAGGAGTCTTTAGATACTCAATAATCACACATACGGTGCTTTACAGTTCATAAGCCTCATCATATTTTTTAGCTGATCTCTGCAAAAACCTTGAAGCAGGTGTTCATATTGTCCTCCTTCTACAGATGAAGGAACCAGGTCTTAGATCAAGTAAGTTTCTGAAAGGCACACAGTTTTGTTTTTTTTTTTTTAATGTTCATTTATTTTTGAGAGAGAGAGAGAGAGAGAGAGAGAGAGAGAGAGAGAGAGAGAGAGGGAAGGAGACACAGAATCCGAGGCAGGATCCAGCACAGAGCCTGATGTGAAGCTTGAACCCACAAACTGTGAGATCATGACCTGAGCCAAAGTTGGACATTTAACCAACTTAACCACCCAGGCGCCCCTGGAAGGCACACAGTTAAGGGGTAGAATAGAGACCCTCAGCCTGATCTTTTTATTTCTAAAGAGACACACATTGGAAGACTCTGCCTTCCTACTTAGACAGAAAGACAATAGAAATGGGGTGCCATTGCTGACAGCACAAAGCCTGTTTGGGATTCTCTCTCTCCCTTTCTCTCTTCCCCTCCCCTACTCTCTCTCCAAATAAAAAAATAAAAAATCTAAAAAAAAGAAGAAGGACATTGGCAAACCATTGTTACCTTTCTTTCTTCTTCCCTGCAAGTGGGATACAGGCCCCTCAGCCCTCCTTCTTATCCTCTGACTGGTGGTCTCCTTTTTGTGTCTGGCTATGCTGTTCAGGACAAGCAGAGTCTGAATTTTTGACAGGTGATAAATGGCAACAGTTTATTCCTCTTTCTCCAGCCTGTGGGCTGGCAGCCGCTGCAGCTGGGGAGCAGCTGCCCAAAGCTGGGGTGTGGTGGGCGAGGGGAAGTCCGAAGATGCTTGGCCACAGGCGGATGCAGGGATGCAGGCTTCTGGTTCCATAGGGCCTTTGAAAGAAGGTCCTGCATGAGTGCAGACCTTTCTGATCAGCTGGTTTGGCATCTTTTCCTCTCTGGTTTTGAAGAGTCAGAGAAGATGAGGGATAAGGAACAAATGCCCCTCTGCCGAGTAGAGACCTAGCTTGCATATCTGAATAAATTGGCTTCCATATTTTTTTTTAGAAAAGGTTTAATTGAATTGTGAACAGAAGAACTGATGTGTCTTTTATCGGTCTGCTGCCTGTTGACTTTAGCTGGGAGATAATCACCATGGTTAACAAGGATCCTGGCAGCCCATTATTACTCATTCCTGACCATTCCTGTTCACCATTGTTTTGGTATATAATACCCTGAAAGAATATGAAATCCCAACGCTCTGCAGTGTGGTGGTTTCTTTTTATGAACCACAACCTGCTCATCCTCTCCCCAGCTCTCTCCCTTCCTGCTCCCTTCCTCCCACCCCTGCCAATTGCGGCGGACAAGGAGGAGGCTGAGCAGGCCTCGTATCCTCGTGTCCTCACTCCAACCACAAGAGCTCTGCCATCATCTGCCTTATGAAATGACTTCCTGGATACCATTTACTCCAAAAGGTTCCTCTGTGAGACAGTTGAAAACCACATGCTGTCCGATGTTCATGATGTCCAGCTACAAGCTCTGACGGGAGTGAGGCAGTTGCATTGAGGCTTCCCGTTCTTCATCCGTTGTATAAGTGAAGCGAATTATTGTTCGTCCATATATTCTGTCCTCCCCCATATCTGTGGCACCAGAAAGCAGGTGAAGAAACCTTGGCCCATCTTGTTGGTACAAGTGTCCAGTTGCTGACTGAATTCATTTTTCTCATCAGGCCTGAGCCTCTAAAGGCACAGCTGGTTTTCCTGACAAGGGAAAGGGTGACCACTCTCAAATTTCCTCAGTCTTGGTCCAAATTTTGTTTGGGACTGGGGTAGGTTTAAAGCTCCACAGGTTAACAGTGTCCATGTAGTTCTGTTTCTTTAAGCTGGGCTGCTTACCCAAATGCATAGCAGGAGCATCAGGGAGCAGCAGGCAATGCTGGTCTCCAGAATTAATTTGGGCATTGCCATGGGCTTACTCCTTGGTGCACAGTCTGGCTCTCATTGACCCCTTGCTCTCTTCAGTTGACATACTATCTTGGACTCATTTTACAACATCGGAAGATGAGGGATAAGGAACAAATGCCCCTCTGCCGAGTAGAGACCTAGCTTGCATATCTGAATAAATTGGCTTCCATATTTTTTTTTAGAAAAGGTTTAATTGAATTGTGAACAGAAGAACTGATGTGTCTTTTATCGGTCTGCTGCCTGTTGACTTTAGCTGGGAGATAATCACCATGGTTAACAAGGATCCTGGCAGCCCATTATTACTCATTCCTGACCATTCCTGTTCACCATTGTTTTGGTATATAATACCCTGAAAGAATATGAAATCCCAACGCTCTGCAGTGTGGTGGTTTCTTTTTATGAACCACAACCTGCTCATCCTCTCCCCAGCTCTCTCCCTTCCTGCTCCCTTCCTCCCACCCCTGCCAATTGCGGCGGACAAGGAGGAGGCTGAGCAGGCCTCGTATCCTCGTGTCCTCACTCCAACCACAAGAGCTCTGCCATCATCTGCCTTATGAAATGACTTCCTGGATACCATTTACTCCAAAAGGTTCCTCTGTGAGACAGTTGAAAACCACATGCTGTCCGATGTTCATGATGTCCAGCTACAAGCTCTGACGGGAGTGAGGCAGTTGCATTGAGGCTTCCCGTTCTTCATCCGTTGTATAAGTGAAGCGAATTATTGTTCGTCCATATATTCTGTCCTCCCCCATATCTGTGGCACCAGAAAGCAGGTGAAGAAACCTTGGCCCATCTTGTTGGTACAAGTGTCCAGTTGCTGACTGAATTCATTTTTCTCATCAGGCCTGAGCCTCTAAAGGCACAGCTGGTTTTCCTGACAAGGGAAAGGGTGACCACTCTCAAATTTCCTCAGTCTTGGTCCAAATTTTGTTTGGGACTGGGGTAGGTTTAAAGCTCCACAGGTTAACAGTGTCCATGTAGTTCTGTTTCTTTAAGCTGGGCTGCTTACCCAAATGCATAGCAGGAGCATCAGGGAGCAGCAGGCAATGCTGGTCTCCAGAATTAATTTGGGCATTGCCATGGGCTTACTCCTTGGTGCACAGTCTGGCTCTCATTGACCCCTTGCTCTCTTCAGTTGACATACTATCTTGGACTCATTTTACAACATCGGCACTTTCCTTTAAGATATATATAGTTAAAATTCACTCTCTGGATCCATAAATCCAGAGCAAAATCTCTGTTAAGGATGGGAAATTAGGCTAGTACCTAAGGTCGTGAATCATTACCAGGCCCTGAGGCAGTACTGAAGACCCAGCTTTTACCTTCATGGTTCTCACAGGCCAACAAGGGACTCAGCTTCCAAAGCAAATAATTCCAATACATTTTGTGCAATGTTATTGTAGATTTTGTATCAAAAACCAAAGGAAGGAGAGAGTAATTGTTGGACCATAAGCTCTTTGAAAGCAAAGATCCCATCTGTCTTATTCACTGCTATTTACCTAGAACTCAGCATAGTAGCTGGAACATGATGGTATTTAATATTCATTTGTTTAGGTGAACTGATTCATTTGTACCAGGTATATCCAATAGTCTGATTGATTCATTCAATTATTTAATCATTCATTTAATCATTTATTCACTCCTTAAATAATGTTAGCTATTTTTAAGTAGTAAGGCAATTTATTACCGTTTAATTTGAATGTAGTTATTCTTCAATAACAGTAAAAGAATTTTGACTAAATATAAATGAAGATAATGATCTTGGACACATCTAGCCTTTACTGAACAATCACTGTGTGCTGATTCCTCACAAGGTACATTGTATCATTCTCCATAGACAGGTAAGAAAATAGAAGTTTATAGAACTTCTGAAATACCTTGCCCAGCTCATTTAATGGGATTCAAACCCAGGCCTGAATGCCTGACTCCAGAGTCTTTGATAATTGCCTACTAAACACTGCCTCTGCTAGAGTGTGTGGAACCTTACTATGAGGCCCTAGAGAAGTGGATGGGCTGGATTTAGGCAGGGCCAGGGGAAGTAAACTGTAAATCCGATCCCTAAGGGGGATGACCAGGACCCTAAGGGGTTGTAATGAACTTGATTTTATCTGAGCTGGTATTAAGAGGCAAAGACTTATCTGGGAACAGGACAGGGCATGACTTGGCCCCAGGCAGTGATGGTACTTAGGTAACTACAAGGTGGGGATAAGGCAGCCAGGATTCGATATAGGACCATAGTTAACAAGAGATTAACTGAGAGAGAGATGGGTGAGAGAGATGAGATGAAGCCCATCCTATTTTATTTTATTTTATTTTATTTTATTTTAGGGACAGAGCAAGCGAGGGAGGGGAAGAGTGAGGGGGACAGAGGATCTGAAGTGGGCTCTGTGCTGACAGGCTTGACAGCAGTGAGCCCGATGAGGGGCTTGAACTCACTGAGCCACCCAGGTGCCCCGGAGCCCATCCCATGCAGAGAAGAGGCTCCTCAGGAAAGGTTGGGAGGGCTCTGGAACCCACGTAAAGCAGGCTGGATGCAGGGAACTAAAGCACAAACCAGGAAACTGTTTGCTGAATTGCACTGAATGTTGCTGTTTGGAGCATACCTCTCATTTCTTCATTTTGTTGACATCTTAACACAGCTGCAATGTGGTGCAGTATAAAGAGTCTTAGACTTGGGACTCCTCTCTTTCTACTTGCTAGCTAGCTTTGAATGTTTTGTCAAGTGGCCTCATCTCCTCGGATTTCATTTTCCTTATTTAAAAAAATAACGTTTAACGTTTATTTTTCAAACAGAGAGAGATAAAGCATGAACGGGGGAGGGTCAAAGAGAGGGAGACACAGAATCTGAAACAGGCTCCAGGGTCTGAGCTGTCAGCACAGAGCCCAACGCGGGGCTCGAACTCAAGGACCACGAGATCATGACCTGAGCCGAAGTCAGACGCTTAACCGACTGAGCCACCCAGGCGCCCCTCATTTTCCTTATTTT
Source organism: Acinonyx jubatus (assembly GCF_027475565.1). Taxonomy (NCBI): domain Eukaryota; kingdom Metazoa; phylum Chordata; class Mammalia; order Carnivora; family Felidae; genus Acinonyx; species Acinonyx jubatus. The sequence continues at coordinate 64,390,357 of NC_069390.1, read as the reverse complement.
AAAATGTGACATTTTTAACCTAATTTCATTTTGTGGTTAATAGGATGATGTGAGAGACAGGTTGTGTTTGGATGCTGAGGGTTTGTATCCACTGAAGTCCTATTCTTCTGTGTTACATTTCCCATGAAACCAGGGCTTGAAGCTGTGTGAGTGGACAATAGTCCTGGAAAGCAGAGGTTGGAAAGGTACATGTCAGTGATTCTAGGCAAGGGGGCATCAATTAAAAATAGACTGCACCCTTGTTTGGAAGAGGTAGTGGGACTTAATGGAAAGTAACAAGAAATGCTCATAAAACAGCTCTTTATGCACAGAGAAGCCAGTTTTTGCCTTGTTGCTAAGGTCCCAATTGTTTCCTGGCTCTGTTTTGTGTGTCTGTGTCAGGCCATTCTGTGGGTTCCTTTCAAGAACTTGGTGATATTGGCCTGCAGATAATTAGATCAGTGTCATCACTTTCACTGTCCCCCTTTTTATCCTGCTGGGACCATTTGCATGAAAATAGAAGTGGGCGATATTCCTTTCCCATTAACAAGGCTTAATTTCTTACTGGGATATATCTTGGGAGAATCATCACATATAGCAGCTTTGGAAAAAAGTCCCAAGTCGATGTGTAAGTGAACTTGCTTTAAAGAGGCTTAAAGACGCAAATGTTCAGCTAAGCCATCCACTTCCCAAACTGACCTTCAAAAATTTCCCCTCATGATATAGAAGATCTTCATCTGGGGTTAATCAGGTTGCAGCCTGTGTAAGAGAAACTTTTAGGAAGCTTACATTCTATAGTGAAATTGGTTCTGATGTTCATAAACATTTACCTTTTTATAGGTCTTTCCTCAGCCTAGGGCCTTTCAAAGAGCTAGACCTAAAAGAAACCTCAGTTTGCAACAGTTAAGTTTGAGAGGAAGAGATTCACATGTTTATCATCAATTTGTAAAGCAATGCAGGTGTAGTAGATGTGAGAAATAGGAACTCTCATTCATTGCTGGTGGGAATACAAAATAGTACAGCCATTTTGGAAGAGTGTGTCAGCTTAGAAAGCTAAACATAGGCTTGGCATATGAGTCAAGATTGCACAACTGGGTAGTTGCCCAAATGAGTTAAAAATGTATGTTTACACAAAAACCTGCATAGGAATGTTTATAAAAGCTTTCTTCATAACCGCCAGGACTTGGAAACAACTAAGTTGTCCTTTAATAGGTGAATGGATAAACAAAGTGTGGTACATTCATACTATTGAGTATTATTCAGCAAGAAGAGAAATGAGCTATCAAGCTGCAAAACAAAACAAAACAAAACAAAAAAAACCCCAAAAAACCCATGGAGGAACCTTAAATGTATATTGCTAAGCGAAAGAAGCCAGTCTGAAAAAAGTTGCATACTGCATAATTCAAAGTATATGACATTCTGGAAAAGGTAAAACATGAAAACAGTAAAAAAGATCAGTGGTTGCCAGTGGTCCAGGGGAAGGGAATAAAGATGAATGGATGGAGCACAGGACATTTTAGGAGAGTGAAACTATTCTGTATGATATTCTGATGGCAGACTGTAGGATTATGCATCTGTCCAGATCTGCAGTCAATCTCACAGAACTGTATAATGTAAACTTTGAACTTTTGTATAAATATTGGTTCATCAGTTGTGACAAATGTACCACACAAAGGCAACATATTAAAAATTGGAGAAATTGTGTAGGGGAAGGAGGAACAGATATATTAGAGCTTCCTGTACTTTCTTTGTACATAATATATATATATATTTGGATACTACAGAGGCTCTGGCAACCTCCCGAAGGAACTTACAATGTAGGCCTTTAGGATTTTGGAGCAAAGCTATATTTTCTCTAGAAAATTACTCTTTCCTTTTGGGAAAACTTCTGAAATGCTATTAGGCCTCAGTGGGTGGGTAGAAACTTAATACCTCATCATGGGACTCTAAGAGAACATGCTGCTGGAGATGCATATTATAAACTGGATGTCATTTAATCCAAGCCATGATGTTGGGTGTGTGCAGTAACCAAGGTGACTTGCTTTCCCAGTTTACCTGCACTGAGAAAGTTCCTAGTATTTGGGATTTTCAGTGCTAAAACTGAGACTGCCCTAAGCAAACTGGAAAAAACATTCCACCAATTAAAAGTGACTTACATGGAGAGCAGGACTTGATGGGACACATAAGGTGTATAATTCAGACTTTCATCCATCTACTGTTGTTTTGCAAACTTTCCCTAAGCCCATGGCCTCATGGGGAATTCTCTGTAATCCTTTGACAAAGGAAGAAAATTCTAGCCTGGTCTATATACGGTTCCACGTATTTCTAGCAAGAAATATACTTTTTTTTTTTTTATAGGAACTTTTGTATGTTTTTATTTATTTTCATTTTTTTAATATGAAATTTATTGTCAAGTTGGTTTCCATACAACACCCAGTGCTCATCCCAAAAGGTGCCCTCCTCAATACCCATCACCCACTTTCCCCTCCCTCCCCCCCATAACCATAATAGACTCTTAAAAAAATCCCCCCATGTCCATCAACTGATGAATGGATGAAGAAATTCTGGTTTATATACACAAAGAAATGTACTTTAAAAAATTTTAATTTTAGAGAGAGAGAGCATGAAAGGAGGAGAGAGGCAGAGGGAGAGAAAAAGAGAGAATCTCTGAATGGATCCCAATGTGGGGCTCAGTCTCACAACCGTGAGATCAAAATCTGAGCCAATATCAAGAGAAGCTTAACTGATGGAGCCACCCAGGTGCCCCCAGAAATGTGCTTGAGGAGCAGAAAAGCCAAGGTTTATAGAAGTCAATCTGTCTTTTTATTCAGCCATTCTGATGCTTGCTCAAAGTTGTGCATGGGTTTCACAACATGGGACTCTCCCTCTCCATGACTGAACTATCATCACAGTTGGAAGCCCAACTTGCCAACATCAAAGATGAATGCTATACCCTGAGAGTACCAACCAGCCACCTGGTAACAAGTTGATTTCAATGTCCTTTCAATTGCTGACAGAACAAATTTTCTCACTAGAATAGTCATTTTGGGTATGTATTAACTTTCCTCCTCAGATGCTTTGCCAGCTCCATCATCTATAGACTTTTAGAATGCCTTATTCACCCTCACAGCTCTCACATTTCATTGCTTTTATTCAAGGAAATAATTATTGACAGCAGAAGGAAGAAACTATGGGTTCTAGCTCATGGTATTCACTGTTTTCCTTGTGCAATCATGTTTTCTACTATCCATAAGCAGCTGGCTTTATAGGACAGTAGAATGGTCCTGCTCCACCAGCTGGGAAACCACACTTTTGGAGGTGGATGCTATTCTACAGTGTGAAACATGTGCTAATCTAACAACCAATATACAGTGCTGTTTATCTCATAGCTAGAATGCACAGAGCTAGAAATTTAGGAGTTAAAGTGGGAATTTCTCCTTTTACTGCCCCCACAATTGCAAATTTTTTTCTTTCCATCTTTAAATATTTGGTCACTGCTGATTTTAGAGGGCTTAATGTACAAAGAAAGAATGTTTTCATGAGGAGACATGCAATAGTTCCATCAAATTAGCAGTTGAAACTGTCACCTGGGAATGTTGGGCTCCTCGTGTCACTGATCTAACATACAAAGAAAGATGTGACTGCAGTGGCTGATGTGATTGATTCTAATTTCCAAGAGAAAACAGGGTTTGCACAATGGGGCAAAGAAAACTGTGTTTAGAAACCAGGGGATTCTCCAGGTGCACTACAGTGACCAAATAAAGGTAGGACTGCTAAAGCTTCAGACCCTTTAAAAATGAAGATCTGGACAAGGTTGTGAACCTTAGAGAAATGAGAATTGTGGTAGTTATGCATATTTTCTTGCTTTGTCATGTATATATTTGTATATATTAACCTTTTTCCTTTATTCCACTCTTCCTTTCCCTTACCATACCTATTTTATATAAGGTATGTTGTTGGTGCTTAACTTTATAATTTGGTTCATTAGATTATAGGGTATCAAGATGGGATTGTGGCTGAGCTGGAAGAGAAAAGAACATCACCAATAGAAAAAAACTGAGAGTAATAGGGCTTTAGGTGTTAAGCCCCTCTTTTGGGCAGAGGGTAAGTGCATTTTCATTTAAATGAGGGGTAATTATATTATATTATATTATATTATATTATATTATATTATATTACTATATTATTATATTTTCTCCTTTGTTGATTGGAAGTTTACGTATGATAGAAATTTATGTATTATGTCAGCAAAGGGGTGGAATGTACTATATATTATCTATTGTCACTTAGTAGTTGTTTCTACCTCTTCTGTGTTCTCAATCTCTCCCTGTATTACAGATTTTGGAAAGGTAAAAACGTCATTTCCAAGACTCACTTGTTACTAGAATTCCAAGTGCAGTTTAGGTTCCTCCAATGAGGTACATTTGTGTTAGATTTGGAAGATGGAAGGAGGTAGAAGTCATTTTTATTGGGGTGATGGCAGCTGATGTATGGACGTCAGCTGTCAAGAGTTTTTGCAGTGGCCAGATTCCACATTCTAAGCCAGCAGCTTTGTGAATATTGGGCAGTTGTGTCAACTGCAGTGGTTTCCTAGTTTTCTGAACTTGCAGTAGCAGAAATAATTTCCTGACCTTGAAACCTGGTGGTGATGTGACTTTAACGTGTAGTGCTGGCTCCTTGACTGCCATTCCTTCAATCCCTTTAATGATTTATAAAACATTTAACTCATAGTACACTGGAATCACTGGAGTATAAAATCCTTAACCTGAACATAAATCAATAGAAACCAACAGTGAAACACAAATTAAACAGAGTGGACAAAAACAAAAGAGAGCATCTGGAGATATGGGGCAATAAAAAACAAGTCTAACATATTTGTAACTAGAGTCCAAGAAGGAAAAGAGAGAGAGAAAGAAATTAGGCAAGAAGAAATATTTGAAGAGATAATGGTTGAGAAATTTCCACCTCTAAGTTCTGTTCATCAAGTAACATCAAGAGTTCATCAAAAGTTCATCAACTCTTACAGCCACTTCTCCTTGGATGTTGCCTTTACATTTTTAGCTAATATGCTTAAAACATTTTGTGGTTATAGATATTTTTAACAGATTTATTGAGATATAATTCACATACCATAGAATTCATCCATTTAAAGTGTGTAATTAAATGGTTTTTAGTATATTCACAGAGTAAATATAATCATATCAATTTTGAATCTTTTCATTACTTTAAAAAGAAACCCCGCATGCCTTAGCCTTGTATTAGTAAGGTTTCTCCAGATAAACAGAATGAATAGAAGGTTTCTCTCTCTCTCTCTCTCTCTCTCTCTCTCCTTTCTGTGTGTGTGTGTGTGTGTGTGTGTGTGTGTGTGTGTGTGTGTGTATTTTAATAAATTGGCTCACATAGTTGTGAGGGATGAAGTTTGCTGGGATGAGCTGCAAGCTGAAAATTTCTGCAGGAGCTAATGTTGCAGTCTTGAGTTCAAAGGCAATCTGTAGGCAGGGTTCCTTGAAAGAGACTTTAGTGTTTTCTCTTAGGAACTTCAGTTGATTGGATGAGGCCCACCTACATTAAAGAGGGTAAGCTGCTTTAATCAAAGTCTACTGATTTAAATTTTAAACATATCTTAAAAATGCCTTCACAGCAACATCTGGACTTTCAGCATGCAACTGGGTACTATAACTTAGTCCAATTGACACATGATATTATAACCATCAACAGCCACCGCTTGTCATCTTGGCACCCATATGTATCTCTTAACCATACTTAATCTCCAAATTAAGACAATAAGAAGCAGTTTTCTTTCAACACCTTCACTATCCTACCTCAGGGGTATATCAACTCTCCAGCTCTATATCATAATTTAGTTTGCAAGGACTCTGATCCTCTTTCCCTTCCGCAGTATATCACACTGAGTCCATTATATTGAGATGACATTATGCTGATAGTGAGCCACGTAGTGATGACTCTAGACTTACTGGTCAGATATTTGTGTTCAGAGAGTGGGAAATTAATCCAACAAAAATTCAGAGGCCTTCTACCTCAGTGAAATTTCTAGGAGTCCAGTGATGTGGGGCATGTTGGCCTATTCCTTCTAAGAAGGATTAAGTGCTTCATCTGGCCACTCCTATAACAAAAATAGAGCCACAATGCCTCATAGATCTTTTTTGATTTTGGAGGCTGCCTATTTCTCATTTGGGTGTGCTACTCCAGCCTGTTTGCCAAGTGACCCAAAAAGCTGCTGGATTTTTTGGAATGTATGGTAACTCTAAGGTTAATAATTTGAGGAATTGACATACTGTTTTCCAAAGTAGCTGCACTTTTTAACATTCCCACCAGCTATATGTCAGGACTTCGACATCACCACCAAAAATACTTATTTTCTGTCTTTTGGATTATAGCCATTTTGCGAGTGTGAAGTAGTATTTCATTATAGTTTTGATTTGTATTTCCTTAATGGTTAATGATGTTTAGAATTTTTTATATGATTATTGGCCATTTGCATATGTTCTTTGGAGAAATGTTTATTTAAATCCTTTGCTTATTAAAAAAAAATACAGGGGCGCCTGAATGGCTCAGTCAGGTAAACATCTGACTCTTGATTTTGGCTCAGGTCATGATCTCACGGTTTGTGGGATCGAGCCCCGTGTTGGGCTCTGTGCTGACAGTGTGGAGCTTGCTTAGGATTCTCACTCTCTGCACTTCCCCACTCACATGCTCAAAATAAATAAATGTCAAAATAAATAAATAAGCATTAAAAAAATACAGGATATTCCCATATACTCCCTCTCTCCCTAGCCTTCTTACTGTTAACATCCTACACCAGAGCAGTACATTTGTTATAACTGATGAATCTACATTTATACCTCATTATCAGCCAAAGTCCATAGTTGATATTAGTGTTCATTCTTGGTGATGTTCATTCAGTGCTTTTTAACTAATGTGTAATGATATGTCTCCACCATTATGGTACTATTTGGAGTAGTTTCACCCCTTTAAAAATGCTCTGTGCCCCACCTATTCATCCTTCCCTTTCCTCTACCCCTGGCAACCACTGATCTTTTTACCATCTATCATTTTGCCTTTTTGAGAATGTTGTATATCTGGAATCATGCAGTCTGTAGCCTTTCAGATTGACTTCTTTTATTTAGTAACATGCATTTAAAATTCCTCCATGTCTTTTCATGACATGATAGCTAATTTCTTTTAGTGCTGAATAATATTCCATTGCCTGGATGTACCACAGATTGTCCTAGCTTCTGGTCCCCTCAAACATTTCTTGGCTTGGAGTAGTGTAACTTTAATGTCTGCTTCTATCTTCACATGGCTGTTTTCTCCTTCTTTCTCTCCAGGTCTTCAATGCCATTTTCTTCTCTGTGTCTCTTTTCCTCTCCTTATAAGGACACCAGTCCTGTTAGATTAGGACTCTCCCTAATTCAGTATGACCTCGCCTTAATTGACATCTGTAAAGACCCTATTTCCCAATAAATTCACATTTGCAGGTACTGGGGATTAGGACTTCAGTCTATCTTTTTGGAGGATGGAGTTCTATCCATATCATTCTGTCCTCTGACTGCCCCCTCAAATACATGTCCTTCCCATATATAAAATACATTCACCCAGTCTAAATGTTACCCAAACTTTTAACTTATTCCAGCATCAACTCTAAATCTAAAATCTTGTCTAACTATAATTAACTTAGAGTCTTGAATTCCATCTTCTAAATCATTTCTATCAGGTATGGGTGAGACTCTAACCATGATCCATCTAGGGAGAAAATTCCTCTCCACCTGTGGACTTACAAAATCTAAAAAACAAGTTACCTGCTTCAAAAATAGAAGAGGATGGAATAGACATTGCATTCCAACAAGGAGAAATTGGAAGGACAAAAAGGGTCACAGATCCCAAGCAAACCAAAACTTAGTAGAGGAAATTCCACTGGATTCCATGCCTAAGAATAATCCTTTGTGGCTCAGTGCTCTGTCCTCGGGGCATGCTGGGGTGGCAGCCCTACCCTTTCTGGACTCTGCATTTTTGGTTCTGCCACAGGAATAATTATTTCTTCATTCTGTCACATCTCTGTCCCTTTCAGTCCAGTGTTTCTGCTGGTATGACATTCTCAAAAACAAAACAAGTATCTGTGAAATACATGGGGAGTCCAAACCATCCCATCAGAGGGTCCTCCACAGTCTTTCTGGATAACCACATCTCTCCTCCTTGCTTCTGCTGAGATGGTTGTTTAACATGCATATTCATGTATTCATAAGCATCTTTAACCATCTCTAGGAAATGGTTTTCTGGCCATATCCCTAGTCTTGTTTCTAGAGCATCCTATCTTGATAGCCAGGAAATTTTCCAAATCATCAAGTACTGGTTCCTTTGTGTTTAAAAGTTTATTTTTTCAATTTATCCTTTCCTCTTCCATTTTATTATAAGCAGCAAGGGTAAACTATCTTCCATCCAAAGGTAGAACACAATTAGGGTTGCTATAGAAACCTACCCTCCCACAGACAAAGGGAGATTCTGGCCTAAGGGAGATAAACCTCTGTTACTCTGATTCTGTAGTCACACTTTCTCATGTGCCTTCCTCCTTTCTCTGCAGTGAGCTAAGTGAGTCACCTAGAGCACAAATTTAAAGAGGCACTCACTCGCACCATTACTTTCATGATCTCAGAGTGAGTGCCCTGAATGCCTTGCTTATCTCACCCATGTCCAGGCCTACCCTTCCCACCTCCAACGTCTCCAACTCCTTCCTTGTTCTATGTTCAGGTCAGAAAAGAGACCCCCCAGAATCCAGTAGCTATCCCCTCTCAGACCTTGTCCCAGGGCTTTGGGAGGGTAGAAACAGCCAACCATGTATATGTAGTCAAGCCTCCTCTATCTGCCCAAACTTACCTTGAGTCTTCCCAGATTCCATCTCTGTTCTCTTTCTCTTTTCAGAAGCATCCAAATCCAAGAGCCCTATGAACCTGGTGGTAAAGCAGATCTGCTCTGCTTCTTTTTGCCCAAAGTACTACCAACATGCAGGTGAGCAGATCCTACTCCCTGTATTCCCACAAAGGTGGAAGGGACCAGCCTAAGGAAGCCATGAAGGAGTATGTGGGGCTAAATAATAATAAAGAGACTTATGGTAGAGAATATTAGAAATGGGTAGAGACTATTTGTGCTGGACTGTGTTAGGCTCCTATGTAGCCCGGGAGTCTAGATCCCTAGCCTTTGTTTGTTTGTTTGTTTGTTTGTTTTAGAGAGTGAGAGAGCATGAGCAGGGGAGAGAGGCAGAGAATGAGAGAGAGAGAGAGAGAGAGAGAGAGAGAGAGAAAGAGAGAGAGAGAATTTTAAGCTCCATGCTCAGTGCAAAGCCTGATGTGGGGCTCGATCCCACCACCCTGGGATCGTGACCTGAACTAAAATCGAGTCAGACGCTCCACTTACTGAGCCATCCAGGTGCCCCTAGATCCCTATCCTTTGTTGCCAAGACTTCGTCAGAGCCCCAGTTTCCTAATCCATACATTGGCGTCAAGTCCATAGCAATAACTCTTTAGGAGGAGGGCAGGAATATGTGTGCAGGAAAATGAGCTTAGAACCTGACATCTTTATCTTCCTCTTCCCAGCTTGGCCTAGATCCTTGCTTCCATCTGGAGGTCACTAAGTCCAGGGAATTCCAATTGGAATGTTAAGTCAGTAGGCTTGTTCCTTCAGCCAAAGGTCTAGTGAATAGACTTGCATGGAGGGAAAATACCAGCTGTGTCCCAGCCTCAGACCCAGGACAAAAGTGCTCTGTTCCATGTAACAACATCACTGCTACTCAGAGAAACTTCTCAGAAGAATCTAATATGTTTTATCTGGAACCTAGTACTGAATCAGGAAAAGGAAGAACAATTGTCCACAGGAGGTCAATTTTCTCTTTCCCCTCACTGTGTCCCCTAAAATGGGCTTTTATGGTCCCACTCCATGGCAGAGGCAGTTCTAACACACATTATCTTGGGTTTGGTTGATATTTTCTCATGTTAGATTCAGATTATGTATTTTAGGCAGGAGTATCTCAGAAATAATTCTGTATTCTTCTTGATGTATTCTATCTCAGTGGTGTGTGATTTTAATTTGACCCATTACTAATAATATTTACTTTGATCACTTGACTGATGTGGTAACTTCCAGGCTTCTTTACTATATGAAGTTACTCTTTTCTACTTTATATATAATACATATTTTGTTAGGAGATTCTTTAAAACTATGTAAATAGTTTCTTACCAAACTTTTAATTTATTCATTTATCTAAGTATATGTTTGGACTCATACTTTTCAGTTTTATTCAATAGTTTATAATCTGTTACGATCATTATTTATCTGATGCTCAAATTGTTTTCTATTTAGTCAGTGGGAACCCCTTCAGGCTGGCATCTGAGTCCTTTTGGCAGATCTCCATCTTTATTTGAGCATTTCCCTTCCAACGCAAATCGATATTCCAGACTCACCTCATACTTTCCCTCCTCAGGAATGGAACCAGCTAATTACTCAAGGAATCAAGACCTGAGTGCAAAGTATGTTTATTGCTGTTGGACTATTGCTGCTCCTAGGTTCTCCCAGTAGACAAGACTAGAGTACACACGTTTATGCCTGTATTTATTTCTATATTTATCTACATATATTAAAAACCATAAGTTCACAGCAAAACTGCCAATTCTAGTAAAATACCCCAGGGCTTATTTTAGACCCCCTGCTCTTTGAATATTTGTACCTCTCTTTTCTAAAAGGGAGAATCCTGGCTATTGATCTTTAATATATTTAATTTTTGATCAATCCCCCTGTATAAAGCCAATTTCTCATCTGTCTCTACCCCTTGTTCCACATAAATGCCCTCCTTAACTCTCTCCCATATTCTGTGCCGGGCCTTTCCTCCACAAGGATGCCTCCTTCCCTTGTTTGGGCTCTGAGATGTCATACCCCATTCCTCACTGTGCTTTGGCTCTGACACTGAACAAGGAGCTCTCCTCCATGGATTCTCTCCTTCCCAACATTAGCCTGGCACATGGGTTGATATCCCTTCGTTGCTCAGGCTCTGACACCTTACAGTGGGCCACTTCAGTTCTCCTACACCCCACCCATCTCCCTGCTAGCACAGAGATTAGCTTTGCTCTGCCTTTCCTGAATGCTTTAGGACTGGATTGTTCAGGAAGAGAAAGGTAGAGCAAGAAAGGAAAAGGGAAAAGGAATGGGAGAGAAAGGAATGGTTATGACTTTCTCTCCTCTTTTTAATTTCTTTTCAGTTATTTTAAATGTTCATTTACTTTTGAGAGAGAGAGAGAGAGAGGGAGAGAGCGCGCGCGCGCGCGCGCGAGTGGGGGATGGGGGGAGAGAGAGGTAGACACAGAATCTGAAGCAGACCCAGGCTCTGAGCTGTCAGCACAGAGCCCGATGAAGGGCTTGAACTCGTGAGTGAATCGGGAGGTCATGACCTGACCTGAAGTCAGTCACTTAACCGACTGAGCCACCTAGGTGCCCCTCCCTCCTCTTTTTAAAATAAAGACAGTTGTGAGAGACAGGATGGGAAATAAACGTCTCCAATCAATTTTAAGAAAGAGTACATATTAGATTTGAGGGTATGGACATTCATCCTGTTTCCACTACCCCTATCCAAGTATTTTGAAGAGTCTTTTTATACCCTCAGGTGTATATACACTCTAGTTAAAGAACATTGATGTAGGAGGTCACATTAAATGGAATGGAAATGCCTAGGAAGACATTCCCCACCTCAGAATCCTGACAAAAAGGCCTCCAGACCTTTTAATGACCATAATTTCTTTACTTAACCTGTACTGTTCTACTCCCTTTTTCCTCCCATCCTCCTTATCCTTCTTCCTGTCAAGAAGCAAGCTCTCTCCATCCACACCTCTGTGAGGTAGAACCTTTAATGTGACACTGACTCAGGCCCTTTCTTCAAACTTCCTCTTCTTTCAACTTTGGGATGACCTCCTTTATGGGTGGGCCAGCAGGAGAGACTTACCTTTGCCTCTGCTGTGGGCCTGGGTCTCATGGCTTGTGGTAGCTCTGGTTAGACCTCGGTGCTGGGAGCTCTGAGGAAATCTGGGTTAGAAGAGGGATGTCAAGAGGTAGTGAAGGGGAACTTTGGGAGAATGAGGTATTTTCTGATGGGCTATGGGCTTGGGCTGGGACTGTATATGTGACATATCTAGGGTGGAAAACAAGTTCTAAGTTCCACAAAATGATATTACTAGATAAGCTTTTTATCATCACTATTTTAGAATGTGGAACTGAAAACCAGAGAAGGAACTTGGCAAAGGTTGTGAAAATAGAGCATGTAATTAGACAGATTTTCTATAAATTAATGATTAACAGCCCCAGGTGAACCTGAAACACTGTCTGGCAATCATACCAGGTTCCTGGAATGTGCTCCTTTACCCACTTTCCATAATGGCTTTTCATACCTTTTTCTCTCTCCTCAAACCTCCTACCTCACTCTGCTTGTCTCCTCAGCTTGTCTCCTCCTCCTTCCATTGACCAAAAGAAGCCATTGGTTGGGGACTTTTTCATCTTCTGTGCATCAAATCTACATATCTATACCCACTCTCCCCAAAACAAGGCCCAACTGTATCTGCTTCTAGTTTTCCCTTTCTTGTTGTAAGAGAAAGTAGTCTTCTATTTCCATGCCCTAGCCCTTCCTATCATTTTGCAAACTCATAATTTGTGTATGAAATTTCTGTTTGAACTGTCTATAGATGTTTCTATTTCAAATAGCATTTTATGCTGACCGATACATTGAAGTCCAGTTTTCTCAGTTGTTAAATGAGTATAAGATCTACTGTATTTGGAAAAGATGGGTCCTTGCCCGGGTCCCACACTTTAGAGACCTCACATATCACAAACACATACAAAAATGCATTTATTAAAGGTCATGTAGGGGCACATGGGTGGCTCAGTCAGTTAAGCGTCTGTCTTCAGCTCAGGTCATGATCTCATGGTTTGTGGGTTTGAGCCCCTCATCGGGCTCTGTGCTGACAGATCAGAGCCTGGAGCCTGCTTTGGATTTTGTGTCTTCTTCTCTCTCTCCTCCTCCCCTGCTTATGCTCTGTCTCTCTCTCTCTCTCTCTCTGTCTCACAAAAATAAATAAAATGTTAAAAAAATATATATTTTAAATCATGTAGATAGCACTGTGATTTGGTCATTGGTGCTTGTACTCTCAAACATCTGCTCTCATAATTAACACCATTCAGGTCTCAGGGAAACACACCTTCATATTTTTGTCTTGTATCCTTAAAACAAAAGACAACTACATCTGAATACAGTAAAAATTTGTGGTTGAATTGTAGATTTTTTGTTTGTTTGTTTTATCCGGTGCCAATTTTAAATTGCATTTTCCACTTACCATACAGTACTTATAAAGTGTAATGTTATTTCCTTTCTCTATACACATATTCCATGTTTAAGTATCAAGAATGCCCAGTTATTTACTATAGCAGCTCAACTTTAAAATGTCCATGGAATTTACTACAGATTTGGGTCCTTTGATGTTCTGTGTATAGCAATGCTAAACCTATGCTCATGTTGGCTTAATCAACCTCTTCAGTGGTAGGCCCAGAGGAAGCAATGCCAGATGGAGGAGCTCCACCATGGGGCGAGCCCTCAAGCATTCCTCCCCTCACACCTGCATTCTGGTACAGTTTGGTAGTGATGGAGTTGTAGACTTCCTCCAGCTCTTCCTGCTGATGTTCATATTCTTCTTGCACTGTGGTTCCCTGAATTTGGATTTAATTTCCTCTTCTTTTCCTAGTTTCCTAAGGTGGAAGCTTAGATGATTGATATTAGATGTCCCTTGTCTTCTTTTTATTTCTTGTTATTGAAAACATTTTTAAAAAGCTGTTTCTTGTTTTCTAATAAGTACATTCAATGCTATAGATTTCCTTGTAGCATTGGTTTGCTGCCTCCCACAAATTTTGAAAGATTGTACTTTAATTTTCAGTTCAAAATATCCTTTAATTTCTCTTGAGGTTTCTTTTTTGGCCTATGTGTTATTTAGAAATGCATTGCTTAACCTCCAGGGATTTAGGGATTTTCCAGTTCTCTTTCTGTTATTGATTTCTAGTTTAATTTCATTATGGTCTGAGAGAAGACACTGTATGATTTCTATTGTAAATTTGTTAAGGTTTGTTTTTGGCCCAGAATGTAGCTTATTTTGGTGAATGTTCCATGTGAACTTGAGAAGAATGCACTTTCTGCTATTGTTGGATGAAGTAGTCTATAGATGTCCATTTATATTCAACTGATGGATGGTGCTGAGTTCAACTATGTTCTTACTAATTTTCTGCCTGCTGGATATGGGGTATTTAAGTCCCAAACCTAATAAGGGATTTATCCATTTCTCCCTGCAGTTCTATCAGTTTTTGCTTCACGTATTTTGACACTCTGTTGTTAGGTGCATATGTGTTAAGGACTTATGCATTCTTGGAGTATTGACCCCTTTATCATTATATAGTGTCCCTATTTATCGCTGATAACTTTCCTGTCAGTCTTCTCTGTGTGAAATTAATATAGCTAATTTCATTTTTTTATGTTAGTGTTAGCATGATGTATTTTTCTCCATCCGCTTACTTTTAATCTATATGTGCTTTAATATTTTATTTTATTTTATTTTATTTTATTTTATTTTATTTTATTTTATTATTTTGAGATTGAGAGAGAGAGCACAAACAGGGTGGGAGCAGAGGGAGAGAGGAGAGAATCCCAAGCAGTCTCCACACTCAGCATGGAGTCTGATGCAGGGCTGGATCCCATGACCCTGGGATCATGTCTTGAGCTGAAATCAAGAGTCAGGCACTCAACCAAATGAACCACCCAAGCACCCCAGTCTATATGTGCTTTATATTTAAAGTGGGCTTTATGTAGACAAAACATAGTTGGATCTTGTTTTTTAATCCACTCTGACAATCTCTGTCTTTAAATTGATGGATTTAGACCATTGTCATTCAAAGTGATTATTAATATAGTTGGATTATCTACCATATTTATTGCTGTTTACTAATTGTTGCCCTTAGTCTTTGTCCCCCTCCCCCCCGCCTTTTTTTTTTTTTATAAATTTTTTTTTTCAACGTTTATTTATTTTTGGGACAGAGAGAGACAGAGCATGAACGGGGGAGGGGCAGAGAGAGAGGGAGACACAGAATTGGAAACAGGCTCCAGGCTCTGAGCCATCAGCCCAGAGCCTGACGCGGGGCTCGAACTCCCGGACCGCGAGATCGTGACCTGGCTGAAGTCGGACGCTTAACGGACTGCGCCACCCAGGCGCCCCTCCCCCCGCCTTTTTATTGTGGTCCACTCTTTTTCTGCCTTTTTGTGGTTTTAACTGAGTGTTTTGTATGATTCCACTTTCTCTCTTTTCTTAGCTCATCAGTTATACTTGTTTTTTACTTTTTTTTTAGTGGTTCCCTGGAGTATGAAACATACATTTACAACTAAGCCAAGTCTGCTTCCACATAACACTACACTGCATTGTGCATAGTGCAAATACCTTCTAATAACAAACTAATCCTAGCTCCCCTTTCCTGTCCCTTGTATCATTGCTGCCCTTCATTCCATTTATACATAAGCATATATATATGTATATATACATATATATACATATACATAGGCATACATAATCAGATACATTATTGCTATTATTATTTTGAACAAATTGTTGTCTGTTAGTTCAGTTAAGAATAAGAAAAAATAGGGGCACCTTGGTGGCTCAGTCAGTTGAGTGTCCAACTTCAGCTCAGGTCATGATCTCGCACTGCATGAGTTTGAGCCCTGTGTCGAGCTTTGCACTGACAGCCCAGAGCCTGGAGCCTGCTTCAGATTCTGTGTCTCCCTCTCTCTCTGCTCCTTCCCCACTCACACTCTGCCTCTCTCTCAAAAATAAATAAACATTAAAATTTAAAAAAAGAATAAGAAAAAATAAAAATTTAAAAACAAAAAGGAAAATATTTTTTTCCTTTATTTATTTATAAACCTTTATTTATTCTTTCTCTTATGCTCTTCCTTTATGTAGATCCAAGTTTCTGACCTATACTATTTTCTTTCTCTTTAAAGAACTTCTTTTAACATTTTTTGCAGGGTAGGTCTACTGGCAACAAATTCCCTCAATCTTTGTTTGTATGAGGAAGTCTTTATATTTCTTCCTCACTTGAAGGATAAGTTTATAGGGTACAGAATTTTAGGTTGGTGTTTTTTTTCTCAAACATTTTAAATATTTCCCTCTACTGTCTTCTTGCTTGCATTGTTTGTAAGGAGAAGTTGGATGTATTTTTATCATTGTTCCTCTAAAGGTAAGGTGTTTTTTCCTCTGGCTTCTTTGGATTTTTTCTTTATCTTTGCTTTTCTGTAGTTTGGAAAGGATATTCCAAAATGAGTGTTTGGTTTGTTTGTTTTTTGGCATTTATCCTGCTTGCTGTTCTCTGCTCTTCCTGGATCTCTGATTTGGTGTCTAACATTAATCTGAGAGAAATTTTCAAGCAGCATTGTTTCCAACATTTTTTCTGTCCCTTTTTCTCTTTATTCTCCTTCTGGTATTTTCCATATTATTGTGTTATACCTTTGGTGATTGTCCCAATTCTTAGATATTCTGTTCTGTTTTTTCCCCAGTCTTTTTTCTCTTTGTGTCTTAGTTCTGGTTGCTTCTGTTGATATATTCTCAAACTTAGAGATTCTTCCCTTAGCCTGTCCAGTCTACTAATAAGTCTATCAAAAACATCCTTTATTTCTGTTACAGTGTTTGGATCTCTAGCATTTTTTTCTGGTTTTTAGAATTTCCATCTCTCTGCTTGCATCACCCATCTCTTCTTGCATGCTGTCCACTTCATTCGTTAGATCTCTTAGCATATTAATCATAGTTAAATTCCTGGTCTGATAATTCCAATATCCCTGCTAAATATGAGTCTGGTTCTAATGCTTGCTCTGTCTCTTCAAACTCTGTTTTTGCCTTTTAGTATGCCTTGTAATTTTTCTTGATAGTTGAATATTGTGTACTAGGTAAAAGGAAGTAAATAAGACTTTAGTAATGTGATAGTGAGGTATGGGGGGAGGGGAAGCATTTTATAGACCTATGAATAGGGCTTATTCTTTTTATGAGTCTGTGCCCCAAACTACGAATTTCACAAGTGCCTGGCAGGTGTGTGTGTGTGTGTGTCTGTGTCTGTGTGTGTGTGTGTGTGTTTTCCTCCTCTTAGGTGGGACAGGATGGCAAGTGTGAGCTGGAATTAGGTATTTCCTTTTTTCCAGGTAGGTCAGGCTCTAGTTAAATATTTTTTCCTGAGGGCAGACCTTCTTCAGGACAGAATGGTCTGGCATAATTCAAGGTGGTTTCTTTTCTTTGGCCTCTCCTATAAGCACAAGGGGATTTTTTTCCTCAGTTATTTACTGTGAGAACTGGGGGAGCTCCAGGAACTTATAAAATTTGGGGGAATCCCATGATGACGGGGTCCCTCTGAAGTTTTTATTTCTCAGGCTTTTCTACACTGAGCCCCCAGCATTTTGCATTAACAGTTCAGGTTATCTTACCCCAGCACTGGTCCCATGGATGTTTCTGTGCCAGTAAATGTGGTTTTCTGTATTTTTCTCTCCCTCCAATTTGGGGGATGGGGGTTTGCCTTGTGACCTTATTTCTCTTATGGATCTAAAAAAGAGTTGTTGATTTCTCAGTTTTTTCAGCTTTTTGATTGTTTGAATGGGATAGTGACTCTTTACACCCAGGACCCAGAAATCTCCAACTTTCTACTTATAGCTCTTGGTTGAATTATTTGGTTTCTAAAAGAATAAATCTAATCCTTTTCCCAAATGATGTACTTTAAATATATGAAGAAAGCTATCATGTTGTTTCTAGTTTTCCCTGGACTAACATCCTCCTTTCCTTGTCTTACATTCCCTTTTTTCTCTTTTCTTACCTTCCTTTCCCTTCCTTTTCCTCTTTCTTTTATTCCCATGTCAAATATTTATTAAACCCGTACCTAACACATTTTCTGTTAGGCACTGAAAATAACTTCTTTCCTTTCCTCAGAAAAAGTATGCACTGGCAGGAAAAAAAAAAACACATAAGATTTTATTCATTAAAATGAATAGAGTAATGAATTAATAAGTGTTCTGAATCCTATAAAAGCATACTTCCTCCTGTGCTTTGGTTTTGATCACCATTGCCTTCCCAGTCATTTTCCTTTAGATAAGCTGTAATATATTAACATTCTCCTTAACTTGCAATCTGGCTGTAGTCAAATCTGTGCAGATTCAGAAAATCCTCTTATCTCCCATCTATCTTCAAGCTAAATATGTTTTGAATAGGTTAATGATTGCTTGTGTAGGAATAAGCAAGACTAGAAGAGTGTGTTTGAATGACTGATGCCATATGTAAAATATGGACTGGTCTAATATGAATTTTCTAATGAATAGTTATCCCAATGCTAATTGTCAAAATGCAATCAAGCCACACAATCCACACAGGATGGCATAGCCATTTTGGAGTGTGGTAATCTTTAGTGGAAGGTGAATGAAATTGTCCTGATGCAGGTGTAGACCCTAATAACCATCAGGGCTCATTATGGACAAAGTTCATCCTAGAATTTGTTAAAGTAACAGCAGTTTTATTATGAATCCAGAATTTCATGGTGTGGAGAGCCTATGATTTACACTGGTTGATTGTGACTCATTAGTGGTAGATGAACAAAGAATAAAAAAATACTACTTATTGGGTCACCATAGTTACCATTTAAAATAAAAACATGCACAGATATATTTTTTCAACTTCAGGATATTCTCTCAAGGTGGCTTTGAATCGCCTATTGCAGAATCCTAAAAAATTAAATCGATGTCTTAGAATTTAAATGAAAAAGTAGGTTTCAGAAAAAGAGCAGATAACTTCTTAAAAAGGAAGTTTTTGCCCTTTCTATACAGCTTTGCAACTGAAAATCTGTGTTTTGATTCCAGTGACCCTGAACAGTAAGGCTGGAAGTTGGCCTTTATTTATTTCACATTGCTTTTCAGATTTCTCTTTAAATTCCCTGTGATGACTGACTGTTGTTGTTGATGGTCAAATGATGCTTAACGATGAAAACCAGAAAAGGCCTTGACTAGGGTACTGAAGCCTGTAACATGCCCAGGAGCAGATTCTATGTAAAGATTTGAAAACACGAAGCATAGGGAAGCATGTTAAGAAGAATTCCCAGCTCACAACAGCGTGGCAGAGAAAAGCTAAGATCACCATATGGTTATTCTATCTGCCAAAGCACAGTGGTTTTTGCTTCTTGCACCTGAGAGTTATTGGAAACAACATTCCAGCGTATGTTAGTAGATGTTCTCTGTCACCATGCCAGGAAGTTATATAACTCAGAAAAATAGAGAAGAAAGTTCTTCGGAGCACTTATGCATACTTGTGAAAATCTCAGATTTAAAAGAGAGACTACTCAGTCAGATGTCAGAGCACAATACTTAAACCAAACAAAACTCTGAGGTGTAGTGTGAGGAGAAACAATTGGATTCCTCCCAGAGAAATTTCTTATCCCTGAAAGAGAGCAGAAAAATTGAAAAGAATGGCTCCTGGTCCTTTGAATGTTCCAAGAATGAAAGAGAGAGCCTGGTCTTAAAATACTTTTTAAAGTTAAAAACAAAAACAAAAACAAAAACACTTCTTGTGGCATATTACAGAATCTTTTCATATTTTCTTCTCAAAATGAGATCATTCCTTTGCACCATTTAAGAGCCTGAGACTCACTTAGGGATGGTGAATAAAAAGCACCACTATCTCAAGCCTGCATTCTGAGCTTTTATGTCTCATTGCCTGTCACAAGGAAGCTTCCTGGACATTTTAAACTTTTTAAAAACTTCAATTCAATAAAAATGAAGATTTTCCTTTTAGGTCACCATTTCTTCTGGCAGACTGAGTCTAAAATGCACTTTATTTCCCTTTAATTTAACAGCTCCAGCAGCTTTTCCAGTTAAATCGACTGTTCATTATTGAGCCCCATTTATGAAGGGGCTGTGCAGTGCAGTTTAATGAATCCTTGGCACAAAGCTCCCTTTCAGGACTGGGAAAGAATAGAGGCTGTTCAGGCCCTGTAGGGCTGTATGTCAAAGCCAGCCCATAATGCCTGTCAGCCAAGGGCAGAAATTCCCACTGATATAAGAATGTGCAAGAAATCAACTTTCACCACCGACGAGCAGATTAAGACACGATCAGGAAATGAGACTGTAGGTTTAGAACAGTGACACCTGTTTGAACAGAGGGATTTTCCCATCCCTTGATCACTGTGTGCCTGGAGTGGGGGCTGGTAGAAACGGCAGCCCAGCCAAGGCCTCAAAGCCTTCCAGGGTCTTCTGAGAGGGGACGATCATTGTGGGTGGAGGCACCTTTGGGCTAGGTCTTGTGCTAAGTGCTCTCATATTCCTTTTTCTACTTTAATCTTCATAAGAAGCCTATGAGAATTATTTACATGTAACAATAGAGGAAACAAAGGCTCATGGTGCTTTATTTCTGGTTCAAGGTGGCAGTACTAATTAGCCACTAAGTGGCAATGAGGAGGTGGAATGTAGGCCTGTCTGGCTCCCCAGTGTCTGTCTTTTCTAGTGGTCTGAAGTGAGGCTCATCAATAGATTTTGTCCTTTGGAAATATCCAAGTTCTAGTCACTAGGAAGAGTTAAAAATTTTTAATTGCATGGGATATATATTGATTGCCTACTTTGTGCTAGGCATATGTGGTATACATTGGGATTGCAGGCAGATGAGCTATGGCATGAAAATATGAGCAGTGGTAGTGATGGGCTTCCCATACTGCTAGACAGGCCTGGGTTTAAGTCCTAACTCTGAGTGTATATAACTTGCATACCTTTCAGACCTTGGGAAACCTTGGGAAAGTTCCTGTCACTAAGCCTTGGCTGGGCTGCTCTTTTCCCAGCCTCTACCCTAGCTGCACAGTAGTCAACTGGTGGTGGCTCTGGTGCTGCTGACTACTCTCCTAAGGGTAACACAGTCCAGAGGATTTCTGCAGAAAGAAGTCCTGGATACTTTTGTGTAGATACTATGAGATCCCCTGATTCTCAAAATGGGTGTGTAGATTCGTTTTCTTTCAGCATCATGGAGCAGATCAAGCCTGTTGAAGTATAATTTTTAAAAAGGTAAAATCATGATTCTCAGGCAAATATAAATGAACCACAGGTAAGAGAGTCTATTTAATTTATGAATTAGTAAAGAAGCCATTAAGATGTTATGGTTGGTTCAAAGAACATTTAAAAAGCCAGGTATATATTATTACAATATTAGGGTGAGTTTGCATAAAAGCTGGGCTATAGGTCTCTGTGGTTCCATGGATAGAAATTTGCGTATCTACTGGGCAAAATTCTACCAGGTGATAAGTAGTTTTACTAAGTCTGGAAACTTCAACTAATAACAAATTGTGAGAAAAATTAAATTCATTATTCTAGATAATCTCTGGGTGGTCTTTGTGCCTGCATAACAGTGAAAGAATGTAGGACTCACATTTCTACTTCATTTCCAAGTTTTGTGTAACTTTTATGACAAGCCTTATATTTTATCGACAAGTAAATTTGGAACCACCTAGAGAGAGGAAATGATTTTCCCACATCATAGTGAGTTATTGGCAAAGCCAGAACTAAAATCCTGGTCTCCTGTCTTCCTAAAAGTGTTTGTTCCACTTTACTGTTATAGAACCACATAGCAACCCTATCTCCTCCTCTAGAGACCAGAGAAGAGGAGAACTCACACTTTTCTGATTGTAGAGAGTGAAGGGGCATGTATTTTCTAGGGCAGCTTTTAAATTAAGATCAATGAAATATGGAAATAAGAAATAAATGCTAACTGACCCATTTTACTAAGATACAAATTAAAAAGTTAACCTTGGGGTTTACTTCTTACTAACAGCACAGAAGGTAGTTTGGTTCCTCAGATAAGGATCCCTAGAAACAGACCTTGAGATGGAGAGTTGTGCTCAGAAGGTTGATTGAGGGGGCTCTCCGTAGATACACCTGTAGGAAGTGAGAAAGTCAAGATTGTGCAGAAGAAGGTGACCTGCTATCAGCCTCAGCTGATCTTGTGGAAAGCTCTGGACCTAGGATGGCCTTTCACACTTGACTCAAATTGAAGCAAGGTGGGGGTTCTGGCCTTTGTAGCCCTCCATCTGCCAGTCATTGGTCTCTGGTGCACCTGGGGAAGGATATGACCTTGAGCAAGGCAATTCCCTCAGCAGTGGGCAATGCTTGATAAGGGCTAGGGCTGTCAGCCATTAGTAGACAATAGAGTCAGCTGCTGGGGGATGGGTTCATCAGCTCCCAGAAGGGATCTGGGCAGAGTACCATGATTTCCACTTTGTATGATTTTTATTACAAAGTTACCTGTGATAAAAAGATTTCAACTCAAGGGCCAAAACTGATAGATTAGTAGTGTCAGGAGTACCATTTTGAGAAGGGTTCTAAGCTCATCTGGGTTAGGTAGAAAGAATGTGATGATTGATTAGTGATGTCTTTCGAACAGTGAGTCTTGATGCCACAATTCTTGGATTTAATGATGGTATAGAGTGACTGCACCATGAAGTTTGCCTATGACCATCCTGGTTTATGCCTTGCTTCCAGTGTAATTACTGATAAGCAATTTTACCTTTTATTCTCAAAAATGTGGGGGCTCTTGGGTGGCTCAGTCGGTTGAGCTTCCGACTTTGGCTCAGGTCATGATCTCATGGTTTGTGAGTTCGAGCCCTGAGTTGGGCTCTGTGCTGCTGACAGCTCAGGGCCTGGAGCCTGCTTCGGATTCTGTGTCTCCCTCTTGCTCTGCCCCTCCCCCACTCATGCTGTGTCTCTCTGTCAAAAATAAACATTTAAAAAAGTTATTTTCAAAAATGTACTCCCTTGGAAAATCAGTCATACTAAGACAGAAATTCTCAACCTTGCCATTCCTGCCTCCCTCTTCTGAAGAGTGCTCCTTTCTCTCTGGGCCCTATTTTGGAAAAAATAACCTAATATCCTCAGTGCATTTAGGCTTTCAAAACAGACTGGTAGAGGGACGCCTGGGTGGCTCATTTGGTTGAGCAGCCAACTCTTGGTTTCAGCTAGGGTCATGATCCCAGAGTCATGGGATCGAGCCCCAGATTGGGCTCTGTGCTGAGCATGGGTCCTGCTTAAGATTCTCTCTCTTTCTTTCTCTCCCTCTGCCCCTCTACCCCACTCATGCTCTCTCTCTCTCTCTCTCTCAAATAAAGAGAAAAAAAAAAAAAAAGACGCAGAGGGTTTTCTTTAGCGACTTCTGCTTCTAGCTTGGCAACACAAAACTCTCCTGAGGCATAGGTGCAAATGTCCCTAGCAACCTTTCTAGAAAGGGCACAGAGTTAGTTCGTGGTGGTTGGACATGTAAGGCAAAGTACAGAGAGAATAAAACAAATTACAACCACAGAAAATTATTCTGCTGCATGGTAAAGCAGAATGTTGTAGATATAGCTACCATCTGGCCCCACTGAAGGTATGTTGGCAAGATTCTCAAGTTTGGAAGAGAATGTCGAGATCATCTATCCATTTTATAGATGGGAGACAGGCCAAGGTAACACTCTAGGTAGTTGTGAAGCAGGGATCAGGACACTGGTTCCTTAAATCTCCCAGTCTAGAGCTTCTACTGGACCAGCTTCAGTTCACCAAGGAGAAATTAGCAGAGTCTGTAGCAGTGACAACAACATGGAGTCAGCAATTTGGCCTTGGATAAAAGAAAAAGATTGCTCTCAGACCTGGGATGACTTGGCAGAGGCGCTGGCAAGGAAATTGCTATACGCAAGAGCATGGGCATTATTTTTCTTCTGTAAACAGAGCATGGCATCAGGTTGGGGGCCAAAGTCTTCTCTGGTGCCAGGAAAGTGACAGAGGCTAAAAACTGCTACCACGGATGAGGCGGTTTGCCACATGCCATGGAACACAAAGATAAATAAGCTCCTCTGCTCAGAAATCTCCGGTGGTTCTCTCCATTTTCCTAAGATCAAATCTAAGCTCCTCTGCATAGCATTTGAGGCACCCTTTCTGGTCTTGTCTCTCTCTACTCCCTGTCTCACACCCTATATTCCAACGACATGGTACTCCCGCAGTTACCCTGACACTACCCTGCACTTTTATACCTCTGTGTCCTGGCTTATGAGGCTCTCTGTAGGATGCCCTTCCCACCACCTTTTTAAAAACTTTTATTTACCAGGGGCGCCTGGGTGGCTCAGTCGGTTGCGCATCCGACTTCAGCTCAGGTCACGATCTCACGGTCGGTGAGTTCGAGCCCCGCGTCGGGCTCTGGGCTGATGGCTCAGAGTCTGGAGCCTGCTTCCGATTCTGTGTCTCCCTCTCTCTCTGCCCCTCCCCTGTTCATGCTCTGTCTCTGTCTCAAAAATAAATAAACGTTAAAAAAAAAAAATTTTTAAAAACTTTTATTTACCAAAACTCTCCTTATCTTTTACAGCACATCTCAACAGCATGTTCTTTATGAAGGCTTCTCCCCCTTCTGTGCTCCATGTGCCTCTATTCGAACGCTGTCCTGAGGACAGAAAACACGTCTGGCATTTCTCCATGTCTAGAGCGTGGTGTACCTAGGATATTGCAGGTGCTCAGCAAATGTCTGCTGAATGAATAAATTGACATGACTGTTGGACTAAAATAAATCATTGGGAATATATCTGTCTTCTTAGGACCAGGACTTAATTACATGTGTATCTTTGGTGCTTAGGATGGTGCCTACCACATAGTAGGTCCCAATAGATATTTCTTTTTTTTTTTTTTTAAGTTTACTTATTTTGAGAGAGAGAGAGTAGGGGAGAGGCAGAGAGAGAGGAAGAGACAGAAAATCCCAAGTAGGCTCTGCACTGTCAGCAAGGAGCCTGATGCAGGGCTTGAACCCATGAATCATCAGATGCTTCACTGACTAAGCCACCCACATGCCCCCCAATAGATATTTCTTAAGGGACAGAGATAGACAAGTACACAAATAGCTGATATACGGCAGACTGGGCATGGAGACACTGGACTTATATTTGAAGCTAAACGCTGTCTGTACCAGCTCCTTGACCATCAACAAGGTGCCTAAGCTCTGTGAGTTTAGGTATCTTCAGTACAATGGGGATGATATTAACTACCTGGAAGCGTTATTGTGAGGGTTAAATGAATAATGAAGGTGTCCAGTATACTTCAGATGTACAGTGGGAACTCAGTAAATGCTTGTTGAGTGAATGGGTGGATGAATAAAAAAGTGTCATTAAAGAGACTGAGGTAAAGCATCAGGAAAGCAGGAGGGAGGGAGATATGGCAGCCTGAGTTGGTGGTAACAAAGACCTGGGAGGGCTTTTTGAGAGAAAGGTTAACATTTAATATGGATTTGAAAGCAGAATAGGATTCTCAGAAAGTGCAGTGGAATTAGTGATACCTTATTCTACCTTATAGACCTATACCCTAGTTTATTTTCAGCTGCCCCTAATGCTATGCCCAACAAAAGTCATTGTAACAATAATGAGGAAAGACCAAGCATAATATAGCAAAACAAGTGTTTAGGTAGGGGAGTCTAAATTCAGGTTCTCTTTTCATAAAAGTGATTTTGAGGGATTGGGGGAGGGAGATTGAAAGATAGGGTGGTATCCTAAGACTTAAAAGCTCCCCCTTTATTCATTTCCTCCTTGGTGCTGTCAGGAAATGCTTTCCGGAAAGAACAGGCAGGTTTAATGCAATTATGTCGTGTTGGCCCTCCCCAGTTTGGCCATGTGCTAGGCAACTCCAGCTGGCCTCACACAAGAGAAAACAAACTTCAGCTGCCCCTTAGGCCATTGTTTTAGCACTCCGCAGAGAAGGGTTCCAGCGGCTGATCCGAGCTGCTTAAGCTGTTTAATTGAATGAATTCAACCTCATATAATAGGATCTAGGTCTTTAAGCATTTCTGTCTGGCGTACCGGATATTAGGCTGAGGGCTGCTCAAGTTACCCGGCCTTGCTGAGACCCTGCGTGTCTCCAGTGTTGGCACTTGTCACATTCTGGTGTAAACCTCCGTGGGCTCAGAGCAGCCTTATGCTCTGCCCTGATGGATATTGCTCCGCATTGATTCAACTTAAGTCTCTAAGAGGGGTATGCAATCAGGTATTTGAATGAAGTCTGAACCACATGCAGGGACGTGTAATTTTTCTCATTTGTTCTTTTTTTTTTTAATGTTTATTTTTATTTTTTGAGAGAGACAGAGACAGAGTGTGAGCAGGGGAGGGCAGAGAGAGAGGGACACACAGAATCTGAAGCAGGCTCCAGGCTCTGAGCTGACAGCACAGAACCTGACCCTGGGCTTGAACTCACAAACCATGAGACCTGAGCCAAAGTCGACCGGCCACTTAACCGACTGAGCCACCCAGGCACCCCAAGCTTCTTCTTCTAAGCTGAGATCATGCTCTCATTGAGGCGACCCCTTCAGACAACTGCTTGAAGTGGTGATGCAAAAACCTAGCTACTTCTGCCTAGTGCAGTACTCCTTTAATGAGTCCTCTTTGCAGCAGACGTCTCTGGGCTTGCAGAGACTTCTGTCAGATCTACGGAACTGTCTGAGGCCCTCCCTGCTGGATTTGGCCTCTTCTTTCCTTTCCTTTCAGAAGTCTCAGATATGCATTGGAATCTGAAGGCTCTCCTTGTCCAATTCTGATTTCTCTCCCTTTTATCTTCCGTGTTATCCCTCAAAAGGCTGCCTTCCCTGAAACTATTGGTTATAGAACACTTAATATCTTTTCCATCTGTTTTCCAGTCCTCCCTTGATATAGTTCTAGCACAAAGTTTAGTTTAATTAATATTCAATGATTATTCTATTATTAGTAAATATTCTTCACAGCTCATTTACATTTTATTGAAATTTCTTGTACAGCTTTTGTTTTACCCTATGTTAATAACTGCCTTATTTTGGTGGAGGGGGACTTAGTTTTCTATATACATTTCACTAATTCTTCCCTAAACAGGTTAACAGAATGGTAACACCTTCTTATAGAATTCAGAATGCTTTTGATTGCAAGTAGCATTATGCCCAGCTAAAAGTAGCCTAAACAAAAGAGGTTTATTATTTCACCCTTCAAGAAGTCTGCAGATAGAGAGTTCTGGGGTTAGTTAATGCAGTGACATTATAATATCATTGAGGATTCAGGTGCTTTTCACATTTCTGGTCTGCCAACCTCAGCATGTTGATTTTTTTGTTTTTTTGGCTTGCCCCTTCATGGTTATAAGATGGCTGCCACAGCTCCAAATATCATTTGCATATGAACAAAGGCAGGAAGGAGAACATTTCTTCTCCACTTTCTTTTCTCTCCTTTTATCTCTCTTTTTGATATGTAGGTAAGGGGGTACTTTCCTTGAATTCCAAGAATAGATTTCTCTTAATGTCTCATTGGCCAAGATTGGATCTCGAGCCCATGCTGTAGTTAAAAGGGAAGTGCAATTGTCTGTCATATTCAGCCTCCACAGAAGTAGGTGGGCCCTGTCAGGTAAGGATAAGAATAAGGGTAGGATGTTGAGAGCAGCAAGGGTATCTGCCACCTCCTACCATTATGGTCAAACACATATGTATATCTGTCATTTCCATTTATTTGTTTTGAGACATCCCCTCCTTCTCCAGGAATTCTCCATTTTCCTGTTTAGATTTGGATTGATTGTCATCCCTCAGTCTCTATATGGTTATTGTTGTGATATTTTCTTGGTCATCATCCAGGGAATTCTATTTGATTCTATCTCATGATGGATCTCCTGTTTTCTGGATACTCTTTTCTTCTGTTTCTTAATGGAGTACATTATTCTTGGTTCCCTGAGAAAAGTTTCTTGAGAGATAATTTTATAAGATATTGTATCTGAAAATGTGGCTATGCTCTGCTTATGCTTGAGTGACCATTGGGTTTGGTATAGAATTCTAAGTAGGAAATAATTTTCTTTCAGATTTTTAAGTTCATTGCTCCATTGTTTTCCAACTATTGTTAATGAGAAATCTGATGGTATTCTGATTCCATTTTTATTTTCATTTTTTGTTCATGATGGTAATTTTTCTCTAGAGTCCTTTATTCCTTGATATTCTAAAAATTTATAATATGCTTTGGTGTGAGTCTTTTTTCATTAAGTTTGCCAGGCATTTAGGGGGTTCTTCTATTCTGGAAATGCATATCTTATAATTCTACAAAATTTCCTTCTTTAATTTCTTTCATAATATTTTCTTCTCTGACTTATCTATTCTCTTTTCTGAAATTTCTTTAGGCTAAATATTGAACATCTCTTTGACTTTTTGTTTTTTCTAGGATATTTCCTCAACTTTATCTTCCAGTTCTTCTCTTGACTTTTTAAAATGTATTACCACAAGTTTCTAAGAGCTCTTTATTTTTTGATACCGTTTCCTTTTTTGGTAGCATCTAATTCTTGTTTCATGACTGCAATATTTTCTCTTATCTTTTTAATGTTATTTTATCTCTTTAAATTATAATTTATAGGGAGTTTTCTTTTGTTTTTTGCATTGTCAGTTTCCTCTGGGACTCTCATCTCCCAAGGTTTTTGCTTTTGTTTTGTTTTGTTTTTGTTTGTTTGTCTCTGCCATCCATGTTGAGGACATTGCCCAAATATTTGATGAACCTTGCATGACAATTTATGTTTAAGAGTGGATAACTAAAAAGCTTACTGGAAGGCCACCCAACTTTTTCTCTTGTGCTGGTAACTGCACAGAGAAGACAACTCCAATTTCCTGATTGAGGAGTAGGTAACTTGCTGCAAACATTCTAGAAACTGACTGAAAAGGTTGAAGGTCATAATTCATGATGCAGAACCTCATTTAATCCTCTGTTTTCAGTACAATGTCTCATTGCTCCCTCTCCATTGCACATGGAATCTCCTAGACTAGAACCATTATGGTTCAGTTTCATAGAAATAAAAATCTTGTTTTCAAATCCAAGTAGGAGAGATGTTGTTATGTGGCTGCATGGGTTGGGGAAGGGATCTTAGAACCTAACTGCTTCTTACACAGGCTTTCAACCAATTCTCCTATTTTCAGTACCTCTCCTCACTCTTGCTTTCTTAAATACTGAAGCTTTCCTGGTCAGCTAGTTTCCAAATCAGCTAGCTTCCAAATTTCTTCTTCCTTTTTCTTTTCTTTTGCCATGCTTTTATAAATTATTATGCTTATAGATACATTTATGCCAGCATATACATTTTATATTTTCATTTGTCTTATTCACTATACATAACATACATTTATAATGTTTTTTACATTTCCTCACTAATTTAGTACTACAAAAACTGCTTTGAAGCTATTGATCTGCTTTCATAGATTTAACATCCAGATGTACTGTATTAATAATGAAGAGAGTGAAAATGTTACCAACAAAACCTGTAATGTGTAAATTATATAAAAATGAGGTGAAAAGCACCTCTCTTAACTGAATGGTCACATAATTTAATTAGAACAAACATATTCAGAACAAACATATTATAATACATGTGTAATAACTAGGATGTGATGATAAAGAATAAATTGATGGGTGCCTGGGTGACTCAGTCAGTTAAGCTGCCAACTCGATTTCAGCTCAGGTCATGATCTCAGGGTCATGAGACCAATCCCCACATGGAGCCTACTTAAGATTCTCTCTCTCCCCCTCCACCCCACCCCCCACTTGCACCCCCTGTTTGTGCTCACTCTCTATCTCTCTGTCAAAAAAAAAGATTAAATTGTGATTTCTGTGAAAGTCATAATTAATTTTTAATTTAAAATTTATGGAATATATTCCCACAAAATTGTTTCAGCTCTCTTTTCTTTTGAAATCACTAGGGATCACCTGAGCAATCAATCATTGATAACAAGCAGGGGATGGAGGGCACAGTATAGGAAACACTGGCTTAGTGATTGTCTAGGGTAGGAGAGTCTAATGTTGCTTTTATGGTACGGCTTGCTGCCCTGGTTTAGCAATATTCTAGAAAGCTCATAGCATTAAAAAAAAAAAAATTGGACAGGGCTCCTGGGTGGCTCAGTCTGTTGAGCGTCCAGCTTCGACTCAGGTGGTTTGGCTCAGGTGGTTCCCATGGTTCACGAGTTCGTGGGTTTGAGCCTGCATCAGGCTTGCTGCAGAGACTGCTTGGGATCCTCCGTCCTCCTCTCTTTTTGCCCCTCCCCCACTTGCGCTCTTTCTCTCTCAAAAATAAATAAACCTTAAAAAAATTGGACAGACACTGGTAGGATGCGTTCCAGTTTGCAAAGTGCTTTCACATCCATTATCTCAGTTGAAATAGGCAGGGCAGGGATTAGCTTTTTTTTTTTTTTTTAATTAAGGGATCATCTTTTATTTTTTTATTTCAAGTTTTTATTTAAATTCTGGTTAGTTAACATATATGGTAAAAATTGGTTTCACGTTTAGAATTTAGAATTTAGTGATTTCATTCTTTTATTTCATTCTTTTTGATGGCTGAGTAATGGCCATTTGGGCCATTTATCAGTCAGTGGCCATTTGAGATCTTTCCATAACTTGGCTATTGATGATAATGCTGCTATAAACTTTGGGGTGCATGTACTCCTTTGAATCAGTATTTTTGTGTCCTTTGGGTAAATACCTAGTGGTGGCGATTGCTGGGTGGTTGGGTAGTTCTATTTTTAATTTTTTCAGGAACCTCCACACTGTTTTCCAGAGTGGCTGCACCAGTTTGCATTCCCACCAACAGTGTAAGGGTTCCCCTTTATTTGCATCCTCGCCAACATCTGCTGTTTCCTGTGTAGGGCAAGGATTATCTTGCTCAAGAGATATTTCCAAGGTATTCCATTAGAATGAAAGCTTTCTGTTTAGTTGCTTTTGATAGATTTATTGAAGTGCGGGGCTATTCTTCTGCAGAGAAGGCTATTATTTAACAAATAGCCCATGAAAGTTATTTCATGACAAACCATCACAATATTTATTGGCTTAGAACTAAAATTTATTACCTCATATGGTTGTATAGGTTGGCAATGTGAGTGGTTATTTCTCAGGTCTTTCCTGGAACCACTCATGTGCTTCAGTTATCTGATGATTTGAGTGGGTTTGGAAGGTGCTGAGTGGCTTCACTGGCATGCCTGGCAGTGGTGCTGCCCATCATCAGGATTCTCCTAGGATTGTTCATAGTGTGGGGGTCTCAATATGAAAGTGGAAGCTGCATAATCTCTTGAGTTGGAAGTTGCAAAGGTTTGGAACTTGTGTGCTATCTCCAACACAGACTTAAAAGTGTGGAGAAATAAACCGCATGGGAAGTTTCAATGTCACATTGTAAAGGGGCTTGGACCCAGGGATCAGTGATTTATTGGGGCCATTTTTATAATGATCAGCCACAGCTGTTATTTATGAAGATTGGTCACTCCATTTTATACTTTCCTCTTGATGGGAACCCTTGAAAGAAATATCTGACTGTGTCTAGTAGCAAGGATTCTTCTTTTTATCCTAAGCAATTCATAACTACACTGATACCATGAAAGGAGAACCAGACGAATAGGTAGTAAATCTTGGTTTTACACTGAAGCTATTCATTGCAGCACTATTTGTGATACAAAAGGTCTGGGAAAAAAACCCAGCTAAGTTAATCATAACAGGACTGGTTGAATAAACTGTGTTAGATCCACCCAGTGGAATACTATACAACTATAAAAGAAAAGGAATGAAGATATATTATTGTGAAGTAAAAAAAAAAAAAAAAAAGATAGAGGGAAGCATATATATGATTATCTAACAAAGAATAAGCCTGAACCCAAACAAAACAACAACGATGATAACCTATTGGAAGAGGGGACAAAATAGGGTAGAGGGGCTACAATGAAAGCTAGCCCTTCCTGACTATGTCTTATGGTGTAGTTTTGAGTTTGAAACCATGTAAATGTTTAAAAATTATAAAACAAAATTAAACATGTATAAAGCAAATTTTATATGAAACAAAGTAGAACAAGTGAACCCACCTGTCTATTGAATTCGTGACATAACCACTAGGATTTTTTGAAGTGAAATTTAAAACATAGTAATTAGACTGTTCCTCACCAGTGGGATATGTTTGAAGGACAAAAGGATGGGGGAAAAAAGAAGGAAAGAAAAAGAAATGTTTGTAGTAATTATATTATTAAGAACATTGGCATTGTTATTATGAAAGTATTACACATTGTAGCATATATTCTATAGTGTGTGTGTGTGTGTGTGTGCATGTGTGTATGCTATAGCATAAAAAAGAACATGAATCTGATCAAGCCTCTTCTACTTCCCATTTACAGGAAACAGGGACCAAAGAAACATGTTAAATGACACCATGCAGATTGGATGCAACTAACCAAGTTTAGAATGTGGGAAAGATGACAAGGCAAAGACCAGTTTCTTCAATAAACCAATTGCAAAGAAAACAGAAAGTGGAGGCAATATAGATTAACAGAGATTTAAGAGACATACCAAAACAATTCTTTGCTATTTCTTCCATTGAGGGTTGGATTCTAATTTCCCTCCCCTTGAATTTGATCTGGCCTTAGTGACTTGCTCGATCAACAGGATGTAGTGAAAATGACATTCTGGGAATTCTGGGGCTGGTTTGTAAGAAGCCTGGGAGGTGCCACATGAGGCCACTTGCAGCACTGTCTCTGGGATACCTGAGCCTAAGAAGTCTGAGTACTCTTAGACCAGTATGTTGGAGAGGCCAGCATTGTAGGCACAGGTGCAGTCATGTGAATGATGCCATCTTGGATCCTCCACACCACCTATAGTCGATGTGGAGTGGACCAGAAGGATGACTCAGCCAAGCATCGCTCAATTAGTAATCCATAATACTGTGA
Source organism: Acinonyx jubatus (assembly GCF_027475565.1). Lineage (NCBI taxonomy): Eukaryota > Metazoa > Chordata > Mammalia > Carnivora > Felidae > Acinonyx > Acinonyx jubatus. Next base: position 64,357,568 of record NC_069390.1, on the reverse strand, counting down.
GATATAATAAAATGTTTGTTTTTAGCTACTCAGTTTTGGAGTAGTTTGCTACACAACTATAGACAAACAGAATAACATCTAATATTTTAAGATGGAAATTAAGATCTGGTGTTAGTAGAATGTGGTTTGCAGGAGGAAAGGATGACAAAAAAAACCAAAAACAAACCAAGAGATATGTTTTTGGGCATGTTCAATTTGTGAGGTAATGTTATTTCATGATGAAAATGATAATAAATTGTGTGGTGAAATTGAGGAATTGATTTATTTTATTTGAGGTTTCAAAAATAGCTATGAGAAATTGGTATGGGGGAGGGGAGAAAAGATGCATAATTATTTTTCCCTTTATGAATGTGCATTCCTGACATCTCTGAGGACTAAGATCGTCCTGCAGGGAGTATGATTAAAGTTACAAAGAGGAAAACAAAATAAGTAAGTCAGCTCTTGATCCTGCTGCTATATTTACCCACAAGAAAGGAGGCAGCTCTCAGGTGGGCTTTTGTTTAAGTAATGTCCTGAAATCCAAGTGTAAAAGAACAATATGAAATCTCAATTCTCCCAAACTGTTTGGGGCAGTTCAGCCCTTGAGCCCCTGGGGGGTTTGGTTCCCAAGGAGACTAATCCCACTTGCTTAGCATTAGGTATCACTAGGGCAAAAGAGCTCTAGTCTGGAGCTCTGCAGAGAGGCCCTTGCGCAGGCTGGAGCTGGGTCCCTTTGCCCCATAGGAAGTGAAGTGTATTGATGTCAAAGCCATTCAAGTGAGTGTGCTCACTCAGGGTGTAGGAGGAGGGGCTGATGGGCTTGGCAGGATCTGGCCACTGACTGCTGAAACTAATTTCATCCCAGATAGAGCTCTTCCCCAAAGGAAAGTAGATCAAGGGGGAAAGAAACTGAGACCATGAGGTAGGGTCTACATGAGCAATTTAGTTGGATATTGGAAGCTCTAAGGATTTATTTTGGCTTCAGGTGTTAGTTATTTCAAGTAGAAATTATTCTTTATTGCCTTATTTTCTATAGTTTTCCATAAACACCCTTACTTTCACATAACCATGTCTCTGTTTGGGCTGTTCCCAGAGATATTGCTTGTTTTCTCGGTATGCTCAAATGCATCATTTAAGTCTTAGCTCAAATGCTACCTGTCTATGCAGGCTTCCCTGACTTTTCTGAGCCGACTGGTGGGTCCTTTGATCCCATCAACTATTACACCTTTAACTTACTTCCATTGAGACATGTATTACATTATATTACAATGACTTGTTTGCATGTCTTTCCATCAGAAAGGGTAGAGATCATGGCTTCTGGTATCTGTATTCCCCAGTACTAATACCAACATTGTTGGTGTCAATAATATCTGAATGAATAAGTGACTGGATGGATATTTTATGTCTAAGGATCAATTTTGTGAATCAGGCTATAGAACTTCCAAGCCATGAGTATCTTACATGTCTTTATATAGCTTTATGTTGACAAAGAACTTCCTCTTGCTCACATGGATTTTCACAATAGCCTTATCAAATTGGCTCACATTATTATTCCCATTTTATACATGGGAATATTGGGGGTTCAGATGGTTAAGTGACTTTTATATAACCAGTTGGATAATAAAAGGCAAGATTGGACTCCAATCTCAGGCTCTAATTTCAGCTCTTCCTCTGCTACATTATAAGTTTCTATAGCCGGCAAGTATAGCTGCTCTCTTGCATTTGAAAATAATCACTTTGTTGGGGGAAAGAACAAATGATGCTGATTTTATAGAGTGATGTGTTGTTAAGAAACTGGTGAGACCTAAGGAATCAAGAACATGGAAATTTGTGGAGCTGCTGTTTCATGCCAGGAGCTTTCATATGCCCCAACTCACAAAAACCTTGAGGAGTTGAGATGATCTCTGTTGTACAGAGAGAAAAAAGTAAGACTCAGAGGTATTATTTGCCTGCTATGTCTTGTAATTCTCACAAATACTCTGAGAACAGTTATGACCATCCCAATTTTCAGATAAGGAAACTGAGCCTTAGAAGATGAACTGACTTTTCCAAGGACATTCACCTAGCAAGTGGCAGGCCAGAATTTGAACCCGGCCTTATTAACTCCAAACAATCTCTGAGCTTAAAACTCCAAAGATAAGGAAGTGAAGGGATTTTACATATGAAACTTTTCACATTCCATTTATTTTGAATATGATTATGTTAGGGCTTAGTTAACTCTCTGCAGATTACAAGAGATTTTTCAGACTAAAGATATCAATTAAATGTAAAGCCATATGCAATCTGTGTCTGGGGATTTGTAAGAGTTGCTCAGTTAAAAGAAGGTGAAAATAAGATGTTCTTAGCTGTCAGACCTGAAGGCCTATGGAATGGTCATGTCAGAAAGGAGAAGGTAAGTGCTGACAGCCACATCTGACAGGTGAAAAACACAAATCGGTAACAGGCTCACACAATTTTCTTACTGCAAATGTCACCAAGAGTAAAACAGCCCGATCATGAAGAACAAAATCCTGTGTTACTCTAATAAAAGGAATATTATAACTGAGCCACCTTAATTAAAAAAATAAAAAGTTTGATTGAGCCATGTTGGCTTGGATAGTGTCTACTTCAATGGGAATGCTCTCTGGCTTCTCTTCTTTGCTAAGTCTGTACCTTCAGGGTGCTCAAAAATTTTGCTACATCCTGGAAAATGGAGGCTTAAAGAAAATAATTTTTTAATTTTTTTTTATTTTAGAGAGAGAGAGAGAGAGAGAGAGCACACACTTGTGAGTGGGGGAAGGGCAGAGGGATTGAAAGAGAGAGAATTCCAAGTAGGCTCCGTGCTCAGGGAGGCTGATGCAGGGCCCAGGACCCTGGGATTGTGACCTGAGCTGAAATCAAGATGCTCAACCAACTGAGCCATGCAGGTGCCCCTCAAAGAAAAGAGTTTTATAAGAGGTGGTCTGCATTTCCCTGGGGCAGACTCTGCACCTAAATTATCATAACTTACTTAGAGAACTCTTTATCACACATCTTATGTGTCTTTTCTATCATGATGTCTTCATATATGTGATCTCATTGAATCCTCACGAACACCCTGTGACAGAAAAGACACATAAGGGAATCTCATTGAATCCTCACGAACACCCTGTGACAGAAAAGACACATAAGGGAATATAGTCACCTTTGTAGCGTGTTAGAAAAGTAAGGGCAAATACCCATCACAGGCTATGCAAGAGTCAACAAATAAGGATTTTCCACAGGATGTTTCCTTTAAATATGACAGGCACCCATGAGGTGGGCAACCTTACCTCCATTTAATGTGAATAAAAGACAGAAAGAGGTTAGCTGGTTTGACCAAAGCCATGTACCCATCAGAATCTGGATTTTAACCCAAACCACAGAGCTATTGAGTGGTGGAGCTAAGACAGAATGGGGGAAAGACCAGTCTTTTCTGAATCATCTTCTATGCTCTACCATATTGCTCATTTTCTCTATCTGAAGAGGATTGCCCAGGTGAAACTGGGTCGAAGTGAACTTCAGAGTGATCCTGAACAGAAGTTCCAGCTGGACAACTTAAATGGCATGACAAGTAGGGGAGAGGTTCTGATCCAGATTTTGTCCTAAGGTGCTGAGAGTTTTATACACACACAGGGTTCTCTCTCAAGCACCTGCTGGCTTAGTGGAGCAACTCCTTTCTCCTTTGCCTCCTGCTGTCTATCTACAATACTAAGAGATGGACCAAGCGCTTGCCTCAATTTACTATAAGCTAGTTGTTACTTTTAATAGAAACAAGGGTATAATAGAAATAGGGTAGAAGAAAGAGCATTGGTCTTAAGAGTCCTACAGACATTCCAGTTAGAGTCTTAGGACTAGGGCTACATCTTAAAGAGACCCTGGTTTCCTTTTCCCATCTTATAGATGAAGAAGAGGAGGCCAAGAGGGAGCACAAGTTCTGTCAAGAACTTAGGAATGGCTTTGGTGTTGAACTGGAGGGGATATAGCTTACGCGGCCAACTCAACGAACCTCTCTGAGGCTGTTTTTTCATTTGTTAGATGAATATATGGTTACAATATGCACTTCACAGGGATACTGCTCACAGATTAAATGAGATAATGTACGGACAGCGCCTGGAATAAGCGAGCGCCCAGTAGCTGGTGGCTATTATTGTTACCAAAGCTGGGCTGAAACACTTCTCTGGACTCCTGCCTTCTCGACCTGACAGAGAGTCTCACGCGCAGGGCGTGGTTGTAGAGGAGCTAGAATTTGTGGACGGGCCATCTAATCCTCGCCTCGTGCAGCTGCAGCTAGGCAAGAAAAGCGCCCCAGAGCGAAGGGAAACGAAGGGGTTAAAGTGACGAGCTTGAGAAAGCCCAGAAAGCTAGAAAAACGGTCCCCCCCCCACCTCACCACCCAGGCTAAGTAAGCCCCTCCCCTCCACCACCGGGGCGGTAGCCGCGCTCTCCCTCCCTCCGCCCCTTGCTTACAAGACCTAATGAGCTCCCCCGCAAGGCCGAGCCGCGAGCCTGGCCCGGAGCGAGGAGGCTGCGCCGCGCGCGCCGCGCGAGGGCGGGAGCCGGGCCTGGGTCGCGGGCGGGAACCGGCCGGGGACGCACCCGCCGCGCTGCGGGTCTCCTGGGAGTCGCGGCGATGGCGGTGCAGGCGGCCCTCCTTAGCACGCACCCCTTCGTCCCCTTCGGCTTCGGGGGCTCCCCGGACGGGCTGGGGGGCGCCTTCGGAGCCCTGGACAAGGGCTGCTGTTTCGAGGATGATGAGACCGGGACGCCAGCGGGCGAGCTGCTGGCGGGCAACGAGGGCGGGGACATGCGCGAGGCCACCCGCGACCTGCTCAGCTTCATCGACTCGGCGTCCAGCAACATCAAGCTGGCACTGGACAAGCCAGGCAAGTCGAAGCGGAAGGTGAACCACCGCAAGTACCTGCAGAAGCAGATCAAGCGCTGCAGCGGCCTGATGGGCGCCGCGCCCCCCGGCCCGCCCTCTCCGGGCGCCGCCGACACGCCCGCCAAACGGCCGCTCGCCGCCCCCAGCGCCCAGGCCGTCGCGGTCCCGCCCCACGGCAAGGCTGTCCCCCGGCGGGAGGCATCGCAGGCCGCGGCGGCCGCCAGCCTACAGAGCCGGAGCCTGGCCGCGCTCTTCGACTCGCTGCGCCACGTCCCTGGGGACACCGAGCGGGCCGGGGGTTCGCTGGCTGCGCCCGCCGCCGGGATCGGCGGAGCGGGCGCCGGGGGCTCGGGAGGGGAGGCGGCCGGCACCGCGGGAGGTACGGCAGTCCCCGGCGCCAGGAAGGTCCCGCTGCGGGCCCGCAACCTGCCCCCGTCCTTCTTCACCGAGCCGTCCCGGGCGGGCGGCGGCGGCTGCGGCCCGTCGGGGCCCGGGGTGAGCCTGGGCGACTTGGAGAAGGGCGCCGAGGCCCTGGAGTTCTTCGAGCTGCTGGGGCCCGACTACGGCGCCGGCACCGAGGCGAGCGTCTTGCTCGCCGCAGAGCCTCTCGATGTGTTCCCTACGGGAGCCGCCGTCCTGCGGGGCCCCCCGGAGTTGGAGCCCGGTCTCTTTGAGCCGCCACCTGCGATGGTGGGGAGCCTACTGTACTCCGAGTCCTGGAGCGCCCCGGGCTGCCCCCAGACCAAGAAGCCGCCCCTGGCTGCCCCCCGCGGCGGCTTGACCTTGAACGAGCCCTTGCGCCCCCTGTACCCCTCCGCCGCGGACTCTCCGGGAGCGGAGGACGGGCCCGGCCTTTTGGCGTCTTTCGCCCCCTTCTTCTCAGACTGTGCCCTGCCCGCGCCACCGCCGCCGCACCAGGTGTCCTACGATTATAGCGCGGGCTACAGCCGCACGGCTTACTCCAGCCTCTGGAGACCGGACGGGGTTTGGGAAGGGGCGCCCGGGGAGGAGGGGGCGCACCGGGACTGATGGAGGGGTACCGTAGCCTCCCCTTGGAGACCGCTGTGGGGAGCCCCCGCCTCTGGGTCTCTCCTAAGCTTAAGAACGGTGGGAAAGTGCACGTGGAGATGAAACGATTTAAAAATATTCACTTAATAAAAGAAACTTACGAAAAAGAATTGAAGAGGAGTTGGGGGTGGTTTTAATCACAGCCTCAAGTGTTTAAACAGAAACAAAAAACGTTGGTAGGTTCTTACTGGACCAGACCAGACGGGCTTTGGGGACTGGGGTGGGGCTGGCGGAAGGGGCAAGCGGTGGCTCCTGCAGCCCTTCTGCAACTTTTCAGCAAAAGGTCAGTGTGTGTAGTGTACTTGCGCCTTCCAAGCGGTGCGCTGGTCCCTCCCTTTCCTTCTCCTTTGAGTGCATTATGAATTAAAGCCTATATTGAAAAGAATGGAGCGAAGATATGTTATTGATTTGGGTGTTTTCTTAGAGGATGGTTCTCATTACGGTCTCTTGGCCTTGCTAGGTGAGAGTGTTATTGAAGACAGGAGGCCAGTGGCCCACTGCTGACCGCCTCGGTGTGGGACTCCTCTCTGCCCTCAGTGTTTTCTGCTCCCTTCCTCTTCCATTTCTTTTCCACTCTTAACGGTGCCGTTGCTTCCCTTCCTTCTCTTTCTCTGGTCTCTTGTTGCTCTCTTTCGAGATATATAAATAGAAATACACACACACACACACACACACGTATGTGTGTGTGTATATATATATATACATATATATATATATACATATATATTTCTGTCAGCTTTTCACGAAAATCTCTGACGTAGGAGGCTTAAATTTGGCAAAACTGGGGGTCAATTTCTCTCCCTTTCCCTTTCTTCAGCCACTTTGCGAGGATGGCACTAGGCACCTTATTTAAGTTTCCTTATCTGAGAGGAAGGGGATAATATGCCTTCACTGACCACTTTTTCATAGCTTGGTGGGTACTGCAGAGGGGAAATACATAAAACTCCTTGGGGCTACTTGATTGGTTCTGCAGGTATACATATTTTATATACATATATTCATGGTTTATACATATGGAAGCCATTAGGATTGTGAGTCCCATGTTATTTTTTGGCCTCTGCCTGGTGATTGCCCTTTCCCTTACAAGCTGTACATGCTCTCTATCCTTTCTCCTCCTGTTTCATTGCCCAGCCCACCCGCCTAGGTTGGTTTCTACCTCCCTGTGCTTCCTTATTTCCTGTACCCCTCACATCCCTCTGTGGAACCGAATGGTGAGGGTGTGATGTTTCCAAAGGAGTCTCTATTCCCTGAATAGCAGATTTGATGATTGGAATCTGAAGGGACCCCAAAGAGTCAGATCTGTTAACTGAGATTTAGGGGCAAGTCAGATGAATGTTTTAAGCAGCCATGATGTGGCAGAGAGGACACATGGCATTACCAAGATGGTAATGCCTCTTTGAGGGGCAAAGGACGAAAGATTGGGTGGGGAATAAGCAGCTGGACAGAAAAGAGGGAGCCCTTTAGTTCTGCAGACCTGCCATGAAAATGCATGAAGACCAACACTCAGGAAGTGTAAGGAGATGTCATTTACTGATTAATGACATTGCAAAGAGAGCTGCCTCAGTTCCAGGCAGCCAAGATAGATTCTAGGAATATCTACATGTAAGAAAGTAGAAACCCCAGTGTTACTGCGGAAGATGTTAAAATCCAGATTAATGTTTGTACAAATCAAAAGTGCTGTGATACTTTCAGAAAGGAATTTGTCAAGAAACAAATGGGTATCAAGCCATGGCAGACTACTTTAAATGCTGTTACTAAGTCTCTTTATTATGATTAAAATCTTTCTTTAGATAGCACCACAGGAAATACAGCAATGAGTCTTGTTAATGACGAAGAGAGCTTTTCCAAGAGAGCTTGACCAAGCTTAACCAAGAGAGCTTGTCCGCTGTATTTCTTTCAAAGTGATAAAAAGGGATTAATTCCATTGTGTAAGCAGAGTAATATTCCAACTGTCATTTAATTTATCTAAACTACTGTACTATGAGTACAATCCAGGACAGAATAGCATAATAGGAAAACATTAACCCCATGACACTAAGGCTGCAATGTTTCACTGCAATGTTTCTTTCTTAATTTCTTCTTTCTTCTTACCCAGTTCAGTGAAACAGTCTACCTGACTCCCAGTATTTTGCCATGCCTTTCATTAATAACGATAATACCAACACTGTGTTTCCATGTGTCAGCACTGAGCTTCTGAACAGTGCATGAGGTAGGTGCTCTTATTATCCCCATTTGAAAAGAGAGGCTCAGACAAGTTAAGTAACTTGTTGAAAGCAAGCAATGAGTCCAATATCCAGATCTATAAGTGTCCTAACACCACGACCTGCCCGCCACTTGCAAGGCTCTGCTGTGCTTTGTTAGTCTATATGGCTCCCAGTCCCCTACATTATGCTACCAGCAGGGTTTCTCAACCTCAACCACTATTGACATTTTGCAGGAGATAATTCATTGCTGTTCAGGTTGTTCTGTGCATAGTAGAATGTTTAGCGGCATCCCTGGCCTCCACTCACTATATAACTCCTCTAGTAGCGACAGTAGAAAATATCTCCATTACCCCATGTCCCCTGAGGGACAAGATGGCTGCCAGTTGAGAACTATTATGCTAGACAAATATATAGTGTCTATGGGGTGCCTGGCACTTTCACAGACATGGCCTCATTTAATTCTTACAAAGACCTGTACTTAGGTATTTGTTATTTGTTACAGGTGAAAAGGCTGAAGGGAGGGGTTAAATCAATTAACTTAGCTGTATCTTATCTGTGCTAATTTAAGAGTCATGGACCAGTTACTTAGCTGTATTGAGACACAGTCTTCCTGTTGGCAGAATTGGACAACAATCTTCACAAAGAGTTGTCGTGGGGATTTGGCTTAGGGACTATATGCATACCCACCAAGAGAGAGGTAGTCCTTAGCAGGCCTGGCATTATATCAAGGTTTCAAACCATTCTGTTATCCAGGATGCCAAGAATGTGTGCTGGGTCACTATGCAGCCTCCAGATTGCCCCATGTCTAATTCCTTTTCTCCCCACATTGCCTTCCAGTCTGACCACGTGTGTGTCTGACCATGCCACCTGCTGTAAGTAGCAGCCATTAATAATACTCCTGCAAAGGGCTGAATGTATTGTTACTTCCTCTCACATGTCATTTTCTACTGCAGCCTGTGTTAGAAAGTATTTTTGTCTCTTGTTTAGCCACATAATTGTTTGTAGAGTTTTCTTTTTAGGTACAATGGTAGACATTTTTCAAGATCAGAAATATAATATGTAGTTGTATGACTTTGGACAGGCTGGGGATTCTAAACTAGTTGGTAACAATAATTACACTGTATGCTGCATATTCGTGATTCCCCATCTCAGCCTTGGTGCCTGGAATGTGTTTTAGTGTCTTCCTACATCCTATAAGTGGCTGTCCCAAGCCATTGCTCATCTCCATTCAAGCCTCTGCCCTACCCTTTTCCTCACTCCCACATCCTGACAAGATGGAGAACATCTGTTGTAAGTCTCCCTCCATTTCTCATCCCCTCTTTCACACAGGAGTGTTTCTCTCCAGCAGGCAGGAACTTCTCCTGCCCTCCAGGCTCAGCATCCTGCCCTTTCTACCTCATGAGAACAAGATGTTTCTCCATCAATTAATTATCTTTAGTCTTTTATATCTTTAGTTTCACCCTCATTGGTTCCTCTCATCCTAGAAATAAACTTTTAGTATGGATTAAAAACAAGAAATAAGGAGAATAAAGAAGTGAAAAACTCTTTTCTAGATATTAATCTATCTTCTCTTTAGAGTTGAGTCTCTCAAGGAAAGAATCTACGTTTTTTTGCCTCCACCTCACCTACTCTTTAAACCTTGCCTATTTGGGGTCTTAACCACCCAGTTTGCATGAGAGCATCTCAGTTTTAGCACTGAAAGTTCCAAGAAGCCCCTCAGTCCTGGGCAAACTGGGACAGATGACCACTCTACTTCTTCCCACTGTTTCCCCAAAATTGCTCTCACTGAAACCGTGGTCACCAACCATGAGGTCTTTAGCCTTCACCTTTTTTGGCTTCTGTGCTGCATCTGAACAACTGGGCTCCACCTTCCTGAAGCTCTCCTCCTTGGGTTTTGTGGAATCTCATTTTCTTTTGGTTTTCTCCTAACTTTCTGGCCATGCCTACTTCTTGCTGGAACTCCCATACACTGGTGTGACCCTGGCTCCTCTCACTTCTGTCCTTTGCTCTTCATACTCTATACATCCTTTCCTGGTGATGGTAGCTGTTCCTGAGGCTTCAGCCGTCACTTAATGTGCTGATGACCCCCAAATTTAGGCCTGCTCGGCTTTCTTACATCTTAGACTCATTTCCCCACCGATTTCCTAGACTTCTCTTGGAGGGGTGGGCTCATAAGCTTTCAAGCTTTATGTCCAAAATCAAACACACACACAACTGGAGTAGCCCACAGTCAGCCTGGCCACACTTTTCTCGTAGTATCCTGACCCAACAGTTACCTTGGCCTATTCCATACTAGCTTCTAAGTCAGTATGTCTCAAATATTTTTATTCATGACCTTCAGAAAAACCTCATTTTATGTTATGTCTCAATATATCCATATCCCTATTCATGTGAATTCACAGCCTTATAAACATACTCATATTTGATAATTTAAATATTATTAGATTATAATCTATATTAATATTCAATGTCTATTGTCTATTCAACAGACAATCGATTTTTTTTTTTTTTTTTTTTGCAAAGCCAAGATTCTTCTTAGGAGCTATGTGAAACACTGATACTTTCTTTTCTATTTACTAAAACCTGTCTATTATCCACTCTATGGCTTTTATGACTCATTAATGAGTTGGGCCTGCTGTTTGAAAGATGCTCTTCTAAGGTACTCTTGTGTATCACCTCGGCACTCCTTTGCCAATGTCACTTCCCTAGTTTGGGCACTCATCACCCCTCACCTAACCTAGTGTGATGATCTCCTAATGACTTTCCTGTCTATGAAGTCATGATCATTTAATCTATCTTAACCATCTCTCTCACCGAGATGATATTTTTAGAAAGCAACTTTAGTGCCATCATTCCTTTCCTTAAACTCTCTCAGTGGCTACTGTCACTTTCAAGGTGAAGTTCAAAGTCCTTAGCTTAAATGTGTGGCTCCTGCCTAGTCTCACCTACCAGTCCTCTATAGTACCTGTGTTTCAGGAATTTAATTCTAATTATAGAAAGGTGCTCGAATACTCCATACACATATCACCCCCATAAATTTGTGTCTGCCCTATCTATACCTAGAGTGTATGCCTCATTTTCTCTGCTTGCTAATTTCTACTAACCTTATTATTCTCAGCTTAAGTCTCAACTTATTTTTTAACCTCCCTAGATCAATTAAGCACTTCTACTCTGGAATCATCTATGATATTCTGAAACCCCAGGCTTACTCTCTTGTAGCAATTGCACTGTTATAACACTTGTTATTCCTCTGCTTCCTCTATCGGGGGCAGGTACTTGCTTCTGCATTCTTCTCACTTTTTGGAATCTGGTAATGGTAACATAGAGCAGAGTTGTTTTGCCTGGAGCAGTGTATTTGGTTGCAGACATTGAGGATATTGTGACACGCTTTTAATCATTTGTCCCATATATAGAGTGTGACCAGAATTTTCCTCTGTGAGATCAACAATAAGTAGAAACCTTGTTCTTAATGAGTCTGAAATTGAGTTGAGCAGTTGACACAATGAAATGTTCAGTGTCCATAAGGAAGTGAAGAAACAAAATCATCTGAAAGATGTCACAAAGTACTAGTTTTTTTTTGCTAAATGAATGGTATAGGCATTTTTTTCACTTTCAAAAGGTGATGTGACATTCCTATAAGCATATTTCAAATTGATAAAAATCATATATATTTCCCCATAGAATGTAAAGGCAGAGAGGGAGGGAGGGAGAGAGAGAGAAAGAGAGAGAGAGAGACAGAGATAGAGAGAGGGAAGTGGGAGAGGGGAACCAATATATGGCTAGATTCCTGGCAAGTGGTTCAAGATCCATTTACTACCCATAGTAAATGTTTTGCATGGAATTGTGTTCCCTCAATAAGATATGTTGAAATGCTAACTCCCGGACCCTCAGAATGTGATCTTATTTGGAAATAGGGTCTTCACAGAGGGAATCAAGTTAAAATGAGGTCAGTAGGGTGGGAGCTAATCCAATATGACTGACACCTTTATGAAAAGATGCCAAATTTCCAAAAGAAATTTGGACACAGAGATAGATACCTACAGGATGACAATGTGATCAAATGAAGAGAGAAGACAGCCTTGTGACTGGATTGATGTGTGTGAAAGCTAAGGAGTACCAAGCATTGTCCACCAAACACCAGAAACTAGAAGAGGCAAGGAAGGATCTGCCTCTAGCATCCTCATAGACAGTGTAGCCATAGCGACACCTTCATTTCAGACTTCTACCTCCACAACTGTGAGATAATAAATTTCTGTTGTTTTAAGTTACCCAGTTTGTGGTACTTTGTTACAGCAGCCCTAGGAAAACTAATAAAATAATGAACTCTATGGCAACTAAAATTATTCCTATTTCTTATGCCATAATGTGTTTTTTTGTGCTTAAACAAGACCTATATAATCAGACCACATTTATTTCATTTTATTGCAGGGAATACTAGGGAAGGGACTTTGTATAGATGTAACAAAAACCCTGGAAGCTGTCCATAATTTGAGGGAGGGGCTCTCAGTAGCCCCTTCCTTGCCTCAGCCTTGGTCAGAAGGAAGCATGTCTGGTAAAGTGTTGTGTCCACTACTTGCTGGACTACTCCACAGTAGTTTAACTACTATTGTAGTTGTTATACAACTACTATTGTACTATTGTTCACCCCTTCCAGCTGCACTCAGCTGCAAATATTCAGCATCTGGACCAGTAAGAATCTATCTTGACTGTGCATGGGGAATCTGCTCTTCAACAAAAGGTGGTCTAATGGCCACCTTGATACCCCGTGGTGGGGGTGGGGAAGCAGGCAAGCATGCTCAAGATGGTACAGCCTTTTGTCTACTCTCCTTGGTGTGTACTTGATCTGTATGACATGGTTTTTGCTCTGTCTCCCTCTGAAGCTCAGCTGGGTCTGGAGGTCTATTAGGATGCCCAGCTGGGGCTGGCACCCTTCCTCTTTGCTAGACTTTAGGCTTGTGTGTGCAGGCCCTGTATGTCCTGTTCATTGTTATACCATCTGGGACCATCTGACATTCAGGGACTCAAATATTTATCACGAGAACAGATTTCTAGCCCTCCTTGCTATTGTCCTTCCTTGCTACCAAATTCTCAGCACTTAAAGCACTTCTTTAAGTAGACTCAAAGATGCCTTGGGATAAGAATACTGTTTCTTATGGGACCATCATTCATAGACTAACAACCCTGAATGTCTCACATGCCCTTCTCATCCTGTTCTTCCCCTGACACACATCCAAGTCACACTTGTCTTTAGGCCCTCATGAGTAAGCTGCTGTTTCACTTTGACTGTATCACCCCTCTCCCAGGCCAGCACAGCACCCCGCCTAGAGGGTGTCCCTGGGCCTACAGTTTTTCCTAAGGGAAAAGAGAGCCCAAGGTGGACATCCAGCTCCTCTAGCATTCTGGAATGCTTCCCAGGGGTCCACTTTGATCTTACCTCATCCCTGAGGCAATTAGTGATTCCCTCAGGGCTAGACCTCCAGGGATTAGCTACAGACCGAGAAGAGGGAGAGGCTCAGAGCAGCTAGTGTGTAGATTGGCCGATTGCATTCCTGCTGGTGGTGGCACCCCAGTGGAAAGCCCAGCCAGGGATTTTACCTATCTGCAGAGCCCAGCCAATAGCCCTGTCTGGCCAGGGAGGTTGGTTGGCAGTTCTGCCCAGTTTGAGTTCCCAGCTGTAGATCCCATTCTATGGACCTGCCCAGACAGGGTGGCAAGCTAGCAGACCTGCCTAACTACTGAGCATAGCTTTCAGCCCTGCTTAATAAGAGAGCCCGGCCAGAGACCGTAGGGAGGCTTAGAGCTCAGTTCATCACCCTGCTCGGGCAGGAGGCTAAGCCAGCAACCCTGCCTAACTGCAGAGCACTGCTTGTAGCCTTACCCAACTAGGGAGCCTGGGCATCTGCCTTGCCCAGTCTCAGAGCCTAGGTTGATTGCTAAGCATAGTCTCCAGCCCCACCCCATCAAATATCTTGAATAGCAAGCCCAGCCCACGGGAGAGCAAACCCAGCAGCCCTTGCATGAAATCCAACCTGTGATCCCACCTAACTACAGGCACAACCTGTGGCACTACTTGATCATGCAGTGTAGCCAGCCACATTTTACGAGGCCAGCGTTACTCAGATACCATAGACATATAACAGCACTAAAAAAAAAAGAAAACTATAGGCCAACATCCCTGAAGAACATAGATGCAAAAATCCTCAACAAAATATTAGCAAACTGAAGTCAACAGTACACTAAAAGGATCCTATACTATGATCAAGTGGGATTTATTCCAGGGATGTAAGGATGGTTCAATATATGCAAATCAATAAATGTGATACACCACATTAACAAAATGAAGAATAAAGTCATATGACCATATTAACAGATGCAGAAAATCATCTGACAAAATTCAACATTGTCTTAGGATGAAAAGTTTCAACAAAGGTACAGAGGGAATATACCTGAATGTAATAAAGGTATTATATGACAAACCCATAGCTAACATCATACTCAACAGTGAAAAGCTCAAAGGTTTTCCTTTGAGATCAGTAACAAGACAAGGATGCCCACTCACCACTCCTATTCAACATAGTATTGGAGGTCCTGGCCAAAGCAATTAGGCAAGAAAAACAAAGAAAAGACATCCAAATCAGAAAGGAAGAATTAAATTGTTTCTCTTTGCAGATGACGTAATTTTATAGGTAGAAAACCCTAAAGCCTCCACCAAAAAAACAGAACTAATACAAAAAATTTATAAAATGTCAGGGTCCAGAACCAACATATGAAAATCAGTTGTGTTTCTAAACACTAAGTGAGCTATCTGAAAAAGAAATAAAGAAAATAATCCCATGTACAATAACATCAAAAAGAACAAAATATTTGAAATAAAATTAACCAAGGACAGAAAGATCTGTACACTGAAAACTAGAAAACTTTGATGGAAGAAATTGAAGAGGATGCAAATAAGAGGAAAGATATCCTGTATTCATGAACTGTATTAATTCTGGGGTCTGATAAATATGCTGCCATCATTGCTTGTCATACAACTCAGGATCATGGAATTGTACGGATAAGACACATGGCAGAGATTGAACAGCCAAGGAGATGGATGCTGACTAACCCCCAGCCCTTGCTTTCTCTGCTCTCCCTGAGCTATGTACCCAAGGAAGGGGATGCTGTCATCTTGTTCCTCTTCTTCCTCCTCCTTCTTCTCCTTCTTCAGATTTGCACAAAGGTACTGTGTAGGTAGCTGTGGCCCTGGGGGTCACCGCTGACAACTGATCCTACTCAGAAGAACAGACTTGCTCCCATTTGCTGAGAAAGTCTCATGTGGGAAGACAATCTCCTCTCTCAAGACCAGAGCCCAGGAACATTGGGTCAGGACTGGCTGTGGCATATGTCATCTCAGGGATCCAGCCCCACCATGCTCCTCTTTCTTTCTTTCTTTTTCTTTCTTTCTTTCTTTCTTTCTTTCTTCTCTTTCCTTCTTTCTTTCTCTTTCTTTGAATCTCCTTGGGTCATCAGCTTTTCCTTTTAACCCCCTTCTCTGAACTGTGGGTGTTATGGACTGAATGTTTGTATCCACCCAAATCTGTACATGGAAAATTAATCCCCAATGTGGTGATATTTGGATGGAAAGGCCTTTGGGAAGTGATGAGGTCATGAGGGTGGAGCTCTTATGAATGGGATTAGTGTCCTTATCAGAAGAGGCCAGAGAGCTAGCTCACTCTCTTTCTATCCTGTGAGGACGCAGAAAGAAGACAGCTATCCATAAACCAGGAGAAGGGCCTTCCTTCACCAAGGACCCAAGCACACTGGCACCCTGATCTTGGACTTTGAGCCTCCAGAATTGTGAGAAATAAAGGTCTGTTTTAGCCACCCAATCTATGGTACTTTGTTATAACAGCCTGAGCTAACTAAGACTGGGGCTCCTTACCTTTTTTTTTTTTTTTTTTAATATTTATTTATTTTGGGGAGAGTACAAGTAGAGGAGGGGCAAAGAGAGGAGGATAGAGGATCCAAAGTGGCTCTGTGCTGACAGGCTGACAGCAGCGAGCTTGATGTGGGGCTTGAATGAACTGCAAGATCATGACCTGAGCTGAAGTCAGATGCTCAGCTGAGCTACCCAAGTGCCACTGGGCTCCTTACTTTTAAGGTGGGGCTCCCTCAATGTTTCTGGTTTATTTCCTGTTCCTGTCTGTCATAGTTCCTATTGTAGCTTGCAATTCCCACCTTCTGGGAGGGCTCACTGAGGGTGGGTGCTGGCTACATTAGTCAGGGGGTCTGAATGTTGAAGGGCATCTTTGGAGGATCTGCAGTCAGACAGAGCTGACTGTTAATTCCTGCCTTTCCCTTGTAGCTGTGTGCCCTTGGGCAGATTACTAAACCAGAACCTCAGTTTTTAATTCCATCAGATGGCAATGACGATATCACATAGGATTGTGGCTGCACTAGATGACATCTATAGAGACCCCAGTATTGTATAAAGACCACTCATAAACAGTAACTATTATTGTTACCATTACTGCTCAGAGAGGCCTCAGCAGAGAGCTTGAACTTCTCAGCCCCTCCCTTCTTTGCATCGAGTGAGGAAGGGCTCTGGAAGCCCCAGGATTTTCATCTCGGGATTTAAAAGGTCACTGGAAGCTCTGGTGCTGAGAAAGGCCCATCCCTCCACAATGACTCAGAAGCCGTGACTAACCAGTCCCTTCACACGAGCTGGCTCATAAAGGAGCAATGGCAGAGCGAGACTTTACCCTAGAAGACAAAACAAATTCCCCCACAAAGGACCCCCAGCAGCGGCTGGCCAGGAGTCTGCATCTTCCTGGCTTCTGTGTCTCGTCCTTTTCCTGGCGGGGAGCTGGCCTCCCTCTGAGGGCCCGAAGGTGGATGGTCAGTGCTGTTCCCAGGGAGCCTCCGGGGACACCCGAGTCCTGGGTGCAGAATGCTGCTCAGAACCTGATCTCTTAATCAATTCTGTCCGTAACAACAGGACTTCAATGCATGGCCGGGGATGAAGTGGCTGAGAGAAACTCGGGACACATTTGAACAGTAGCCCAGAACTCAGACAGAATCTGAATCACCTTGGCACAGGCCTGGGTCTTGGTTGCTGCCAGAACATTGTAAGAAAAGCCATTCTTGCCCACACAATGGCATGAGGAAACAGGAAGTGCGGCAACATGACTTTAATTACTATCCTTTCTATGGGCAGGGCCACAATTCAGTGCGAGGGCCTTACCTTTGCTCCTGTATGTTACCACACAGCAACTGCTGAGAGCAAGTTGGAAAATAGTGGAAAATGGGAACAATTACAAGTGCAACAAGAGTGACCCTGGGCCTGGAGATCCGACGCTGCACTAGACACAGGCCCAGGCTGACCTGTGCTGAATTCCGCTTCTGTCTTTGCCCAGGGATGCCTGCCACTGGTAGAATTATTGAACTTTTCTAAGTGTTGGCTTTCTCATCTGGAGAGTGAGAATACAAATACTCCCTGTTTTTTAGGGTTGGTTGATGATTAGAAATCCTGTATATAGCTTCTGGCAAAGGGCCAGGCACAGAGCTGACTCCCAGGCAAGGGTAGGTATTGTTATTTCTAACCCTTGGATGTAACCAATCCTGCTACTTACAAGCGCTGAGTGAGTCAGTCACGTGACCATTTTTGAATGCGTTTTCTCAAATGAAGGCTCTGGTGTCTCTGCTGGTGGCTGTGAGATGAACTAAAATATAAACAGTCGCCAGCAGAGTTTATGCCATGTGCAAGGCATCAGTAAATATTAGTGGAAACTGAAACTCACATGGTCAGACAATACAATCCTTTCTTTAGCTGTGAACTTTTTTCCATTTCATCTGGAGTCTGAGGAAGACCAAAGTCCTGTTGGCTATTTAGTGGTGTCCCACTCTATTCCTCATAGTTGTAGCCGAGTTTTAGATGGGCTTGATATCATTTCTTCTTCTTGTTTAATTTTTATTTCATAATCATAAACTTTGTACTCCAGATAGACTCGGAAGGAGTAAGAAAAATATGGAACCCATAGACTTGCAGTGAGATATTACTTGTCCTGCTTACTTCCTTATGTCGTAGCGAGGAGCAAGGGAGGCAAAGCATTGGCAATAATATGTAGAAGGCAAAGAACACAACAGTGGAAAAAGTCACAAGTTCTGCATCTGCCCTCAGTTGCCTTGTGATCTTGGGCAAATTAATTTCCCTTTTAGTCCCTTAGTTTCTGCAACTGCAAAATGGGACCAGTAATGCCTAATGCTGGCCTCGGTGGGGGACCGATGTCATGGGGACCAAGTAGAGGGTGTTTGTGAAAGCATTTGAAAAAGTCGAAAGCTTGCACTAAATTACAGTAGTATAATAGTCTTTATTTCACAGATGATGAAACGGAGTTAGTGTGAGGTGACATTCCCCCTGAGCATTCAGGGCAGAGCTGGGGATCTGGCCAAGCCTTGTGGGCTCCATGTCTCTGCCTCCTGTGGACATCCTCCGTGCTCTGCTCAACAGTACTGACTTCTCTTTACTCTCGGTTGCCAAACTTCCCAAAGTGAAGGCAGGCCCAGACCCATTCTTTGCGGGAGGCCACGAAGAATAAGGCCATTTATATCTCTGTTCAGATGACTGGAAAATCCTTTTGTCCTGCTTCACTGAAAAGCATCTCAGATCAAAACTTGGGGAATCTAAGAGCCTAAAGAGCCATCTAGTGGTAACACCTGTGAACGACTCCATCTTTGGTTGGTAGCTCCACTGGCATGGAGATAAGAGGAACAGATTTGTTTTCTTCCCCTCTTAAATTTGTCAACCCTGGCAACCACCAAATGGAAATTGATGTAATTCTCCACCCTCTCTTCTTGTAGACCAGACTGCAGAGTGGTGCTGGACGAAAACTGGGAGCTTCTGCAGGCTTGAACTGCTACAAAGTTACAATTTCTATTCTTAGGTTCTGGCTTGCAGTTAGATGTGCCCATGTGACTGAGTTTTAGGCGGTGGAATGTGAGTGGAAACAATATGATTCACTTGTAGGTTGGGTTCATAAAACTTCCCACATGTGACCCTCTATGCTTTTTGTCCTTTTGTAGTTTGATGGAGATGGGCAAGACTGTCTTTGAATTCATGACTAACTCCGTGGCATTGCTTAGCCAGTTGCTGGACTGGCTTCACCTCTGCCCATGTGCCACTGGGCCATCACTGTGGGTTCTACTGACAGGTGGTATGGGAGACTGTTCACTGTCACTGAGCTCCTCCACTGTCAATGTTAGGAAAACCCTGTTGTGCCATGCTGGGGTTTTGTGTTATAGTCACTACCATGACCATTTCTCCTAGTCTTGGGTCTAAGAAAACCAAAGATCTTTGCACCATAACCTTTTAAAATTCATGAGGTCCTGGGTTTTGGCACCAACCTCTGCCCTCAACCCCTCCCAGCCACAAAACTCCACCCCCCCCCAAACAAAACAAAACAAAATTCCCAACAAACTGACCTCAATTCTTATTCTGCATAGGCTTGTCCAGCAGGGCCAATTCGGGTGTGGCCAAGTAGATTTAGAGAGGCCATTCTGTAGCAGACTTTTCATATCAAAGCATGTGCAGATGTTGTAGCTGGACTGCCTGCTCTATCATTTGCTAGTTCTTAGCATTTGAACAATCTACTTAACTTCTCTGCTTAGGTCCTCTCCTCTGTAAAATATAGATAATACCAAGATCTACCTCATAGTGTTATTATGTGTTATTGTGAGGGTTGAATGAGAGACTATGCTTAGAAGGTGCATGGCACATAGGAGGTGATAAAGCCTAATTTAAGCAGAAGCTTAATTTTCTAGCAGACGGGGAATCACTTCTGCATTACAGTAATTCCTGGCCTGACCAGCTAGTCTTCTACAGCATAAGCAGTTACAAACCAGGGAAGGGGAGAGGAACAAGGAAGCATTACAAGCTTGAGCCTTTCACTCAATAACTGTTTACTGAATGACTTCTGTATTTGACAGGCTTTGTGCTAAGCAGTGGGGATGCAGTGGGGAGCAAAATGTGCGCGGTCACTTCCTGGAGATTATAGTCTAGTTGGGACACACATATTTTTTTAAAGATTTTATTTCTAAGTAATCTCAATACCAATGTGGGGCTCAAACGTAGAGCCCCAAGATCAAGAGTCACACGTTCTACCAACTGAGCCAGCCAGGTGTGCTGGGACACATATTTTAATCAGTTAAATACACAATAAATAAATGGCATGAGCTCTGATAAGTGATATGAAGGTAGGGTACATGTTGTGTAAGTGTTTGAAAGGAACATAAGCCTGGGCTAGTCTGAGAAAGTTTTTTGCTGCCTAAGAGGGGACTGGTTCATCAGAAGCCTGTTTGCCTGAGGGTCTGAGGAGCCTCTAAAAAAGACCTTGCCCTAAGAGGGGAAAGGTCTGGATAAACTAGACCCAACCAGGAGGGCTTGGTGGCAAACTGGGAAGGGCAAGTTTGAGTATAGTGTGGTGTCTGCTATTTCAGTTTGTTTCCTCATTCAGTCCCTATTGGTTCCGGGTCTAAGTTTTTGAAAAGTGAAGAAGAGGGGTGGGAAGAGGAGACAGATCATGTCACTCATTTGGTAGTGGCCTGGCTTTGCTCCAGAGCATGGGTTAGACATATCTCAGGCATTCTTAAAAATATTCTGAAACTATTTTTGCAGAAGTTGGGGTTCTACATATACAAGCAGAGGCAAGAAAGAATGGAATTTGGATTTTGACCATTACTGTGACCCCAACCTCACTCACCGGTAGCATTTGAAAGTTTGGGGCAATAGGGGACCCGTGAAAATTTCAAGTATATTCTTCTGTTGCATGAAGCAGTTTAGACTCTGGGTTACACCACAATGTACCAGGCACTGAGTTGGCATTAACATTATGTGACACAGCTTTTGTCTGGCTCATAATTTGGAAGGGGATACACAGAACTCCAGTTCAAGGCTGATCTTACACCTGAATTTTGTTGGAGATTAAAGTCCCCAATGATGTCACAGTTTGGCAACACTGGGAGGAGGTATTGAGATCTATAATAATGATGTGGTTTAATCATGGCAGGAAAGACTCAATGAAAATTACTCTTATATGCTTGACCCTTAAGAAATGAATAACTGCAAAATAATCCAGTGAAGAAATGGGCACAAGACATGAATAGACACTTCTCCAAAGAAGATATCCAAATGGCCAACTAACACATGAAAAATGCTCAACATCACTCATCATCAGGGAAATACAAATCAAAATCACAATGAGATACTACCTCACACCTGTTTGAATGGCTAATATTAACAACTCAGGCAACAACCGATGTTGGTGAGGATGTGGAGAAAGAGGATCTCTTTTGCATTGTTGGTGGGAATGCAAGCTGGTGCGGCCACTCTGGAAAACAATATGGAGGTTCCTCAAAAAACTAAAAATAGACCTACCCTATGAACCAGCAATTGCACTACTAGGCATTTATCCACGGGATACAGGTGTGCTGTTTTGAAAGGACACATGCACCCCCATGTTTATAGCAGCACTATCAACAATAGCCAAAGTATGGGAAGAGCCCAAATGTCCCTCGATGGATGAATGGATAAAGAAGATGTGGTATATATATATATATATGGCATGTATATATATATATATATATATATACACACACACATACACACACACACACAATGGAGTATTACATATATGTATATATGGTATGGAATATATATATATGGTATGTATATATATGTGTATACACACACACACACACACACACACACACACACACAAAATGGAGTATTACTCGGCAATCAAAAAGAATGAAATCTTGCCTTTTGCAACTACGCGAATGGAACTGGAGGGTATTATGCTAAGTGAAATTAGTCAGTGAGAGAAAGACAAAAATCATATGACTTCACTCATATGAATACTTTAAGAGACAAAACAGATGAACATAAGGGAAGGGAAATAAAATAATACAAAAACAGGGAGGAGGACAAAAGAGAAGAGACTCATAAATATGGAGAACAAACTGAAGGCTACAAGAGGGGTTGTGGGAGGGGGGATGGGCTAAATGGGTAAGAGGCACTAAGGAATCTACTCCTGAAATCATTGTCACACTATATGCTAACTAATTTGGATGTAAATATTAAAAAATAAAAAATAAATTAAAAAAAAAGAAATGAGTAACTGCAGCCATCTGCCCATTAAAAAGAAAGGCAAAGGATGCCTGGCATGTCTTTTTTTTTTTTCTCTTTTCTTTTTTGCCCTGGGATAGTGATCTCCATGTTGTTTTGACAGAAACAGTTCCATTCTGGAATCTACCTCAATGAGTTTTTAATCCTCTAATTAAATCACTCTTCTGGATGATCCAAAAACACGTTCTGGGATAAAATATTTTACAAGATTTTCCTTTAATGAATCCCACTGGGATCTAGCTGAAGCCTAATTATTTCTCTTAATTAGTTCTCCTATATGAGGAGGCTCAAGCCAACTGCTGCTGCTAGTGTCCTCACTTTGCTAAGAGCTTCAGCCCCTGGTATTTGGCAGTTATCACTTACCCAGACAGATGGTGGATAGGCTCATCATCCCAATGACTTGTGTACCCAGTAGAAGAGGATAAATGCATGCTCCACTCAAGAATACTAATTATCTCTCCAGAAAGTGGCTTTGTGAATTAAACAAGTTTTGTTTCAAATTTTGTAGCCACCATGATATGACTCTGGGTCACATATGCAAAGCTCATTTGCATAAGAATGTGATATCAGTGGAATATCTTAGAAGGCCTCTGATACTTGGGTTTATCCACTATGTATTGTCTCAGGCCCAGTTCATATACCAGATCCATGTTAAGTCACCTTTGACCTCCACTACAATGGGTAACATGGTGTCATGGAAGGACATAGGTTTTGAAGCAACACTTAAATTTGTACCTTATTTCTATTTAAAGTTAGCTTAGTGATGTGCAACTTCCTTAATTTTTCTGATCTCAGTCTCCTGAGCTATACAAAGGACAGAAAATATACTGAGCACTGTTATTGTGAGGATAAAATCTGACAAGCTAAACAATAAATACTAAGCAGAAAATATCATTTCTTCATTTGTGCCCCTCAAAGCACATGACTTATATCTCTACCCAGCATTTACTTCATTATACCTTGTATGACAAACAGTTTTAAAATTATTATGTGCAGTCCAGGCATGTAATGGCCTGTAATGGTCATGTGTGACCCACACGTGTAATGGTTCAACATAGTAGAAGTTTATTTCTTTCTCTTGCAACACTCCAGAGGTCCACAGAAGGGGATCTGTTCTATGTAATAGAAGAAGATAAGGCTAGGAAAAGTTGGATTACTAGGCACATAAATATTTCTTTATTAAATATAGGACATTAAGCAAATACAAGATTAAGGGTGTTATTTTCCCATTCAAGCCTTTCTTTTAGTTAGTCTGAAGGTAGCTAGCCTCATGTTGAAAAAGAAAGAGAAACATGGGAACAAGCTAGAAAAGAAATAAAACAGACCTCAGAGCTGTGTCTAGGAAAGAAATTAGGTTGTGGTAATTGGCACATAAAACTGAAAGCAAATTATATCCAGTCCAGAGGGGTATATATCTGTCTCTGTCTAGAATGCATTTCCTTTAAGAGCAGCGATTTTGCTTAATACTCTGAATCTGCTTTTACAGTACCTGGCAATTTATAAATGCTAAATTGAATTGTAGCTCTTGTATCCTTTGAGTGAGAGCTACATTAGTATTGGAGACTTAAATGCCAGCGTTTGGACACTGCTGGGCGGGGGGGGTGTGTGGCTATAATGGCCTTGATGCTAATGATAAGAAATGGGTCAAGGTAGAATCCCAGAGCTGCTGCAACTAAGGAGGATATGATGTTTATTAAATGTGCCCACAGAAAATATTTTGCTACTTACAGATTCCCATATACCTTTAAAGAGAGCAGGTAATATTAAATGGCAGGTTCTTTGTTCCTTTCAGTGACTTGATAACTTTGGTTCTATAGTTTTGGATAGAAAGGGAGAAAAGGAGTTTCTGGCATAGGGGATGAGGTGAGGACAACTGTCAGGGTAAGGTTAGGGGCAAAGAAAGGAGGAAGGAGAAGTTGAGACAAGAGAGGCTGGAAGCAGGTGGCCTGAAGGGTCTCTGAGTCTCCCTGGTGCAGGGCCTCAAGGGAGTGGTGAGAGAGTACAACCATTCCACTGGAAGCTGCTTCTGTGCTGTGCTGTGTAGCCCCCTTCCCTCCCCAAATCTCCAGCCAAGGCAAGCAGCCTACATAGGCACAGGTGAGGGGAGGCCTCCTTGTGAACTGAAAGAAGAGGAAAGTTTCCATTCTGGGAAACGTGGTATAAACCAAAAAGAAATGTGGAAAAACAGGTGCCTAGAAGGTAAAGCAGTGGAAGCTAAGAGATAAAAGCCCGCTTCTCTCTCCAGTGCTCGAGGGCTTCGTGCATCCACAGTACTTGGCATTGAGCTCATTGCACCTTGATCTCCAAAAGCTGGTGGCCCCAGCTGGCATCTTTTCCTCTGAGGAGCAGGGGTTGAAAATTGGAATCTCTGAGCAAGTGCTCATGGTGACAGTACTCATTCCTTCTGTGTCCTAGAAGGCAAAGGGACAGTTTTAGTTACTACTAAATGTGGTCTCTAAATGTCTCTGCGGATCCTTCCCTAGTTGGGCCAAACTACCTGTGAGCGCTAAGGCCTCCTTTCACTGTGACTAGACATAGGTCAGAAGGTCCTCTGTGCCTACAGCTGAACAGGGCAGGGGAAATAAGCATTCGTCATTTGTTGGGTTCTAAATAGGTGTCAGGATCACTTCTAGGCATCCCAGCATTGATAATCCTTACAGAAGCTTTACCAGGAGATATTATTATCCCCATTTTATCTATGAGTAAACTGGGCTGAAAGAGTTTAAGTGACTTGTCCAAAAACACATGGCTGCTAGAAGGCAGACTTGAGACTCAAATTCAGACTATTTTATTATTTATTATGCATATACTTGTTCATATTGTATGTGTATTTTTGGTAAAACCTTGTTCTAGGTGCCGCAGTTATGACAGGAAGACGCTGTTCCTGACCTTACAGAGCTCACAGTATAGCAGGGAACACAGATGAGGGAAATGGGAGTTAAACATATAGAAACCAAGGAGGCAGGTGCTGGCTTACTGCAGGTTTCCAGGCAGGTTTGAAGGAAGGCTAAAGGGAACTGAAATTGAGGGAAATGACAAGAAAGTAACTCAAGTGAAGAACCTTGGGATGGAAGTTTTCATTTTTTCAATCTTCACATTTTTCATTTAGTGAAAACAGCGTGTTCATTTAGTTTCAAAAGGGTCTGCCTCCCTGTCCTGTTGTGAGGACCCCGTTTAATCTGAAAATATACTTTAAAAAACTCTTCTAGTCATTCATTCTTTACGCATGCAACTTATGCACTTGTTGATGCCGATAGTATTCTAGGACTATGCTAGGTGCTGGGAACACACTGGGAACAAAGCAGATGTAGTCCCACTCCGCCCTCTTGTGGCTGTCAGCCCATGAGGGACCCACCATTTATCCAACAGTCACAGAAATATTTAAACTCTAATAAATGCTCTGCATGTTACTTAAAGCTGAAAAGATGGAGCAAACAAGCAAAAGGGAAAAAAGTAAGAGAGAGGCAAAGCAAGAAACAGACTCTTAACTACAGAGAACAAATTGATGGTTACCAGAGTGGAGGGGTTGGGGGATGGGTGAAAGACGTGATGGGGATTAAGGAGTTCACTTGTGATGAGCACAGAGTGATGTATAGAAGCGTTGAATTACTATACCATATACTTGAAACTAATATAACACGGTATGTTAACTAATTGGAATTAAAGTAAAACTTAAAAAAAATTTAAAAACAAAACAAAACAAACTGAAGAGAAAGATGAGTGGCTAAATGTCAGGTATTATGGAAGGCTAGTGTGGGGGGCCCCTGGGTGGCTCAGTCGGTTGAATGAGACTCTTCATTTTGTTTCAGGTCATGATCCCAGGGTGGTGGGATTGAGCCCTGAGTTGGCTCTGCACTGAGCATGGAGTCTGCTTAAGATTCTCTCTCTCCCTCTGCCCTCTCGCTTGCTCATGCTCTCTCTCTCTCTTAAAAAAGAAAGAAAGAAACAAACAAAAAGAAAGGCTAGTATGAGAGGGAATTAGCTGCAGACACAGGTGTGTCCGGAACGTATTGAATCCCTCTCTGGCAGGCAGCTGCTCATTCTACTACACAATACCTAGCCTGCGAATGTTTCATCAGATGATGTTGTGGATGGAACTCACTTTTGAAGTCAGGTAGATTGGACTTCACATTTTGGTTCTGCTTTTTACCAGTTGGGTCACACTTACCCAGTGTGGGTGTTAATTAAGTGGGGTTAATGATGATGATGATGAAGCCCCACCGTGTGCTCGGCAACGTCCCGTGTACATGAATTCATTTATCAAGGTTGTTGTGAGGCTTAAGTAGTGTATTTAAAGTATGTGGCACAGTTTGTGGACAAAGCAGGAATCCAGAAACAGTAGCCAGTAACAGTGGTGTAACAGGCAGGTGGAAGTGTCTGCCCCCTGCATAAGCAGTAAAGGGGCGCACTGTCTGTGGAGAATTTATAAACAGTAATAAAGCTGTCTGGAAATTGGTTTGCTTTTTATTATCACCATAAACTAGGAATTCTAAACAATGTCAGCTGCAAAATACTTGTCCCTGAAAGAGAAGAAAAACAAACCACCGTGAGTACTGTGGAGTTTGAATTAATTATGACATGTACACATATATACGCTTCATCCAGTATGTTTTTTTACTGATCTTTTATCAAAGATTGGAATTTACATGGAAATTAATTCGGAGAACTTACAGTTCTTCCATGAGCCCTCAACACACGTGGACTCAGCTACATGTGTGGGTGTGGAAAGTAAATTCAAAATGATGTGGAATTGTTTTAGCCCATTTGGGGCATGGTTTCCTATAGATCTATATATGTCTGCATTTAAGCAGTAGATTCAAAATAAAAATGGATAGCACAGTGATTGGGAGACGAAGAAACTGGAGTTACTTCAGTTCCATCCTTCTCTGTGCTGATCATTCTTGGAACATCATGCAGTTCGGTCTCTTGGAAGCATTTCTTTATGTCTTTACTGCCCTCTCTTTTATTTTTAAAAAAATTTTAAAAGTAATGTTTTATTTATTCTTTTCTTAAAAGATTTTTTAAATGTTTATTTATTTTTGAGGGACAGAATGTGAGTGAGGGAGAAGCAGAGAGAGAGGGAGACACAGAATCCAAAGCAGGCTCCATCCAGGCTCTGAGAGGTCAGCACAGAGCACAATATAGGGCTCGAACTTACGAACAGTGAGATCATGACCTGAGCCAAGTCAGACGCTTAACCAACTGAGCCACCCAGGCACCCCTGTTTTATTTATGAGAGAGAGAGAGAGAGAGAGAGAGAGAGAGAGAGAGAGAAAGAGCGCGCGCGCACGCGTGCGCATAAGCGGGGCAGGGGGCAGAGCAAGAGAGGGAGACACAAAATCCGGAGCACGCTCCAGGCTCTGAGCTGTCAGCTCAGCCCCACGTACTGCCCTCTCTTTTAAAGAAAAAGTAAGTTAATATGAAGTCTTAATCCACAGTTCCTTCGTTTTCTACTTTAAGTATTTCAGTTCTTTTATGTTTATTTATTTATTTTGAGAGAGACAGAGTGTGAGCAGGGGAGGGGCAGAGAAAGAAGGAGAAAGAGAGAATCCCAAGCAGGCTCTGCACTGTCAGTGCAGAGCCCGAATCAGGGCTCGAACTTCGAACTGTGAGATCATGACCTGAGCTGAAATCAAGAGTTGGATGCTTGACCTAGCTACCCAGGCGCCCATAATTATTTCAGTTTTAATTTTATTGGCGTGAATATATATATACATAGTGCAAAAAAAGGGAACAATTTTATCACCTGCATTCCTTGTTTTATCATCCTGATTATTTGTTTTAGTTCATGGTTATTACCGAAATCAAATTTATTTTATGGAGGAAGGAGATGTTAAAAAATAACCCCCACTAGATGTCAGATATGTTGGGTATGGGCCATGAATGCTATTCTCCTCACTATTTTTATTCGTTAGATCCGTTAGATGCTTCGTTGTCTCTGCATAAACCTGCCGATAAAATACTATTGCTTCAGCTTCGCTGCTTCAGTTTTGCCTTGGAAGGAGATTGAGGGGGGTGAGTAATGACTCATTGACTTTCCTGTGACCACAGAAGAGATTCCTAAAACTCAGGCAATTAGTGACTGAGGGGTAGATCATTTATTCTAAAAGCATCAATCACAGGAACAGAGGGATGTGATCAAAATACATGAAAGTCTTTAAACTGCTCGCCTGAGACAGAGGAAGAAAGGGTGTTCATTGAATTGAAGAGCTGGAGTGACAGGGGAGAAATCCTCAGGCACACTCAGGTCTTGGTAGCACCTGAAACTGCCCCCTGGATGCTGTTTTGGTGAGAGGTGGTCTGGGTAAGGGAGCATGCACTGCCTCTTCCATATTCGTTGTAATTTAACCATCTTTACTGACAGGTTCAGGTATATGATGGCAGTGGGCTGGGCTGTGCAATCCATTGTGCAAGTTTCCACTGAACAGCTGCCATTCTCTTCCAGCATTTATTGAGTGCCTATGAGGTACAGGTGCTATGCTAGGAAGAACTTTCACATACACTCTTTTAAGAACGTGTGAGACGCTATTAAGAGACAGCAATATGTGAGGTAAACAAGCTGGGCTTTGCTGTTAAACAAACCTAGGTTCAAACATGAGCTCTGCCAGTTCCCAGCTCCGTGACACTGGGCAAGTTGCTTAACCTCTCTGAGCCAGCACTTTCTCATCTGTAAAATGGCTTCCCTGAGTAGTTGAGAAAAGTGAGGGCCGCAGTGTAAGTAAAGCCCAAGCATGGCACATGACATAGTAGGTCATAAAATGGGTACTGTTTTTTCTTTTGTTGCAGACGAAGAAGACCTAGAGAGGTGTGTGACTTATTTAGAGTGTAACAAACCAGCTTTTAGTACTTGGTATGTTTATTTCTTACTAGGGTGCCCCCTGCTATGGTTTCCCTCCAGGGGTTTGCAAATCCATACTTCTTTTGTTAGGTGGGGTCTGTCCCCCACATTGGTGTTGACAGAGGTGATAGAACCACATACAGACATAACATCCCCTGTTAGAGCAAAAAGAGAGTATTTCCCAGAAGAAGATGTTGTACCCCAGATGGTGAAGGTGTGCAGGTGCTGGATAGACAGAATATTGGGTGTCCACTCAGTGGTATTATAGGTCATATAGTTCTGCATTTTGTTAACTATTCAGAGCTACTAGAGACAACACATGCACCTCCTTAGAATTCCTGGCTTTCTCCTCCTGATAGGTGATACGTAGTCTATGTGATATGGTTTTTTTGTGAGGCTGGCATTGAGTTAAGGTGCTTTAGCTTCCCTAATGTTGAAATTCATGATGGAAGATTCGAGGAGCTCACATTTAGAAAATAGGTGGGGAATTCCCAGGACCTGCATCTCTGAATTAGGGGTCAGAGTATTGGGAGCATCTGACATCTCCCCAAGAATGCCCTTAATTGCTTCACTTAAGGATAGGGGCTAAAGAGAAGAGGGGTAACAAAATGCTGCCACAGGAAAGGTCCTTTTTCTACCCCCCTCCTCACTTCTAACTTAAAAAAACAATTTCAAAATGTACCCTTTGTATCCATGTGGGAAATATTTGTCCCTTTCCCCATGATTGGCAGGTCATATGACATTGATAAAACATCAATGTGGCCCTGATGTTCTATTTATTTTAGTTACTGCAGCACCTCAAAGAGGGTTTTGCTACTATTAATTTGTTCACCTGCTTTATTTGTACTCTTGCCTGCCTATAAACCAGCTGACAGAATTAGGAGCTGCATTTAGACGAGTTTAAGCTCTAGATTATAGAAATAGAGAATTCGATCTTCCGTCTAATTCATTCCTTAGTACATGCAGGCTTAGAAAATGCTTCTTGAATAGAGGAATAAACAGAGATACTTCCACATTTCAGAGACACAGTGTTGTGGATGTAGATTCTGTGATGCAGTTTAGTGTGTAGGATGGTTATTAACATGTGCCCTTCAGATAGACACCTCTGGAAAAGAGGGACAGGAAGCAGGACTGGGCAGAGGGGGAAGCTCTTTGAATGCAGGTCTGGTGACAGCCCCAACCAACCCATGGGGGAGCTCTGGAGAGAGAATGGCTCTTCAGGGGTATCTTTGTTGGGCCAGGATCACCAGCCTTTACATCACTGTGTCAATCAGACATTGTATATAAGTCTCCCTAGGAAGGATGTGACCTTGGGCAAGGCAGCTCTCTGCGGCTGAGGCAATTCTTAGGGCTGACACCAAAATGCTGTCAATAGTGGTGCACTCCTTTACTGACAGGGAATGTAAGCAGAGCACACTGTGTCCACCATACAACGGTATTTTATCAAAGGGTGGGGTATATATGACTGTGTGTGTGACCATTAACATTCATCAACCTGGAAAAAAAGTGACTTCTACCTTATTTACATGCTTCAACTGGGGTGACATAATGGCCTTTGAACACAAGGTGGCGCTGCAGTGCCAGTTCTGAGGCACTTAGATGAAGGTAGGAATTCTGGAAGAGAGAAAGGACCATCCTATTCTCTTGAGAGAGAGAGAGTGAGAGAGTGAGAGCGAGAGAGAGAGAGAGAGAGAGAGCGAGAGAGAGCGAGAGAGAGCGAGAGAGAGCGAGAGAGAGAGAGAGAGAGAGAGTAAACATAGGAAAGAGGCTGAGATGCTGTTTTGAAGTTGCTTTTTACACTGACAACTGACTCAGAAGAGGTGAGATACATTCCTTTCTCCCTCCCTCCTTCCCTTCCTTCCTTCTGAAGATACTCACCTTAGTGCCTGCTCCTGGGCTCCAGGCTCTGGCTTATCACTGAGGTAACACAAATGTCAATATTTGGCTTCTCTTTTGGGAGCTTTGATGGAACAAGGAAATGACATCTGTACGTATTCCACAAAGCATGGGCTTCATGGGTGTTACATTCCCAAGTCAGAGCTTAGGCAGTGATGGGGGACCTGGAGAGGAGTTAAAAGCATGGAATTAGAGTACTTAGCTCTCCATCAAGAGGCAGCTGGTAGCACAGGGGTTCAGCCCATGGTTCTGAGGTCACACGTCTGGATCTATATCTGACCACTACTACATTCCAGCTGTGCAAATTTAGGCAAATAACATAATCACTTTGTGCTTTTAAAAGGCCTCTTGGCTAGAACTATAATCACAGTTCCTCCATCATAAGGCTTCTGTGAGAATTAACTGACAGCTAATCCGTGTAAAGGGTTAAATGCCTGGCATATGACTGGACGAACTATTATTTTCAATATTTTCTATTAGTTCCCAGATGTTCTCGAGGATTTATACTTTTCCAGGTTCTATGCTAGTTGCCTAGGAAGCAAGGATGAACACAGAACCCTCATGGAGCTCACAGGAGACAGGAGTCCCTATCAGGCAATTAAAATGAGGTGTGAAGTCCTAGGATTGAGACACATGCAGGGTTTATGGGAGCAGGAGGAGAGGCCCCAAACTCATTCTTGATGGGGAAGGACATCAGTGAGGAGCTTGGGGAAAGCTTCTATGCTGAGGTACTGCTTGAACTCTCATTAAAAGATGAGTAAGAGTTCAAGTGAGGGTAGAAATGGATGGCCGGATAAGAGCAATCCAGGAAACTAGTGACAGAAATTTGTGAGCAGGGAACAACTAATAGTTTAGTGTTGCCCAAGTATGAAGTTTGAGTATGAAGGGCCAAGGGTTTAAGTGCCAAAGTTTTAGTATGAAGTGCATCACAGACTTTGTCATGACTGGTGAAAGTCATTGCAGGTTTCAAGCAAGACAGTGATCAGGCACTCAGAGCAGATTCAGTGTTAATGGCTGAATGAATAAAGGCTGAGTAGGATTTTCGCAAATCAGTGTAGGGAGTATCAGTGGGATTAGGACTAAGGTGGATGACGGCATCAGTCTAAGTCTAGAGACTCAATTGTAAACAACAAATATATGTATATTTTTATGTATGTATATATACATGCACATGTATATGTGTCTATATTGTAAAGGCAATGCATGCTTATTATAAAAATAGTCAAGTTGTACAGAAAGCCATAAGTTAAAAGATAAAACTTTTCCTTCTATTCCTTCAGTTTCCTAATCCTGACTCTTGAAGGTAACTAGTGTTGAAAGTTCTCAGGGAGCCTGGGTGGTTCAGTCAGTTGAGCGTCCAACTTTGGCTCAGGTCATGATCTTGTGGTTCATAAGTTCGAGCCTGCATGGGCTTGCTGCTGTCAGCGCAGAGCCAGCTTTGGATCTTCTGTCCACCCACCATCCTTCCCCCCTCCCCCGCACCTTCCCCCCGCTCCTGCTCTATCTCTCAAAAATAAATACATATATTTAAAAAAAAAGAAGAGTTTTCTTGGGTTTCTTTCCAAACAAATGCGGGCAGACCTACCTACAGAGAAAAACGGGGTGTGGTGCTGAGATGCTGGACTCTGGACCCAGCCTGCCTGGTTACAATGATAACTCTCAGTCCCTGTTAGCTTCATGGGCTTAACTGCAGTTACATAAGCTCCCTATGCCTCAGTTTTCCTAAGTGTAAAGTGGACACCTACCCCATAGGGTTGTTATGAGGAGTAGGTGAGTTAATATATGCAAAGTACTTAGAGTATCTGGCTTGTAGTGTTTGTTATTTTTATAGAGAATCTCTTAAAAATGAGGAAGAGGATATTATAAAAGTGCTTTGAGGTATGCCTTCTCAATTACTAAAGAAACTTGCATATCTTTTCACATCAGTAAACATAAATCTACCTCATTGCTTTTAAAGCTGTGTGGCACTGTATGGTATGGATATACTATAATTTTCTTAATCACTCATATTTATGAACATTTGTGTCGTTTTCAGTTTTCTGTTACAATGGCTATCGTCGTGTCCTTGTTCAAGTATTTCTGTAAGGCAAATTCCTACAGTTCACATTCCTGGTGTAAGGGAGAGCCCTACCATACATTAACTATTCTTTTTTGGTGAAAGCAGCTGGCAGCTTCTCTCACCCTCAAGCACATCTTGAGGGATGACATCTTTCATCTGCAAATGTATACCAGGCTGGGTCCCTGCTCTGAATAAAAGGTTTAATGGAGCCCATGGGAAGCTCTGGGGAGGAGTTAGGTCAATAGCTGTAAAAAGTCCCTCTGGGAGGCCGGGTGTTCTACTCTTCTCCCCTTTCCTTCCCACATGCATCTATCTTCTGCTTTGGGGGATCGATGTTGGTGATCCAAGTGATGGGGAAGAGTGGCGAGTGCACAGAAGCCAGCTCTCCTGCAGCTCTCTTGCCCTCTAGGGAAGTGGCTCTGAGTGAACGTCTGAGCCTGTAGCACCTGGACGGAACCCTCTGGTTTGGCTATAAGCCAGGAGCTCACAGATTTTCAAAGAACTACTGGTATCCAGAAGAGGGTCCACCACCAGTCCATCTGGCAGAGGCCAGATCCGTTACAACACTTGGGCACTGCCTACTCCCAAGCCCTCTGGGGCATGTTTCTGCTGCTGCTAGAAGCACCAGCCTGTGAAGGACAGACGCTGGACCTGCACCTCCGCACTAGGTGGCATCCTCCAGCCCTGTGGAAGGGGGATACAGTATTCTTCTATATCTGCGGTTTCGCGGTCCGCAGTTTCGGTAACTCTCAGTCAACCACAGTCTGGAAGCAGAGGATCCTCCTTCTGACGAATCATCGGGAGGTCAATAAGTAGCCTAATGCTACGTCACAGTGCCTGCGTCATTCACTTGACGTCATCCCGTCACGCAGGCGGGATGTTGTTTCTCAGTTATCACAAGAAGGGTGAGTACAGTACGGTCGGTGTTTTGAGAGTGAGGCAGCGTTCTCTTAACTTTTATTGTAGTAGTTTATTATTGTTCTGTTTCATTATTAGCTATTGTTGTTAATCTCTGTGTCTGATTTATCCAGTAAACTTTATCGTAAGTTAGTGTTGATTTTAAACAGGACAAAGAGCAACTTTATTTAAGTAAAACAAGTGAGTTTATTCAGGAATAGCACAGGAATTGCAATTTGGGAAAAGCAGGCTGTGGTGAACCATAGGCAAGTCTGAAGAAACAAAGAGAAAGTCAACGTTTAGTTAGGTTTTAGGAAGAAATTGGGGAGGGTCGTTCTGAACAGAAGTTCACTGGAGAAGGACAACAGTGTGAGGTTGTGTAGGTCTCTCAGTGGCTGCAGGCAGTTGTTCGTGTGTTGTTGCTGGGGCAGGGAGGGCTCTTCCTTCCTTGGTTTAAAGGCAGGAGATAGGTGTACCTGGGTGGCTCAGTTAAGCGTCTGATTATGGCTCAGGTCATATTCTCATGGTTTGTGAGTTCTAGCCCCACGTTGGGCTCTGTGCTGACAGCTCAGAACCTGGAGCCTGCTTCAAAATCCGTGTCTCCCTCTCTCTCTGCTCCTCCCCCGCTCGTGCTCTCTCAAAAATAAATAAACATTAAAAAAAAAAAAGGCTGAAGATAAATTCCTACGTGAAATGTGCCTTCCGGCTTCTGGGACTTATGTCATACTTAGAAAGTGTTTATAAAACTATTAACCTATTTTTTCCTGTTACTTCTCTAATTATATTTCTTTGTTTTTATGTAAATGTTTTTAAAATCTCTCTGGAATTTATTTTGGTATTGGAAGCAAGGTAAGAATCTAGCTTTATTTCCTTTTTTAAGATGGCCAGCTAGTTGTCCCAGTGCTATTTATTGGTTAATCTTTCTTTTCCCTGCTGATTTGAAAGGCTTCTTTTTTCATATGTCAAACAGCCTTGCTCTCTCTGCTTGAGATCTGGGTTTTGTCTCCATCTCTGTCACTAATTTCATGTTATCTGTGCAAAGCTCCATTCTCATGGGCCTTAGTTTACTTCCGTATAAAATGAAGCGTTGGGAGAGATGAGGTTTAAATTCCTTTCTAGCCTGAACACTGTAGCCTGATGCCACAATTCCATCATGATATCAGATCTTCCCTCATTAAGTCTTTTCCAACCCATTGTGGAGACAGGCTCACCTAGCACCCATTGCTCAGGGTCTGTTGCCAGGGCTCTATCTACATCGTTTTTATTGTTTCCTTTTTCTTCAGGGAATCATTAGGTTTGAATCTTTGAAAGCTTAATCCCTCTTTTACACAAATTCTTGTGTGGCCTCTCTTGTGAGACAGAAGGAAAAAAAAGGATCTTAATAAGAGGCTCTTAACTGAGGTCTCTGGGGAAGAGGGTTATGAAGAAAGTAACAGGAAGTTGTTATTTAAACACTTAACAAGCTTTATGAAAATGGGACCCAAGGACTAATTTTGACATTAACCTTCCTTGCTTTGAGTAAGATGTCTGTATATATAGTGAGCTCATATTAGTTTACGCTGGTGGTAGTTGGGGGGTGGCGGTGGTGGTGAACAAATATTTACTGAGTTCCAGGTGTTTTACATACAGAATTGATTTAATTCTTTACAGATGTCGCCAGGTTAGTACAACTAACTCTGTTCTGAAAATGCAGAAGCTAAGCAGTAAGTTGCCCTAGGCCACCCACAGCTCAGTAGGTTTGGAATTGGAGGATTTGAACTCAGGTGCATACAATGCTTTCTCCCCCTCATACTTCCCACACTACAGTTCCCCAGGGGAAGGTGTGATTAATAGTGAAATATGTTGATTGCTAAGAAAAGGGGTGATGGATCTATTTCCCTTGGTAGATAGTCATGGTACAAACCTGTAAGGGTTGACGCTGATGGAATCACAGGGCTCCACAAATTGATGCTTTTGATGGAGGATTAAATTAGCTGTATTGGCCAGAATTCCCACCGGGTGGCGCTGCAAGCTCAGCAATAGAGTCCTCCTTCCTGCAGCAGCCACCTTGAGCCCATGGGTGCCTTTCGTGACCTCCACACAGATTCAGCATCCTCCAGTAGGTGGGATTTCTCTTTAAGCTTACTCTGAATTCTGGGCAGGTGGGAGCACAGCTGAGTTGGTTCTCTTTTGAGTTAAAGAGGGCCTAGTGTGATTCTTTTCCTTTTCATGACCTGAAACTGGTACAGGATCCATCTTCTTGGCAATTAGGTGGCCCACGATGAGGCTCCTGTGCTGTGGGGTGGCTGCACCCCCAGTTGTAACAGATGGTATATTTCAGGTTGGGAGAGATCTTTCTGCTTCTGCTTTTGATGTGGTACAGGCAGAAGCATTAATAAATGTCAACTGGAAGGTCCCAATGGAAAGTCGAGAAGTGAGTTATGAGACCCTGGTGTGCTAGGGTTAAGGCAGCAAGAAGGAAGCAGTGTAAGGGAAGAGAACTATTATTTATCGAATGCTTACTCTGTGCCAGGCACTGAGAGGGGAGCTTTCTCCATGTTATATATATTTTTTAATGTTTATTTATTCCCCATGTTATCTTACTTAGTCCTCACAATAATCCTGTGAGTTAGCTGCTATTATTGTCCCCATTTTATAGATGAAGAAACTAAGTCTTGGAGAGATGAACGGACTTTCCCAAAGTCTCTGAGCAGTTAGGATTCTAGTCTATGCTTCTAGGACCAGATCCTAAAGATGTTGGAAGCATGGGTACAAAGGAGGAGCTCTAAAATCCATCATTTAGTAGTGCAGTGCAACCAGCATCAAACTCACTCTTTCTTAAATGTTCAAGAAACTATTTATTTAAAAAAAAAGGGTGGGGGGGTGCAATATTATCACCATGTTACAGATGAGAAAACTGAGACTCAGTAGCACACTAGGATTCAAATAAAGGTTTATGTGACTCAGAGCATTTGCCATTTTACAAAGGCAAATATCATAGGAGCATGCAAACTTATCTATTCATTCATTCACTCAACAAACACTGACCAGGCAGCACCTAAGCACCAGGCATGGTAGCAGCTGCTTTCACTTAAGATTAGTTCTTTGTAAATATTCTTTAGTCCTAGAGGTTCAGCTTTGTATCATTCATCCTAGTGCAGTGTCCTGCATCAGAGGCAGTCAGTAAAGGCTTATGGAATGGAATGGAGTTGAATTGAACTGATTGGAGATAGCTGGAGTGCTTGAAGTCATTCAGGTCCTTGGACTTTCCACGTCTCATGAAACCCAATTACTGAAACTATTCAATTTGATTCAATGCAGCCAGCACTTATTGAGTGCCTGCCATTTTATTCCTTTAGTATTTAGCTAATTTTGGCCATACCACCAGCCAGCTGCTAAAATTAGATTATAAACTGAAATATAAAGCTAAGCTAAAATCTAAAGCAAGGGCAGGAACATATATGCCTTGCACTAGAGGTAGGTGGAAGAGGGGAACCTGAAACTCTAGGCTATGGAAAGGTGGTATTTTGTTTACATAAAGCTGTATTTGGAGTTTGTTTATTCTTTTAACTAGCTGTGTGAACATGCACAGATAACATACCTTTCTGAATATCACTTTCCCCCTTTGTGGGATGCATTGTTCATCTCATTGGATCATCACCAGTATCAGCTCCTTGCAGACAGTCTGAGTGCTGAGTGTTATATTTTCAATTCCAGGCAGAGGATCTGGCAACCAGTTAGTGCTCAATAAATATTGAGACAAGCACACTGTTCTTTGAAGTAGGTAAGGCAAATTCCCAGTTTTATAGATGGGGAGAAAGATTCAGGGGCTTTGTTGAATGAGAGAATTAAATTGAGATTTGTTCAAGGTTATGCATCTGAAAGTGGTAGAAGCCAGGTTTTCTGAATCTTGGCCTTGTAATGTACTGATCTGAGTTTTCCTGTGAAAGTGATATCCTAAGAGATCTCTGTGGTCCTTTGTAACCAAATCCTGAGTTTAGGTCACTCACTCTGGTAAGTGGAAGAGAATATGATCCAAGATCATAAACATTGTAAACAATGACCAGAACTAGTATAGGCATCTAGAAAATTGCAGTCATTCATGCAACAATTATTCTTTAAGCACTTACTCTGTGCCAGACCCTGTTTTATATTTTGAAGGTAAACATGAAGATGAGATACAGTCCCAGCAGATGAGATACAGATGAGATACAGTCCTTGAATTTAGTCTGGTGGAAAGTACCAGAAGCAGCAATCACGAACAGGCTGTTGGTGCTAGGAAAGAGAGTGTTTGGGAGGGAGAGGGAGAGAAATGAAGGATCCGAGAAGGTTTCCTGGGAGATGTGTCATGTGGTAGGTTGAGAACTTAAATATGAATAGAAGACAGCAAGGAGAAGACTCAGAAAGAAGAGTCTGTGTAACTGTGGAGTGCGGCTGGCTTCATGTCCTCTGTTAATGCTCTTCTCACCTGGAAGGAGGGAGAGGAACATGCAGTCTCTGAGGTAAAGTATGGAAGCATGCATTTCCTTTTGTAGGGAAGGAGGTCAGCACATGCTTACCTGGCCACTTTATCTCAGGAAATTCACGTTGACACAGGCCTATCTCTGATAACCTCTATTTCTGGGTGGATGGCTTTGGTATTTTGGTTTGGGTTCCCCAGCTTGAGACCTTGAGACAAGGATTTGAATGCATTCAGTTTATTAGAAGGTGGAAGAAACATAGAAAGTGAGGAGGAAGTGATGGGGAGAGGGAAGTCAGCCACTTAAGCATGAGCTTTAAGTTAGTTGTCAGAGTGGGAAATGGTTGCTTTGTTCCATAGAGAAACTCTAGAAAACACTGCAAAGCACATGTTTCAGAATTCTCCCAGCCAATGGAAGAAGGAGCTGGGGTATTAGTAGTTATTGGTTGTAGGCTACCTAACCCTCCCTTTCCTGGTGTGTGTATGTGTAAATGCCAGGCATTTCCAGTGCATGCAGTGGGTTCTGTTAACATGAGGTAGCTCTATGAGAAGACACAGGTTCTGACATGAATGTAAATAGTGAGGGATCTGAACGGGCACAGAAAGAGCACTGACAGTGTCTCCTACACTTGGGGCCTTAGCATCACATTGTTATACATTGTATTATCATATTGGTAATGATTCTATCAGATGTCATTGAAGCTTTTCAATTGTCCAATTCCTTCTAGTTCCAGCTGTAGCCCTTCAGATGGGAAAAAAGTTAAGATACATAAATTCAGTACAGAGAACATGGTTTTAGTGACTAATCTGGAGAGTTCCTGGTTTATTCCAAACTCCACAGGAATTCATCTATGTATCCCCTTGCCTTTTGTAATGTTTGAGCTGACATACCACAATACCAGCACCTGGTCCCATCTAGAGGCATGACTCCAGTAACAGGAAGAGAGTGGATCATAGGACTCCTCTCTCTTGATCTAAAGTGATCTGTAACTCCAACAGACCTACAAAGTAAGCAAATAGATTAGTTTAGAAATTACTGAAACATACATAGGAAATAGTTAACCATGCCAGACTAAGTACTGAATACTCCAAAATGGTGACAGAGATTCAAACACTGATTTTCCTAAAAGGAAGATTCATTGTGGGCCTAGTTGATGGGGATGAGGGAAGAAGATGGATTTGAGTTAGACTTTGAAGGATAAGGTAGGGTTTAGATACCTTATCTAAACGGAGGGGAGGATGGAAAGATTCCAGTAGAAAAGTCACTCCAGGAAGAGGTGAGGATGAGTAGGGCAAACTCAGAGATTGCTGAACAACCTGAAGGAGAAGGTTCACATTGGAGAGGATGAGAGAATTAAGAGGCATGTGGATATACTTATGGAGAGCCTTTGAGTTCAGCTTTAACACTGTAAGTAAGTGGCTTTCAAAGCATTTTTCATGATGTTTCCTACTCCTTTTCAGACACCATTGCTAGAGGAGGAGGGACAGTGGGGAAAGATTCCACGCCTCCTCCTCCAGTTCAACCAGGGCAGCTCAACTTTATTTCCTTTGCATTTTGGGTTTCCAAATACACTCATTTTAACAAAGGTTTAAGAAAAGTCTTTAAGAAAGGTTTAAGAAAAGACTGAAAAGCATGGTGGTAGAGATGGGGGAGCCATCAGAGTTTTAAATCAATGGACAAATTGTCACATTAAGTTAATAAGTCATTATTAGGTGCTTGCATTACCACAAGCTGGGCATTGGGGGATGTACAGATGAGTAAGGAAGTGGAGTGCAGATGGCAACCATGTCAGTGCTCAGGGAAGATACAGGGAAGGATTTCTGGAAGCATGGAGACAGGTTATTAGCAGATTTTAGTTATCCTGACATGAGGTGATAACATCTGGAACTATAACTATAGCATTTTAACTCTTTCCTCCACACCTTCTGGGCTTTTGTGTTTACTTTGTGCCAAACTTCCTGCTGATACCTCTATCCTATGTCAAAGATTTCTTTTGTTTTTTTTGGAAGTGCCTATGACTCTATAGGTTAGGGGATCCAACAGTGTACTTCTAGATCTACAAGAAGCAGTGGATAAGTAGAGTGGCCAAGAGTGAGGCAATAGGGGTTTGGGATTCATAATGACCTACAGAGCTCTTGCAAGGCCATTTAGACATTCAGAGTCAATGAGAGAAAAGCCATGAGTGGGCCAAACAATAGATGTCCGTGAGCTGGCTGTCTCTTCTTGTTCACTTGTTCTGATCCATGCCCATATAGCACATGGCTTTTCTCTGCATTGGTATAGACCTGCAACTTTCTGTATCTTTCTCGACTGCTCTAGTGTGTTGACTCAGTGTCTTGCCTGTGCAGAAGTTATTGGCAGAATTTTATTTTATTTTTTATTTATTTATTTTTATTAAATTTTTTTTTCAACGTTTATTTTTTATTTATTTTTGGGACAGAGAGAGACAGAGCATGAACGGGGGAGGGGCAGAGAGAGAGGGAGACACAGAATCAGAAACAGGCTCCAGGCTCTGAGCCATCAGCCCAGAGCCCCACGCGGGGCTCGAACTCACGGACCGCGAGATCGTGCTCGAACTCAGGGACCGCGAGATCGTGACCTGGCTGAAGTCGGACGCTTAACCGACTGCGCCACCCAGGCGCCCCTATTGGCAGAATTTTAGAAGCTCACTCATTTGGCAAGAACAATGATGTGCAAAGGGACATGCTCACACTAATGCCATATTGTGCAGATATAAAAAAGATTTTTTAAGGGAAAAATTTTAGAAGCTGAAGTGTTGAAGGACAAAAACCCCATAGTCTTATTATCCCACAAGGATAGGTTCCATGCTTGGAGTTTCAGGAGAGAAACTTCCCAAATGCTCCATATATGTAAAGGCTACATAGCCAGAAGGACATCTATATTACTGTTAGAATAGAAGGTTTCTGGTTGATAGGGTCACCAACCATCCTGTTTTGCCTGGGACTGTTGTTTAGGTTATAGAACTCAACGTCTTGCATCCTGAGAAACTCCCCAGTCTCTTGCAAATTGGAATGCTTGAACAGGTAGTCTTGTTAGAAAAAAGAAGCCATCAGAAAGGCTCAGGTACTGGTGATAGTATGTTTGTTGAGCTAACCCATACCTACTGAGTCAGTGCTCTATTAAGTTACCAAAGGGGGAATGGAAGTCAGCCTCCAAGTCATCAGGATTTGTCTTTCCTCCCCTACTGTGTGGCTTATGAAATTCTCTCCCATTTCCCCAGCTGATTCTATGTCACTGTGTAGGAGTGGGAAGTCAATGAAGTTTCTGCATCTGGGTTTGCTAAGGACTTATATAGATAAACATAGTAATGAGATTACATTCCAATCCAGTGTTTGGGATTCTCAGGGAGAGCTTTTTGGAGCTCTTTGACCATATCTATAATAAGAATGCAGAAAGTTATTCACTGTCTGAATCTCCTAGAGGTATGTTTATTATTCCTCTTTGAGGATGAAGCAGGCTCTTTACCCTTTACTCCAGAGTGCAGGAGAAAATTCAAGGCCATTGTCCATTTGTCCAATTAGGGGGTGCTGCCTGTATCAAATCATCCAGCATTACCTAGGTCAAAGCCTTATTGCTTGGAGTTCTCTCCCCTGATGCCCTCGGGTCTTATAACCATGCCAGCAGAGCAAGATATCCCAAAGTAGGATATCCTAGGATATCCTAGAGAACAACCTTGTGTTCTCTACTTATATCCACTTCTTCTAGGAAATCTCCACAATGGGTGTGTATACACAGTTCCACAAAGTACCCAATTTAAGACAGTGATGCTTCTCCCATTATTCTTAGTCAACCCAGAGAATTCACTCTATGGTGAGAGTCATATGAAAGTCTCCCCATAACAGGCCAGTCAGCTTCATTCAACAAGGCTGATAGCATACTTCTTCATGCAAATTAACCATTAAAACCTCTAAGGATGTCTCTGGCTTGGACACTTACGATAGAAGAGACAGTTTAATTCTAGTTTTTCATACTAACACACTTGCTTCTGGTGATGTTTCCCTTGGGCCTCTGTTAGATTTGCCACATTTCATATCAACTATTTCATATCTACTGGGGTTGACTTCCATGGCTCTAGTAGCATTATAAAGGGAGACTGTCCTGTTTCCCTTCTGGATATGCTTCTACTGTTTCCAAGGGAGTCAACTGCCCTGTTAGCTGAATTGTAGTCCTGTAGGGGATGGGGTGCCCCACCTCTCTGTCTCTGAGATAACCTATTATTTTTTCTTATGGCTCAAAAAAGACTTCCAATGTAGTAAAAATGCTCATGTTTTGAGCATTCTTATCTTCTTTTGAAGCCCTTTAACTGCAGACCTCCTGAGCTTCCATGTTTAATGGTATAAATTTCACAGCTGTCCAGTCAGTGACATTCCCAGATGACTGGTGACCTACCACTGTTACCCAGCAGTGAGGTTTTCCAATTGCAGTAGTCTGGTTAAATTATTTTCCCACTTCCAAAATCCTGTAACACTGGAATGAATGAACCCACCACATTTGATGCCACCATATGTATGTGGTATATAGTAACCCACACTACTAATGATGTGTGGTGTTCATTATGAAAAGATTTACTGAGAATTATCTACAAGTGGAGGAGTAGTGGAGTACATAGGATCCCCTGAATCTCCATAGTTGTGCATTGAGGTGTGTTTGGTCTACAGAGATGGGTAATGCCGTGGAAGGCACTCTGTAGAAGAATGTTGTTAACTGCTTTACACATTTATAGAGAAGGCAAGGAAGGAGAGGCTGGGACAGGGGGGCACTTAGTTTTCCATGTAACAATGGGAGTAGGCCTGAAGAGCCTCCTGAGTTTAGCTAGGGAGTTTGTGAAGCTGTCCTTGCTATCAGGGGAACCCTCACTTCTATTCAGTTAAACTAGCTCATTGTGAAGACCTCTGGGCATGGGGAGGAGGTGGATGTTCTCTGGCCTTTGGAAACCAAAGGCTTCTCCAAAACCTTTCTCCAAAAAGATATGTTTAGATTCAGGTTCAGCAGTAATAAATTTCTTTAACAAGGCTACAACTTTCAGTATATCCATACTGGAAATCCTCCCTGATTTATGTAGCTCTGGGACTCAATACTGTTAAACTATTTACATGCACTGTCTTGGGCTAATAACAAAGAATTTAAAATCAGAAGACATAGGTTTGAGTACATGCTTGGCCATTTACTAGCTATGTGGTCTTGCAGAAGTCATCAATCTTTCTGAATCTGTTTTTTCATCAGTAAAATATCTAACTCTTGGGACTTCTCTAAGAGTCAAATAAAACAACAAATGTCAATGCTATTTTCAGACTCCAAGGCACTCTACAAGAATTTGCTATGATTATTATTGCTACCTGCAGAATTCTAGGGAACCTGATGGCACATAAATGGTACTGCTTGGCTCACCCTGAAGCAGCTGTTCTGGTTGTTTACCGCACATGGGTGAATAGTTTACTCCAAGGGAATAGTTTACTCATTACAGGATTGTGACTGCTAC
Source organism: Acinonyx jubatus (assembly GCF_027475565.1). Classification (NCBI taxonomy): domain Eukaryota; kingdom Metazoa; phylum Chordata; class Mammalia; order Carnivora; family Felidae; genus Acinonyx; species Acinonyx jubatus. The sequence goes on along the minus strand of NC_069390.1, from coordinate 64,313,645 downwards.
AGATAGCACAGGGTGCCTCCCACCTCATGTAGAACATGGCCCATGCCATCCCAAGAGCCAGCCAGATGCCAGATGCCACACTATGTGTGCAGTAGAGAGTAGCCAGGCCTGCTGTTTTATAAAAATGTAATGGCAGGTATCTAATGTGATTGAAGCTTGGGTGAAGAAGCCTGATTCAATGACATGTTGTTCTGAATCCCCTTACAGACATTCTTGGACAATGAACTCCATGTTTTACTTGATTGCCTGTATGAGTTTTCCTGAATTTGGCTGAGCCTTCAACTGGCTATTCATCTTAAGCAATATGGTACAGTGTGATGAGCATGTACTCAAGAGAATAAACAGACTTGGGTTCAAATCCTAATTTGATTCTTAAAAAAGGCCTTTGCTGAGTTACTATAACTTTGTGAGTTTTCTCACCTATAAAAAAGGGGGGAATAATGATATTTACCTTGTAGGGTTGTCGTGAGGAGTAAATAAGATGATATATGTAAAGCACCCAGTCCAGAACCAACTGAGCTGCATATAAAAGTCAACTGTACAAAAAATAGCCATTGAGCCATCTGCAGCCCATGTGACCCTAGAGTAGGGTCCAGTTAGGAATTGTTAATATGTTCCAGTGCTTTTCAGGTTTCACTGTGCCTGCAAAGCAGTGGGTAACCTTGCTAAAATCCAGGTTCGAATTCAGTAGGTCTAGAATGGGGCTTGAGAGCCTGAACTTCTCACAATTTTCCAGGTGAGACTGCCGCTACTACTCAGGGGCCATGAATTGACTAGTGACATGTTCTAACCTTAGCTAGCACATCTAACCTAGTAAACTAATGCAGCCCAACCATTTGTCCCTACTGTTCTTGATTAACTCAGAAGTTCTCAAGCACCATTTAACTAACTGGTGCCTGCAAGACTGCAGAAGAATCAGTTGTAAAAATAAAGATTCCTGAATCTACCCCAGGATATTCTAGTTCTATAGGTGAGGGGGTGGGGGGGGGGGCTTCGAATCTGTACTTTTTAATTAATTAATTTTTAAATTTAAATCCAAGTTAGCTAGCATAGAGTGCAATAATGATTTCAGGAATAGATTGCAGTGATTCATTCCCTATGTATAACACCCAATGCTCATTGCAGCAAGCGTCTTCCTTAGTGCCCCTTACCCATTTAGCCCATCCCTCCTCCCACAACCCCTCCGGCAACCCTCTGTTTGTTCTCTATATTTAAGAGTCTCTTATGTTTTGTCCCTCTCCCTGTTTTTATATTATTTTTGCTTCCCTTCTCTTATGTTCATCTGTTTTGTATCTTAATTTCCTTATATGAGTGAAGTCATAGGATATTTGTCTTTCTCTGGCTGACTAATTTTGCTTAGTGTTAATACCCTCTAGTTCCATTCACGTAGTTGCAAATGGTGGAATCCATACTTTTATGGATTCCTAGATGATCCTAATGGGAACCAGCCATGCAACAACTGCTGCCAGATGTTGGATTAGCATGTTGAGATCTCTTAGTTATTATAATTGAAGCTGAACAAACTCATATATAATCTTGAGTGCTATATCACACAACTGGGCACCATGGAGGGTTACTGACAGAGGGTAAATGGGAGTAAGTCAGGTCTCTTTGGGCACTTGATTCTCATCATGACCAGTACTAGAAATCCCTTTCCATTTGCCACAAGTATTAATAAAGTAGTCTTATGTCTACACATTTATGAGATTCTGAGTATGTGGTCACTCATGGCAAAACTTGGATATTCCTAGCTTTTGCTTTGCAAAGCAGCAATAGGCAGTGTTAAAATGCCTAGGCTTTGGAGTCAGATAGACCAGAGCTTAAATCCTGGCTCTATAGCTGAATAGTTGTGTGATCTGTGGGTAAGTCGCTTAACCATATAAACAACAGTTTTCTGATCTGTAAGATGCGGATAACATTACCTACATCATAGGTTTGGTGAGGATTATCAAGACAATTTCATTTTTAATCTTGCCACATCAGAGGATGGCAACCTGATCCCTCCACCTTCTCAGGTCAGAAGCCATACAGTCATCCTTGACTCCTCTCTCATATCCTACATTCAGCATGCCACCAAATCTGTGTCCTTCACTTTCAAAATTAACACAGAATCGAGCTACTTTTCACCAACTCCTCTGCTGCTGTCCTGGTTTATGCTACTATTCCTGTTTTTGCAGTAGCTTCCTAACTGGTTTCTTGGATTCCACCATGCATGGTTTATTCTCAATATATTAAGCAGAGTGATCGTGTTAAAATGAAAGTAGATCATGTCACTCCTCTGATCCAACCCTCTGTCAGTTTTCTCAGAATAAAAGCCGAAGTCCTTACATTGGTGTTTTACAAGGTCCTATGTGATCAGACTCCCTGTTACCTCTCTGACCTCATTTCTGATTACTCTCTCTCCTCTGCACTCTTACTCCAGTCACAGAAGCCCCGTTAATTTTTGACAGACATGTCAGGCAAGCTCCAACCTTTCTTTCTTTGTCCCAGAATACTCTCTGCCTGCAGTGCTCTTCTCTCTGATATCTACATGACCAGCTGCTTCAGCTTCAAGTCTTTGCCCAAATGTCACAGTGATGGCTACCCTGGACCACCCCATTTAAAATTTCCTCTGTCCCTGTACTCAGGACCTCCTTTACACAATGCTACTTTTATCTTCCCCCCATTATCTTCTAACATATCCAATAAGTTACTTTTTTATGTTTGCTCTTCATTTTCTGTCTTGCTTTGCAGGAATGTCAGCTCCATGTGGGCAAGGGTTTGACTTTCTCTCCAATGTATTCCATGGACCTACATGTACCAACATCTGTCATAGTAGATGATCAATGCATATTTTTAAAATATATGAATAATGCATATAAAATGCTGATCATAGTGCCTGACAGCATTAAGTAAATGGTAATTTTTATCACTTGTGCAACACCTGAAAAGCTGTTCCTATCTTGGAAGCCCCTGCCTAGAGCTCTGCTCAGCACTTGTTTGCACCTCAGGGCATCTCTCATCACTGCCCAGTGAGGTGGGTGGAGCTGGGATTCCCACCTTTGTTCTGTCAGAGAGAAGCAACTAGACACATGAGGCTAAGTAATTCATATAAGTAGTGTGTTATACCAGAGTGGAATGGATTCGTGGGCTCAGTTCTGAGCCATGCTTTTTTTGTGCAGAAAGAAGGAGAAGACTTCTTACATCAACTTCTTAGCTTTCCCAAGCCTGGATTACGTGTTAATCAAACATCCAAAGTGCTGAGGTGCACAAGTGCCAAGATAATGTCAATAGTCTAACGTGAGACTCATTTATCTACATTACCTTGAAACAAAGATCTGTAAATTTGGGTGACATTGAATTGAATGACAAAGATCAATTACAAGAACTTACACACAGTGGATAAAAAAAATCACGGATTCCCCAAAGAGATTGTAAATGTCTTGCCTTTTTCTGTTATTTGGCTAAAAGAAAGTCAGTTTGGAATAATGCTAAGCTCAACTAGAAATAAGTTATAACAAACGGACTGGAAATTTAAAAATGGAGAACAAAACCATCTATAATTCTGTTATCCTTATAAATCAATAGTTGTCATTTTAATGTTCTCTTCTGCTTCTTGCTTATATGCATATGTTATTTTTGCATGACAGAGTAATTTTTTCTTTTTTTGATTTAATGTATCCTGTACTTTTTAGCTTCAACTATCCAGTATTTAGAAATATCCTATTTAACAGTTACATAAAATACCATCTGGTTGGTGTACTACAGTTCATTTAACAATTCTCCTGTTGTTGGATTTGTAGTTTATTTTCAACGTTTCGCTGTTTACATGGTATTGCAATGAATGTTTTCACATCTGCAACTTTTCCTGTAGGGATTCTGTCCTCCCCCTACCCGTTCCCCTCATTTTGATATCAATTCCCAAGAATGTTTCTACTGGATTAAAAAAAAGTTTCCTTTTTTTGCTCCTTTTTATGGTTTGTGATGGTTTCATCAGGTGGCTAATATATATTTTATATATGGGAAATTAGAAAATAATAGACCATTATCCCTTGCTTGCTAATTTTCCAATCAAGGCAATAGCTTCTATGATGGCCTTATCTTGGGGATGATACTATTGGAATTCTTTTCTCGTCTGGAAGACTCTTTTTGGAGGACTATATTGTCATCCATTAGGTATCTGAACTCTTGTTTCGATTCCCTGAGACAGGCTCTGGTGGGAAGAGGGCTGGATTTGGAGTTAGAACATGGATTTATTTTATTTTTTTTAAGTTTTAATTTATTTATTTTGAGAGACGGCATGCATGTGAGCAGAGGAGGGGCAGAGAGAGAGAGAGAGAGAGAGAGAGAGAGAGAGAATGCAGGGGGAATATCCCAAGCTGGCTGCACACTACCACACCACCAGAGCCCAAAGTGGTGCCTGAACTCAAGAACAGTGAGATCGTGACCTGAGCCAGAAACAAGAGTTGGACACTTAACTGACTGAGCCACTCAGGTGCCCCAAAAAACTTGGTTTTAAATCTTAGCTATGCCGTTGAAAATAAATGCTTTCTAAAGTTTTTTACATAGTAAGGTATTATTATCTTTTTATTACAAAGAAAGAAAAAAAAAACCCAGTTATCCAAATAGACTACCAAATTCCCAAAGAGTGCTCTGAGGCTTTAGATTTCTGCTTTGGGTTTTAGACCTGATTCATTAGAAAGGTATATCTGTGGTGCATGTAAGATTGTGTTTTCCAGTGTGTTGATTGCATGTGGTAGAAAGACAGACCTGGATTTGACTCTAAGGAGATTTGACAACCTCTCTGAAATGGGGATAATAATAGTGATAGAGGGAGAATTAAATGAGACCATGTAAGTCAAACATCTTGCAGAGGGCTTCTCTAGTGCTAGTTACCTGCCCCACCCCTCATCCTCATACCCCAGGAGGGCTTAATAGATAATGACAGATTATTTTTCATAAGCTTTAAGAGTAGGAGTAAGTTTACTATAGTCCCAATCCATTTTATTTTGGTGTCCATAAAATATTTAGGAGTATTTTTAAGTAGTGTTTTATTATTTCAAGGGCATCTTGAATTATTTCTGGAGATAGTCGACCCAGCTGGCTATATTCAGCAAAAGAGAGCCTACACTTAAGCTATTTATTTCAGTATATTTGCTATGCACTGTGTCTTTCCTGTTGGTCCAGATAGAATGGATTTATTTTCAAGTCAAGATGAATGCTTATGTCCAAGACTCAGAGTTTGGATGCAGAATTGCAAGCATTGGTAGTTTAAGAGCATAAATATTGCTGCAACTTGTCCATGAGATTGAAAGTAATAATTTCTCTCATCCATTGCAATCCTATTTAAAAAGGTCTTTGTTTTACTGTTAAAAATATAACAGTTCTTTCCACTTCTATACCACTTTGTATTTGGTATAATATGTTCACATGAATTACCTCAACCAAATATTACTTCCTTGAGGGATTCAGATTTGAAAGGCATTTTTTATTTAAACACTCACTATGTGTTAGGTTCAGTTACTAGGCACTTCCACATGATTTTCTCATGAAATCTTCACTTTCAATGCTTGATAAGGTGTAGGAAATTGGAAAGCAGGGTAACCAGGACACAAACCCAGGTCTTGGGTTCTTCGTCTAGTGCTTTTGCTTTTTTTTTTTTTTTCTCCCAATAATCTTGTTCCTCAAGTTGATAGTGTGATGGTTTTGAAAGAGTACCAACTTGAGTCAGAGAGTTGGGGCTTCAACCTCAGTGAGTGGCTCATGGGATCTCGGGGGAGTCATGTCCCCTCTCTGGGCCTCAAGTACCTCATTTATAAAATGAAGAGCTTATATATAATGGCCTCTTTGATTTATCCCTGCACTGACAAGCCTTTGGGACACACTCCTATAATGGGAAGATTCTGAGGATGTGCATTCACTGGAACACTGTCAAGATTTGGTAAGGAGTTTATGAGATGACCTTCAGCTTTGGAATAATCTCCTCATCTGATTCTACCCCAATCCCAGCAGTTTTGACTTTCAGTGTCCCAAATAGCCTGCTCAGGGAAAACCAGAAGTTTGATATGATCCTGCCTCCCTGTTTAACACAGAAGACTTTTTCCTCATTCTCAAGGAAAATAATGAGAAGAGAAAATGGAAAGAATTATTCTGATCTATTTTTATAATAGCCTCAGATGCATAGACTGTTACTGTTGGCAGAAACTTTGGCCAGGATTTGTTTTATCTAGTAATTTAGAATTCTAGGAAACTGAAGCCTAGATCAAGGGAGTGCAAGGAGGCCCAAGTGAGACAGAGGCAGTCTGAACAGAGTTCAGGGCTCCTGGCTCCAGTGCTTTTACTCCCAGTGGTAGGAAACTTGGAGCAATGTTTATTTTCTTTTGTCTTCTTTTTTTTAATGTTTATTTGTTTTTGAGAGAGAGACAGTGTGAGTGGGGGAGGAGCAGAGAGAGAGGAAGACACAGAATCCAAAGCAGGCCCCAGGCTCTGAGCTGTCAGCACAGAGTCTCATGCAGGGCTCGAACTCACGAACCGTGAGATCATGACCCGAGCTGAAGTTGGACGCTTACCGACTGAGCCATCCAGGTGCCCCAAGCAATGTTTATTTTCATTTCCTGCTAGCCATCAAGTATATAAAGCTGTTGGTTCACTGGTGCATTCTTAGATTGCTTTAATAGAAGCAGCAGACATAAAACGTGTAGTACTGATAAGAACTTAGGTTTTAGAGTCATGTAGTATATTAAGTATGTAATAGCATTATGTCTAAAAAAACATGTACATATCTTAACTAAAACTGCTTTATTGCCAAGAAATGCTAACCATCTTTTGAGCTTTCAGTGAGTCATAATCTTTTTGCAGGTGGAGGGTCTTGCTTCGATGTTGATGGCTGCTGACTAATCAGAGTGGTTGTTGCTGAAGGCTGGGGTAGCTGTGGCGATGTCTTAAAATAAAACAACAGTGAAGTCTGCCACATTGATTGACTCTTGCTTTCATGAACAATTTGTCCATAGCATGTGATGCTGTTCGATAGTATTTTACCCACGGTAGAACTTCTTTCAAAATTGGGGTCAGTCCTCTCAAACTTTATCAACTAAGTTTATGTAATATTCTAAATCCTTGTTTGTCATTTTAACCATTTTCACCAGGAGTAGATTCCATCTCCAAAACCATTTTCTTTGCTCATCCATGAGAAGTAACTCTTCATCCATTCAAGTTTTATGATGAGACTGTGGTACTTTAGTCATATCTTCAGGTTCCACTTGTAATTTTAGTTCTTTTGCTGTTTTCACCTCATCTGCACTTACTTTCTTCACTGAAATCTTGAATCCCTTAAAGTCATCCATGAGGGTTGGAATCAGCTTCTTCCAGACTTCTGTTAATATTGATATTTTGACCTTGTCCCATAAATCACGAATGTTCTTCATGGCACCTAGAATGATGAATCCTTTCCAGAAGGTTTTCAATTGGCTTTACCCAGATCTGTCAGAGAATCACTTTCTATGGCAACTATAGCCTTATAAAATGTATTTCTTAAATAATAAGAATTGAAAGTTGAAATTACTCCATGATCCATGGGCTGCAGAATGGATGTTGTGTTAGCATAAGTGAAAATAAGATTCATCTTACTGTACATCTCTGTCAGAGCTCTTGGGCGACCAGATGCATTGTCAATGATCAGTAATATTTTGAAAGCAATTTGTTTTTCTGACTAGTAGGACTTTACAGTGGGCCTAAAATATTCAGTAAAACGTGTATAAACAGATGTGCTGTTATCCAGGCCTTGTTGTTACATTTATAGAGCATAGACAGTATACATTTAGCATAATTCTCAAGGGCCCTGGGATTTTTGGAATGCTATATTAGTGTTGGCTTCAACTTAAAGTCACCAGCTGTGTTAGTCCCTGACAAGGCAGTCTGTCCTTTAAAGCTTTGAAGCCAAACATTGACTTCTCCTCTCTAGCTATAAAAGTCTTAGATGGTATCTTCTTCAAATAGAAGGCTGTTTCATCTACACTGAAAATCTGTTGTTGAGTATAGCCGCCTCCATGAATTATCTCAGCTAGATCTTCTGGATAACTTGTTACAGATTTTATGTCAGCACCTGCTGCTTCACATTGCATTTTTATGTTGTGGAGACAGCTTCATTCCTTAAACCTCATGAACCAAGCTCTGCTAGCTTCAGACTTTTCTTCTGCAGCTTCCTCACCACTCATGCTTCATAGAATTGATGGGAGTCAGGGCCTTGCTTGGGATTAGGTTTTGGCCTAAGGGAATGTTGTGGCTGGCACTAAGGCTATTTTGCTTTCTTAGCATTTGTATGTTCACTGAGTAGAACTTTCAGTTTTCTTCAAGAACTTTTCCTTTGCATTTACAATGTGGCTAACTGGTGCAAGAGGCCTTGCTTTCAGCCTGTCTTGCCTTTTGACAAGCCTTCTTCACTGAGCTTAATCATTTCTAGCTTTTGATTTAAAGTGAGAGATGTGTAATTGTTCCTTTCACTTGAACACTTAGAGGCCATTGCAGGGTTATTAATTGGCCTTATTTCAATAGGCTTGAGAAGAGGGAGAAAGATGGGGAAATGGCTGGTTGGTGGAGCAGTCAGAATATACATTTGTTGGTTAAGTTCACCATCTTATGTGGGTGTGGTTTGTGATGTCCCAAAACAGTTACAATAGTAACAACAAAGATCACTGATCACACATCACCATAATGAGTATAATGATAGTGAAAAAGTTTGAAATATTGCAAAAATTACCGACATGTGACACAGACACACAAAGTGAGCAAATGTTGTTAAAATGGTGCTGATAGGCCTGCTCGGTACAGGGTTGCTCCTTGCTTCTTCTGTTTGTGAAAAATGCAATATCTGTAAAGTGCAATAAAGTGAGACAAAATAAAATGAGGTATGTCTGTAGTCACGCCTATATATCTAGGGAGTGTAGAAGATTTTAATTTCCCTTTTTCAGAGACAGGAACAACTTTACCAAAATGAAACCCCCATGACAAAAGAGCCCAGGAAATAAATCTCATCAGAAAAATAGAGCAAGTTTTCATGGAGTTGCTATGCGTTAGAAACTTTTAATGAATCCAGTTGTATTGTTTACCAAGTTAAGATCCTCTCAGATGTCAGGAGATAGATGCATAGATGTCAGCTCATAAAGTACCATTCTGGTGTGATAGAAATATGAGAGGCTGGAATCCCTCTGTGCAAAGAGATAATGAAGGAGGCCAGAGGTAAGTTGGAAGAAACACTGGTTACCAAGAGGGATAGCAATTGTTTTTTGTTAAATCAAATATTTATGAGACTGGGATTTGATTACCTATGGTTTAGCAATTCAAGGGAAAGATAATTTTCTAGAGATGCCTAAGGTGTTGGTGTAATTCTGATAACTGTACCTTGTATGAAAATAATTAATCACTAGGATTTGGAATGCATGCAAATTGTGATGGGGTTAGAAGATATTTTACAATATGAAGGCTTCATGGTGTAACATGTTGGAAGGGTTAAAATATATCCTGTTGTCATAGGCATCATTCTAATTCTTGTCAATACAGAACATTTGGTTTTGATACTTGATTTTACTAACATTAAAGGAATGCCTATAGTGTGTTAGACACTTTTATATTGGCTTTAAATTTTAATAATCCTAAAAACATTAAGTTGTATATTATATAATTTTATGCAAGAGGGAACTGATAGTCAAAGAAATTAAATGGTGCTCAAGGACAAAGAATTAGGTGAAAATTTGGCTTGGTACTCATGTCTGTATGACACCCAAATCCAGAATCTTTCCCCCATTCCACTCTGTCATTCAGGCATTCATAAACTATAATTTCTGGCCCAAATGGGGGTTATGGAAACCTGGTCTGAGGTCTGTAGTCTAGGTGAAGCAAAAAATGTGATACATTATAAGGGAGGTCAAAATCATTCATCAAGTGTGTGCACTGATTCATTGCTGGAAAAATTCTGCTCATTACCTTTGGTGAGAAATGATGCAAACTGTATTGGAGCTGAAGGAACTTGGCACTCATGTGATTCAGCCTCCTCGTTTTACAGATGAGCACCCCGGAGTCCATCAGGGGTAAGTGATTTGTCCAGGCTTGTTATGTGATGGTTCAGTGTCAGAGCATGCTTACCAGAATCCTCGCTTTTTGCAGTGCAGTTTTGGGTCTGTTCTCTGAAACTACATGAGAAAAAACTAATTCTCCTTCTACATGACAGCCCTTTAAATATTTGGTGACAGTACTCTTGTACTCCCACGTCTTCTCTTCTTCAGGCTATGCGGGCTTTCATTGGTCAAACGCTTCCATTGTGGCGGAGCTTCCAGATTCCTCACCATGTTCAGTCTTTTCCAGAAGTGTGTCATATTGTCAGTTTTCCTTTCAGCCTTTGGTATCTGGAAATGAATATGTCACCCCAGGTTATATCAGTAAAATATTTAATGAAAGAGAGTGGATAGAAGTTCTTGAAACTTGTACAATTAAGTTTGAAGCTGCAATTTTTGGTTTTAGGATTATGGAATCATGAATATTGGCAAATTGAAATGGGGGGACTGCTTTTCCTACTTCGAATTTATGAAAATATTGGATAAAATAATTCCAAAGACCTTTTGCATACATACCTGAAGAATAAACCAGGAACAGGAAATACTCAGGTGCCAAAACAAAGAGGAAGCTTAGTCAGAGTAGTAAAGCTGAAAAGCTTATATAGGTATTATAACATCATAAAATTTAAAGTGTAGGGACTGGTGACTAGGGTTCTCTGATATTGGCATCAGGAGGTTATTAAAGGCCTCAGATTTCTGGGAATGCAAGCTGGTGCATCCACTCTGGAAAACAATATGGAGGTTCCTCAAAAAACTAAAAATAGAACTACCCTATGACCCAGCAATTGCACTACTAGGCATTTATCCAAGGGATACAGGTATGCTGTTTCAAAAGGGCACTTGCACCTCAATGTTTATAGCAGCACTATGAACAATGGCCAAAGTGTGGAAAGAGCCCAAATGTCCCTCGATGGATGAATGGATAAAGAAGATGTAGTGTACACACACACACACACACACACACACACACACACACACACACACACACAGTGGAGTATTACTCGGCAATCAAAAAGAATGAAATCTTGCCATTTGCAACTATGTGAATGGTACGGGAGGGTATTATGCTATGTGACATTAGTCAGAGAAAGACAAAGATCATATGACTTCACTCATATGAGGACTTTAAGAGACAAAACAGATGAACATTAGGGAAGGGAAACAAAAATGATATAAAAACAGGAGGGGGCAAAACATAAGAGACTCATAAATATAGAGAACAGAGTATTACTAGAGGGGGTGTGGGAGGGGGGATGGGCTAAATGGGTAAGGGGCACTAAGGAATCTACTCCTGAAATCATTGTTGCACTACATGCTAACTAATTTGGATGTAAATTAAAAAAAATAAAATTAAAAAAAAAGAATGTAAAACAAAACAAAACAAAACAAAAAGGCCTCAGATTTCAAGCTTATGCTATTGATGAAATACTTGCCTAAAAGCAGGAGTCATGAAGATCTCTCTAGTTCTGAACAAGGACAAGAAAAACTTGGCCTGCCTCTCCTGAGAGGCATCAAGGAAGTTTGTAGTCTACCTGGGTCTGTGTATGATAAACAAATCACCAATGAGAAATCAGAAGCTCAGGTCTGCATCACATATGGCTATCAAAGTAGTACAATGTAGTATTAATGCCAAACCAAAGAGTTAACATAAAAACTAGTCTAAAACCAGTGAAAACTGTGGAGACTAACAGTGACAGATTTAATACAGGGATGCATCTAAAGTACCAAGACTCCAAAAGTATTGGTGAAGATGACCATGCATCAAATATCAAAAATCATACAGTAGAATAAAATGCTATGAGAGAGAGAAATCAGCAGGTAAAACATATATCAGCAGATGAGCTAAGTATCACCTCAATGTATAGAAATAATAGATCAATCTAAAAGATATTAAATAGATATAGGAGTGCCTGGGTGGCTCAGTGGGTTAAGCCTCTGACTCTTGATTTTGTAAATTCAAGCCCCATGATGGGCTCTGCACTGACAGTGCGGAACTTGGTTGAGTTTCTCTCTCTCCCTCTCTGCCCATCTCCACCTCGTGCTCTCTCTGTCAAAATAAATACACTTAAAAAAATAATAAACTTTCCAAATTTCTAAAACAAATATACTTAAAATGATCAAAGAAATAAAAGATCAAAGAGGAAAAGAAACTAAGGCACAACTCCTATAATCTGACAAATCATAGGTAGATTTGAAACAGAACCAAAGTGAAATTATAGAAATGAAAGAAAAAAAGTCATTAAAACAAAACTCTCAATTGACAGATGAGGGTAAGTTTGAAGGATAATTTTGAAGATAGATCTGAGAAAATTATCCAGAATGCATAGAGAGGTAAAGAGATAGAAAATATAAAAAAGAAATTGAGACATGGGAGGTGAAGATTCTAACATAAGAGAAGTAATGGATAGAGATAATAGGATAGAGGCAATATTGAAAGAAGTAATAGCTGAGAATTTCTGGATTTATACAAACTGAAAGAGAGCACAGATTCTGATTGGGATAGATTCATGAATTTATTTAGTAAATACTTAACGAGCAGCTACTATATGCCAAATACTTTTGTAGGTGCTAACACCAATAGATAAAAACTTTTGCCCTCATAGAGCTTACATTGTAATTGAGCATGGGAGGAAATGGACAATAAATACCATAAACAAGAAAAATAAAGCAAGGAAGTGGGAGAATTGTGCTTCTGGTCATTTGGTATCTGTATAGCTATTTTGCTCATGTCTTTTCTGCCATGCTTTGAGGTAGAGATCTTTTGTTCATTTCTGCGCAAGATGAGGCATGATGTATTATGGTTCCTGTCACAATCTGGATGTCCAATCAAAATCAGATGAATTTAATAGAATTACATTCTGTATAATCTTATCTGACCATCTTTTTGCTCTTGCTCTGATTTACAAGGCTGTACTCATCTGTTCTTCCAAAGAAGTAACCAAGAACTTCATTCTCTGCCTGCTCATAGCTGTGCCTTTGGAATTGTCATCCTTATTTTGTGCTTGTCCACTCATCTACATCTTTACTGCTACTCCCTCAGATTAGTCCTCATGGTCTCTTTTTTAAATGATTGCGACTGCTCATTAATTGGTCTTCCTAATTCTAGTCTCTCTCTTTTCCACACACTGTCCAGACTGTCAGTCAGAATGATTTTTCTAGAACATATTTGAGTATGTCATTTTCTTGATTCAAGCCCGTCAGTGATCCTGTAGCTTTCTGAAACTACACGAGGCATTCTGTCATCTGGCTCCTCCCTACCTGCCCAGCCTCCCTTCTCCTTCTGCCTCTATTCCACCCTAAGTACCATCCACACCAGAGGACTTACATCCCTTGGTTGCCTTTCACATGTTTCAGTCCCTTTATTTATTCTGTTACATCTGTATGACAAGCTTTTTCAATTCCCATTCTTGATGCCAGATGAGTCCATATTCATCTTCAGATTCAGTTTAAGTATCATCTCCTCCATGGTGCTTCTCCTGACCCCCAGCATGTAGTAGAAATAATCCCCTGTTTTTTGAGATCTTGCATACTGATCAGAGTTTTCTTGTAACACCCTTTTGCTTGCTTTGGATTTTTTTGAGCATATTTACCTTCGCTGGTCTTGAAAGTAGATGCCATTTCTTATTTTACTCTCTTTCCCCTCCGAATATCTTACACATATCTCATACCCAGTAAATGCTTTCTGAAAGGGGAAATAGGGAAAGGAATGAAGATTGGCACAAAGAAGATATCTATTTTGAAATAGAGAATTGATTTAGTTGGCTTTGTTTAATACTAGAAACCTGGTTTGTTACTCTTTGGCCATGAAGAGGTAATCTCTAAGTGTTGATTTTTTGAGACACAACTTCCAGTCCTAAAACTATGGTTTTCTTTTTTCTGTCTTTATAGGAAGCTTCCAGACACTTGGAGACCTTGAAAGTCCCCCTCAAAGGTAAAGAATGACCACATTTGCTTTAACCACAGAAGCAATTAACTCTCCAGCAGTGTGGAAAACAGCTTTTGAGCTGTATTTATCGATGCATAGATTTCACAGAGCTGTGATATTTGAAGACAAATGGCTGTGTCCATAATTAAGACTGCTGAGGAATTGGCAAGTGTGATATGATGATGGAATACCCAGAGAAAGGGCAAGGGAGTGAGATCGGTGAGGATAGTACTGTCTCTGTGACCTTGGTACTCTCTTTCTATTCATTGATTTCCCAATTAAATATAACTTTTCAATCAGTCACTTCCCATATACTGCAAGTTATTGATACCTTGCTCTAGGAAGTGAAATGTCCTACAGATGAAACTGTAGGGGTGGATGATCTACTTTATTTTTTTAATTTAATGTAAAAAGATGTTGAAGAAGAGATTCTCCATTAATAATCTTTTGTATGAAGACTGTTTCATTACACAGGCAGTAGTCAAAATAGGCAACAGCCTTGATTTTTGTATAGGGTTTGAGTTCTGACTTCACCATATTAAATGTTTTGTCTCATTTGATCCTAACAAAAATTTTCAAGGTATTGTGATCCCTATTTTAGAGATGTGGAAGATGAGGGGCACCTGGGTGGCTCAGTCAGTTAAGCGTCTGACTTTGGCTCAGGTCATGATCTCACGATTAGTGAGTTTAAGCCCTGTCTAGTTCCGTGCTGACAGCTCAGAGCCTGGAGCCTGTTTAGGATTCTGTGTCTGCCTCTCTCTCCGCTCCTGTCCCACTCATGCTCTGTCTCTCGCTCTCAAAAATAAATAAACATTAAAAAAAATTAGAGATGGGGAAGATGAGTGTTAGAGGGATTAATTGATTTTTCTAAAATCACACAGTAAATGGTGGAGTTATTTGGTATCAAACACTGATTCCAGAGAAATAAGAACACAAGTTCTTGTTTGTTTTGGGTATCAGTCTCACTGGCTATGCTAATAATTAGGGGTCATAATGGTTCTCCATCTCCTACCAGGTAAAATCCATGATCATTGACATGGCATCCATGTTGTGACTTACATCCATGTCTCTAGTTTCACCTCCTTTCCTCCCTACCTCACACCTTATATTCCAACAATATGAACTGCCTCCAATGACTAGTGCAGATAGCTCTTTTCTTGTCTTTGCTTTTACTTATGCCATTCTGTCTAGAATGCTGATTCCTCACCATGTTCCTCATGAACTCCTACTACATTGTTTAGTACTCTACCAATGTACTCAAATAATATTCAAATAAAAAATACAAAAAGATATTCTTAAACTACTTCATTCATGTAAACTTCCTTGAACTCTACAAGTTGGGTTAGGGACCTCTTTGATATAGCACAATAATGTTCTGCATATCCTAATATTGCATTCATCACATTGTATTATAATTCTTTCTTTGCTCTTTGTATTTTCAACTAATCTGTGAACTCTGTGAAGGGAGGATCATGTGTTTGTAACTTGAAAGCTTAGTAGAGTGTCTGCCACTTTGTAGGTATTTAGTACAAACTTGCTGAATGAAAGTGTATTAGGGTTCTCCAGAGAAAAGCTAATAGGATATATGTAGATATATATAAGATGAGATTTATTATAGAAATTGGCTCACGTGACTGTCCCATAATCTTCCATATGCAAGCTGGAGAACCAGGAAAGCCTGTGGTATAATTCAGTTTAAGTCTGAATGCCTGAGAACCAGGAGATCCAAAGTAGAAGGGTAGAGAAAGTAGAAAAATAGAAAGTAGAAAAGATAGATGTGCCAGCTTAAGAAATGAGAGAATTCACTTTTCCTTCACCTTTTGTTTCCATCTGAGCCCTCAAAGGATTGGATGATACCTACCCATGTTGGCAAGGGAAGTTCTGTTAGTCTACTGAATCAAATACTAATCTCTTTCAGAAACATCCTTGCAGACATATCCAGAAATAATGTTTTATCAGCTACTTGGGCATTTGTTAGTCCAGTCAGGTTGATATATACAAGTAACCATTGCAGAAGACACTGAGACATCCACTTATATCAATTTATGATACCATTTTGATAGACTCAGTTGGTTGAATTAATAGGTTTATCTGCCAGAGGAGACTAGGGTGGGGTAGAGGCTGAGGCTAGGCTCTTACTGCTCTAGAACAGGTAGGACACAGGTACTAAAGATACCCAGTCTCTAGGCTCAGCACCTCTTGGGGGTGAGGTGATGAGCACCAAGTTTTATGCTGTGCTGAAATTTCCTTTATTAAGCACAAGTGGAGTTTGGGTTTAGTCTTATTGTCCTTGGGATAAAACTTGATAATGGACATGTGTATTGGGCATTTGTCTTTTCCTCAACACCCTGGAGGTGTCGAGGCTTTATTCAGGCTTTATGACTGACCATAGTATGAAGTTTCCTCTCCTTAGGGATAGTTATTTCCCACGAAGTTCCTTGAAGCCTCAAGAAAGTAAGTCCCTGGATCTCTGACCCTGGACAACTTTTATGGCCTGAGGCTTGGATTCAAATTCTCCACATATAAATCTGCTGCCAGCCACATCCCTGATATAACCAGATAAATGGAGACAATGAATATCATAAATGACCGTAAGTTTCTGCTGCTATATGCCATCCTATGAAATCAAGCCCTTCACCTATCGATGCCAGCCTGGATCAGACCTGAGTTTTCCAAGCCTCTTTGAACAGTTTTTTAGGTTTATTTTAAGGCTTACTTTATTCTTTTTGGACGGCATTAAGATCTGGCATGTCTTGTAACCCAGATTTTTGGGTTATGGCAGAGAAACAGGATGGGGGGAGAGGCCTTGTGTAAGTTTTCAAGGTCTGAGCAGCTCCATCTGGATGAAACCAAAACAAAGAAAAATTCTGATCATAAGCGTAATGCCTTATGCACTTTAGGGAGATAGATATGTCAACACAACATGAAGAAGAAATTGAACCATTCGATAAATTGAGACACACAGTATTTTTGAGTAAGTCAGCCATTCTCATTCTTCTTCTGGACAGCTACAAGGTCATGCCTTCTTGGGGGAATTTTAGAACTCTGAGAACTCACTCAGTGGACTGGCTTTAATCAGACTGCAACCATTTCCTTTTCTGTTTTCTTGTCATCGAGGGGGATTTGGTCAGATGCCATCTCTCCAGCCCATAAGTCGTAATGCAGGTTTTATGCCTGGTCTGAACATGTAGGTTATAGATGGTCCCCAAGATGCTTGAGAAGATTGCCTTATGACTTTGCCCTTAGCAACTGACCTTCACAAACTCAAGGCGTCACCTTCACAGAGGCAGCTTCAGTGCCTCCTTTGAAAAAGTAATTTTCTTTTGTGAGTAACATGCTGTGTCATGGTTTATAACAATGGGAAGAACTAAAAGCTGTGGAACCCAGGAGGCAAAGAAGGGCTGTCTGTCTAAGGAATAACAAGAACTGATTTTATTCTCTGCCATGCAGTGATGAAAAGGCATCTTGTAAAAGCTTTTAGTTGGTTTTCTTTTCTCCTAATCATGTTCAGGAACGCATCTAATGCATTTTGTGGTTTTGAAAGGAAAAAGGAGAACCATTTTAAAGAAGAATTGCCTTCATTTAAAAAGATTTTATCTGACTGGAGTTGGAGATGTGGGCTTCTTATGAAGTATACAAGCCAACACCACACCATAGGAACGTGAGAGAGTTAGCACGAACTCTGCTGGGAGAATCTGGAAAGGTTTCACACAGGAGTGACATTTGAACTAGACCTTAAAGGGTTTATAGGAGTTTTCTAGGTGAAAAAGGAGAATAGACATTCCAAACAAGGGGAAAAGCACGTGCAAAGGCACAAAATCATCTCGAAAATCTTGACGTGTTTTTTTAAATAAACACTCAGACTGCTTTTTTCCTGGACTCAGTGTAAGAGATGCTGCTTAGGTTTCCAGAGTAGACAGAAGTTCTACATTAGTAATAATGTACCTAAAATATTGAATTAACAGTACAATTTTTGTTACAATTTGTAACAGTACAGATGTTTATTGAGTACCTGGCACTGTTCTAACTGAACAACAGTTAGGTGATATAGCAATACATAAAACCGATAAAAACCCCTTCCCTCATTGTACTTAGGGCTCCTCCTGCTATTAGGCTTTATAACATTTCTGGGAGCTTTGATTTGAGGATTCTGGAAAAGCAGTTCCCTTCCTCTGTGCCTTTCTCTCTGTGTATTTTAGTGAGGATACATGGATGCCTCTGTACTATTGTAACAGAAGTAAGTCTATGTCAGGGATGCAAATACAGGCACGTGTGGTCTTTCTCCCTGCTCTTGTTCCTTTCTCAGACAGCTACCTAACTATGACTTCGTTTTGTGTTGAATCTGGATCCAGCCCCAGAATCCTTTCTTGATGTAGCACTTCATGTAGCTACTTCCAGCTAGTCAGAATTGACTTATAAGATGAAAGCTCCAGGTCAGTCACTCTGTGTAGTCTTAAATTTGGGAAAAAAAGGGCAGTTCAGCAGGCTCTGCCCTGGATGTGGGAGTCAGTCCACACTGGCTGATGATGATAGTGATAAATATTTAGCTTTCTGCTTAGTTCAACACAGAAATTTCTTGGGCACAAACTGTGTTTTGACATAAGTTAATGGTTCTTGCTATCAGGAGCTTAAAGTTTAGTGAGTAGGGGAGACAGCTAGCTATGTTAGCCAATCCTTGCAGTGGTGGGTTAATAAGCAGTATAGAGATTAGGATAAAACATAGAGGGAAACAAAGGTGGGAATGACCCACTCTACTGGAGAGTGGGGAAAGGACCATGGAAGACTCAGAGAAGATGACACTTCATCTGTGTTTTAAAAGATAATTAGGAATCCATCAGGTGTGTAGGCAGCTGGAGTGAGAATTCTAGACAGAAGCAAAGGCATGGAAATACAAAAACATATACATTATCATTGCATGGATCACCTGTATTATAGAGTTATAGGCTTCTGCTGGGTTTCTTGTCCTTGAGGGAAGAAACACATGATAACATCTCTATAGCACCTAGCCTCAATGTAGGTGTTCAGTAAATATTTATTCAAAGAATGAAAATAATCTAGTCTTTATTTTGTCTCTCTGATGGTGTTACCTCTGTTATTAATTCCCATGTCTACTGAAGTTTTCTAAAGTGTTTTAAGTTCAGTTGCGTTGAGAAATCAATTTGATTCTGTTCCATTAATCAGGATTGAGTGCACATTCTGCATAAGGCCTTACCTTGGAGGATCCAGAGAAAGGTCCAAGAGGAGCTGACTTTTGAAATGAACTTCCTTTGAATGTCTACAAGTAAGATGGCTCCATAATTTATCATCCAAGTCTGAACCTTTTTGGAGGTAAAAGTATGTGCTATTCATAATTACACTGGGGTAACAGGCATGAGATGAAACTGTCTCAGGTGAACAGGGGCATATGGGTCACTCTGCCTATAACTAACTGACTTTAGAATCAGTCTTGGATTTAAGTTTCTTCTTTAGTTTTATTAACTATATGACTTTGAGTCAACTGTAAAGCCAAGGTTATTATAGATACCTCATAGCACAGTTGTGAAGATCAAATGAAATATAGTATGTATATATAGCTTAGCTCAGGTTTTGTGGTGGGTAGCCTCTGAAATGGTCCCCAGTGATCTCTGCTGGTAGTCCCCAATAGAATCCCATCCTTTGAGTGAGGACTGGACCTAGTGACTTGATTCTAAAGAATAGAATGTGGTAAAAGTGATGGGTTGTCACTGTTGAGATTAGCTTTAGAAGGCTGGCTTCTGTTTTGCTCTCTCAGTTCTCATTTTGGGAGAAGCAAGCTGCTATATAGTGTGTAGCTCTGTGGAGTGGTCCATATAGCAAGGAATAGATATTATTAGTTAACAGGTAATGAGGACTCAGGGCCAGCTGATAACCATGAGAGTGAACTTGGTAGCAAATCTTCTCCTATTTGAGCCTTGATGTGAGATTGCAGCCTTGGGTAAGAACTTGATTGCAGCCTTGTGAGGAAAGCTAAATCAGAGGCACCCACCTAAGCCATGCCCAGATTCCTGATCCTGAAACAGTTTTTTTTTTGTTTATTAAGTTTTTATTTTAATGCCAGTGTAGTTAATATTCAGCATTATATGAGTTTCAGGTGTACAATATAGGGATTCAACAATTCCATATATCAGCTGGTGCTCATCATGACCAGTGCACTCCTTAATCCCCATCATCTATTTCACCCCCGCTCCCACTCTGGTAACTGTCAGTTTGTTCTTTATAGTTAAGAGTCTGTGAAACAGTTTTAAGTTGCTAACTTTTAGGGCAATTTGTTACACAGTGGTAGGCCTAATATAGGACCTGATGCATTCTTGCTGCTAAATAATGTCTCTTTTAGTGGAAATACCTAAATAGTTCTTTCTTACTGAGAACTTTTCACACCAAAAGCTTCTCTTCTGCTTATGTCTTCAGTAACACCTTAGCCTTTTCATTGCCTTTGATGGACAACCCTAAAAATGTGTCTGGAGGCCTATTGTACTTTAAGCTCTACAATTTCACCCATTTGCTAGATGTTCACATTGGTTTTGGGGACAGTTTTCATATGATAGTGAAATCAAGATATCAGGAAAATGCCTTTTTGAGTCAATTCTTGTTGGACTTTCAAGTTTCTTAGAACCTTCTCTCATTAGTCAGTGATTCAAATATCATCAGAAGCACATACAGAGAAAAATCAGATGCATGTCTTTTTCTCCGCTGCTTTATAGTTTACAAGGGAGGTTAAGACATGTTCACACTTAGAGGCAAAGCAAGACAGCAGGTGAAGACAGTCAACTTGAAATAATGGAAGGAACAAATAATTTGGGGTCAAAGAGTCTAGATTTAAACCCTAGGTCGGTCATCTAGTAAGCTTTGTGATTTTGGACAATTTCCTGTCCATTTTCTTCTATAAACTACATTATCTTTGTCCTATAAAGTGGAGATAATCACATTGCTTTATAGCATTGTTGCTGAGTGGGAGCCTAAGTGATGTTGGGTGTAAAAGAGCTTGGTAGGTAATAAAGCAGCTTATAGGATTATTTATGATAGGTTATAAGAACCAAATCAATATGTTGTAACTAATAATAATGACAACAAATTACAGACTTATGGGGGGTTCAACAAAAATAGGGGAGATGGTTTCTGACTGGAGGACTTAGGGAAACTTCACAGAAGAGCTAACATTTGAGGTAGGTTTTAAGGAATATTTTGGAGGTGGGAATGTAGGCCAACGGGTAGTAGAGTTGGGCACACATGGTGCATCAGAGTTTATGTGGTGCATTTGGGAAAATAATGAGTTGTTTAGGGTTTCTGAAATTACGTGATAGGGATACTAGAAATTGGACCCAGGCTACAAATTCTCACATTCCAGGCTGACAAGGCTTTTATAAAACATTTTAAAATTTGTCCTCATGCCCACAAAGTTTGGAAAGTCTAAGGCATTGTTCCTTTTTGGGTCATTTTCAGACTTCTCATGGTTTCTTGGAGACCCCTTTTCTATAGGTCATCTCTCTCTCTCTCTCTCTCTCTCTCTCTCTCTCTGTATATGTGTGTGTGTGTGTGTGTGTGTGTGTGTGTGTGTGTGTGTATACATATATCTACATATTTTGTCTTCATGGAGACTACTAAAACTATTCATCTCTTTTGTCCCATGTCAGAAAAACCAACTGTTTGTCCTGGCTTAGATCTCCACTTTTTTTTCCTTTTTTTTTCAGAGTCCAGAGTCTCTATGACAAATTTGACCTTTTACTTGCTATGTTGGCATCCTTTTCTAACTAGCTTTGTTGTATTATTATAGTTAAAGACCCTTTCCTTACAAGGAAGATATGTAAAGTAACAAAATTGGGTGAAGAGAACAAAAAAAACTCCAAATTCATACTTACTTATTTAATTCATTTATTCATATAACAAATATTTATTTTTTAGGCAATATATTTATACTGTTAACTAAAATATATTATTTCTGTCTTGAGAAGCTTATATTTTCATTTTTAGGAGCTGGTTATTAAATAGCTAATTACACAAAAAATAAAGATTTATTCACAATGGTGGCAAATGTTAAATTTCTAGGGTATTCTAAAAGTGAATAACAAGAGAACTAACCCAGCTTAGAATAGATCAAAGAATCCTTTCTAATAGAAATGTGTAAGCTGAGATTTAAAGGATGATTAAAAATAAGCAAGGGGAATGGGGAAGAGGGAGAAGAGGATTCTAAGCAGAGGGAGCAGCGTGTGCAAAGGGGCTGTGGGAAGAAGCATGTCACTTTTGAAAACTACCGTAGTTGGAGAATAGAGAAGGAGAATGACACATGATGTAGCCAGAGAACTTTCCAAGAGTCAGAATATGCATGAATGGGAGTCCATGTTTGGGATTTTGATCTTTATCTTAAGGGAAAAAAGAAGCCAGGTGTTAGACAGGGGATAGTAATATGATCAGGTTTGCTTTTTGAAAATCACTCCATATGTAATGTGGACAAGAGATTGGAGGAAGGCAGAAGTGGATATAAGAAACTGGGTGTTACAGTTCAACTGTGAGATTAAAGTGGCCTGGATTAGGGTCAGACTAATGGGGATGGAGATAAATAGACTCAAGAAATGTAAGTGGTTAAATCGAAAGGACTTGATGGTTGATAGGGTATGGGTGGAGAGGAGGATAAAAAATGAGTCACAGATTTCTGACTGTTGGGTGTTCGATGGTGATATCCCTTGAGATGGTAACCCTGAAAAAGGACCAGGTTTGGATGAAAATTGTCTTACATTTTTATATTGCACCCTAGGAACTCAAGAATTAGAGGAGTTAAGTGAATTGCTTCAGGTTGTATAGCAAATTAGTAGTGACCAAAGTTTAGATTTCTGGATCCCTCATTGTTCAGTTTCTGTTCCTTCCATTCACTGCCATGGCAACAGCTTTCTAAGTGATTTCTGGGTTTATAGACTGGCCTCCTTTTGATCTATTCTCCACACTGATACACCACTCTGTCTGAAACCCTTCAGTAACTCCTAGTCTTTGACTAAAGAATAAAAGCAAAAGTCCTTTCAAGGCTTATGAACCATTTCTTCATCTGAAAAGAGCTCAAGTCACTTTAGTTTAGTTGGAACGTAGAATGTGAGAGTGGGAGATATAAGAAAAAACTAAGAAGCCTGTTAGCATCCAGATTAGAAAGGATTTTTAAAGTAATTTTCATATACTTAGATTGTAATTTAAGAGAAATGGAGAATCATTAAAGGTTTTCAAATAGCTTTTAGTTTTATCGTGTTATATATGCTCACAATATAAAGAGTCAATTCATTCTACAGTGCTTTTGTAAAAAGAACAGTCCCCTGGTCTGTACTCTACCCCCATTTTCCCACTTCACAGAAGTAATCACTTTTAATACTTTTGGTTGATTTTAGATATTTACCTATGATTTTATAAATCATGTGCCTATATTGCTACTCTTTGATTTTTTTAGTTTTAGGCATTTATCAACTTCCCACTATGGAAGATGAGAATTTAACTCTTCACTTCTCATCTCTTTCCTGGCCCCATCATACACATATTGACTTACCATCCCCAATTTCTCAAGATACATCATAGTTTTAGCTACATAAGTACTCAGAATTTACATTATTATGACTTTTGTCAATTCCATTCAGAGTTGCGAAACAAGGTAAACTTTTTTCCCTGCTCAGTTGATTGGTTTCTATATAGTTAATGAAGGTCTTGAGTTTTATTTGCTTAGTTCTAGGTACTTATAACTAATTTGTCTCTCAACTCACCCCAAGTTGCGCACATATCCTCTCACATTAAAATGCATCAGGTATTTTATCAATTTTATTCTCCAGAAGAAGTGTAGTTTAGTATCTTCTGTTATGAAGTCTATGCTCCCTTTTCTCCATCATCATGGGTACTCCCTTTGCCTCTCCCTAATGAATAATTCTTTATTTCTGTGATTCTATTTCTTTTTCTTTTTCTTTTTTTATTTAAAACTCACATGTCCTCCAAAAACTTGATAAGGAAGGGTGAATCTTCAGTAAATATTTTGAAACCCTGCATGTCAAATAATATTTTTACTCTGCTCTCATACTTAATTGATAGCTTGGTTAGGTATAGAATTCTCAGTTGGAAATAAACTTCACTTTAACTTTTGCTCTATTCAAGTTTTTATTGAGAGGTCCAATGATTCTTCTGATTCTTTTTTGTATGAAACCTGTATGGACCCTTTTAAGATCTTGTATGGAACTTGTACATATCTTTTAGGATCTTTATTCCTGTAGCTCTCAAATTTTATCTTTTCCATTCTTTGGTATAGGTCTATTTTATCCATCATTCTGGGCACTCAGTAAGCCCTTAGAAATATGAAAACTTCTATTTTTTATGGAAAAAATTCTCTATTTTTAAGATGATTTCTTTATTTTTATTTCCTTTGTTCACTCTTTCTGAAACTCCTAATATTTTGATACCAAAAAATTGAACTAGTGTTTTAATTTTGTAACTTTTTTCTCCTTCTCCATTCTTGTTCTTTTTATTCTGTTTTCTAGGGTAATTGCTCAACTTTGTGTTCAAACTTCTGTTGAATTTTTCATTCTTATAGTATTTAGACACTTTTAATTTTTATGTACTTCTGAATGTTTCCTTTTATTAATATATATATTTATTTTATTTTGAAATCTGGCCTTCTAAAAGTTTATTTGTTTATTGTGTAAGATGAAGAGAGAGAGGAAGAGAAAGAGGGAGAGGGAGAATTCTAAGCAGGCTCTGAACTGTTAGCACGGAGATGCATATGGGGCTTGATCTCACAATCCTTGAGATCCTGACCTGAGTGAAATCAAGAATTGGGTTCTTAACTGACTGAGCCACCCAGGCATCCATGAATGTTTCTTTTTATTTTTAATAAATTTTTATTTTTGTTTTATGGATGCAATGCCTTCTCTTATTTTTTGAAAAATATTCTTTTCCTCAGCTTGTCACTGATTTTATTTATAGTATTCTATTTAATGAAGGAATATTTAATTTTTTTTGCAGTCAGTTGGAGAGATTTTAATTTTTTTCTTTTGTTTTCTTTTTTCTTTTTAAAATTCCAGTTAAATACAGTGTTATATTAGTTTCAGGTATACAATATAGTGATTCAACACTTCCATACAATACCTGGTGCTCATCATGATAAGTGCACTCCTTAATCCCCATCACCTATTTCACGCCCCCTTCCCCAGCCATCAATTCTCCATAATTAAGACTCTGTTTCTTGATTTGTCTCCCTCTCTCTTTTTTTCCCCCTTTGCTTATATTTCTATTTATCCATTCATCAATCGATGGACACTTGGGCTGCTTCCATGTCTTGGCTATTGTAAACAATGCTATTATAAACACAGGGGTACAAGTATCCCCTTGAATTAGTGATTTTGTATTCTTTAGGTAAATGCCCAGTAGTGTGATTGATGGATCATAAGGTAATTCTATTTTTAAGTTTTTGAGGAGCCTCTATACTCTTTGCTAGAGTGGCTGCACTAGTTCTTATTCCCACCAACAGTGCAGGTAGGTTTCTTTTTCCCCAATCCTTGCCAACACCTGTTTCTTGTGTTGTTTATTTTAGCCATTCTGATGGGTGTGGGGTGGTACTTCATTGTAGTTTTGATTTGCATTTCCTTGATGGTAAGTAATGAGGAATATCTTTTCATGTGTTTATTGGCATATGTATGTCTTGTTTGGAGAAATGTCTGTTCATGGCTTCTGCCCATTTCTTTTTTTGTTTTCTTTTTAAAAATTTTTTTTCTTTTTTAATATTCTTTAAATGTGGAGAGGGTGTTCTCTTGCTGCCCACCTTTTATTTTTTAATTTAATTTAATTTTTTATTTTTTTAAATTTTTATCCAAATTAGTTAGCATATAGTGCAACAATGATTTCAGGAGTAGATTCCTTAGTGCCCCTTACCCATTTAGCCCATACCCCTCCCAAAACCCCTCCAGTAACCCTCAGTTTGTTCTCCATATTTATGAGAACTCTTTATGAGTTTCTTCTGTTTTGTCCCCCTCCCTGTTTCTATATTATTTTTGTTTCCCTTCCCTTATGTTCATCTGTTTTGTCTCTTAAAGTCCTCATATGAGTGAAATCATATGATTTTTGTCTTTCTCTCGCTGACTAATTTCACTTAGCATAATACCCTCCAGTTCCATTCACGTAGTTGCAAATGGCAAGATTTCATTCTTTTTGATTGCCGAGTAATACTCCATTGTATATATATACCACATCTTCTTTAGCCATTCATCCATCGAGGGACATTTGGGCTCTTTCCAGACTTTGGCTATTATTGATAGTGCTGCTATAAACATGGGGAGGCATGTGCCCCTTCAAAACAGCACACCTGTATCCCTGAGATAAATACCTAGTAATGCAATTGCTGGGTCATAGGGTAGTTCTATTTTTAGTTTTTTGAGGAACCTCCATACAGTTTTCCAGAGTGGCTGTGCCAGTTTGCATTCCCACCAACAATGCAAAAGAGATCCTCTTTCTGCACATCCTCACCAACATCTGTTGTTGCCCGAGTTGTTAATGTTAGTCATTCTGACAGGTGTGAGGTGGTATCTCATTGTGGTTTTGATTTGTATTTCCCTGATGGTAGTGATGTTAAGCATTTTTTCATGTGTCGGTTGGCCATCTGGATGTCTTCTTTGGAGAAGTGTCTATTCATGTCTTTTGCCCATTTCTTCACTGGATTCTTTGTTTTTTGGGTGCTGAGTTGGGTAAGTTCTCTATAGATTTTGGACACTAACCCTTTATCTGATATGTCATTTGCCAATATCTTCTCCCATTCTGTTGGTTGCCTTTTAGTTTTGCCTGATTGTTTCCATCACTGTGCAGAAGCTTTTCATTTTCATGAGGTCCCAATAGTTCATTTTTGCTTTTATTTCCCTTGCCTCTAGAGACGGGTTGAGTAAGAAGTTACTGCGGGCAAGATCAAAGAGGTTTTTGCCTGCTTTCTTCTCAAGGATTTTGATGGCTTCCTGTCTTACATTGAGGTCTTTCATCCATTTTGAGTTTATTTTTGTGTATGGTGTAAGAAGCTGGTCCAGGTTCATTCTTCTGCATGTCGCTGTCCAGTTTTCCCAGCACCACTTGCTGAAGAGACTGTCTTTATTCCATTGGATATTCTTTCCTATTTTGTCAAAGATTAGTTGGCCATAAGTTTGTGGGTCCATTTCTGGGTTCTCTGTTCTGTTGCATTGATCTGAGTGTCTGTTCTTGTGCCAGTACCATACTGTCTTGATGATTACAGCTTTGGAGTATAGCTTGAAGTCCGGGATTGTGATGCCTCCTGCTTTGGTTTTCTTTCTCAAGATTGCTTTGGCTATTCAGGGTCTTTTCTGGTTCCATACAAATTTTAGGATTATTTGTTTTAGCTCTGAAGAATGCTGGTGTTATTTTGATAGGGATTGCATTGAATATGTAGATTGCTTTGGGTAGTATTGACATTTTAACAATATTTGTTCTTCCTATCCAGGAGCATGGAATCTTTTTCCATTTGTTTGTGTCTTCTTCAATTTCTCTCATAAGCTTTCTATAGTTTTCAGTGTATAGATTTTTCACCTGTTTGGTTAGATTTATTCATAGGTATTTTATGGGTTTTGGTGCAAGTATAAATGGGATAGATTCCTTGATTTTTCTTTCTGTCACTTCATTGTTGGTGTATAGGAATGCAACTGATTTCTGTGCATTGACTTTATATCCTGCAACTTTGCTGAATTCATGAATCAATTCTAGCAGTTTTTTGGTGGAATCTTTTGGTTTTCCATATAAAGTATCATGTCATCTGCGAAGAGTAAAAGTTTGACCTCCTCCTGGCTGATTTGGATGCCTTTTATTTCTTTGTGTTGTCTGATTGCAGAGGCTAAGACTTCTACTACTATGTTGAATAACAGTGGTGAGAGTGGACATCCCTGTCTTGTTCCTGACCTTAGGGGGAAAACTCTCAGTTTTTCCCCTTTGAGGATGATATTAGCATTGGGTTGTTCATATATGGCTTTTATGGTCTCAAGGTATGCTCCTTCTACCCCTACTTTCTTGAGGGTTTTTATCAAGAATGGATGTTGTATTTTGTCAAATGCTTTCTCTGCATCTATTGAGAGGATCATATGGTTCTTGTCCTTTCTTTTATCGATGTGATGAATCACATTAATTGTTTTGCGGTTATTGAACCAGCCCTGCATCCCAGGTATAAATCCCACTTGGTGGTGGTGAGTATTTTTTTTAATGTATTGTTGGATCTGGTTGGCTAATATCTTGTTGAGGATTTTTGCATCCATGTTCATCAGGGAAATTGGTCTATAGTTCTCCTTTTTAGTGGGGTCTCTGTCTGGTTTTGGTTTCAAGGTCATGCTGGCTTCGTAGAAAGAGTTTGGAAGTTTTCCTCCCATTTCTGTTTTTTGGAATACCTTTAAGAGAATAGATGTTAACTCTTCCTTAAATGTTTGGTAGAATTCCTCTGGAAAGCTTTCTGGCCCTGGACTCTTATTTTTTGGCAAATTTTTGATTACTAATTTGATTTCCTTACTGGTTATGGGTCTGTTCAAATTTTCTATTTCTTCCTGTTTAGTTTTGGTATTGTATATGTTTCTAGGAATTTGTCCCTTTCTTCAGATTGCCCATTTTATTGGCATGTAATTTCTCATAATATTCTCTTACTATTGTTTTTATTTCTGCTGTGTTGGTTGTGATCTCTCCTCTTTGATTCTTGATTTTATTTATTTGGGTCCTTTCCTTTTTCTTTTGATCAAACTGGCTAGTGGTTTATCAATTTTGTTAATTCTTTCAAAGAACCAGATTCTGGTTTCATTTATCTGTTCTACTGTTTTTTCTTGGTTTCAATAGCATGAATTTCTGCTCTAATTTTTATTTTTTCCTGTCTTCTTCTGGTTTTGGGTTTCATTTGCTGTTCTTTTTCTAGCTCCTAAAGGCGTAAGGTTAGGTTGTGTATCTGAGATCTTCCTTCTTTTTTTTTATTATGAAATTTGTTGTCACGTTGGTTTCCATACAACACTCAGTGCTCATCCCAACAGGTGCCCTCCTCAATACCCATCACCCACACTCCCCTCCCTCCCACCCCCCATAAACCCTCAGTTTGTTCTCAGTTTTCAGGAGTTTCTTATGTTTTGGCTCCCTCCCTCTCTAACCATTTTTTTTCTTCCCCTCCCCCGTGGTCTTCTGTTAAGTTACTCAGGATCCACATAGGAGTGAAAACATATGGAATCTGTCCTTCTCTGTATGACTTATTTCACTTAGCATAACATTCTCCAGTTCCATCCATGTTACTACAAAAGGCCATATTTCATTCTTTCTCATTGCCACGTAATATTCCATTGTGTACATAAACCACAATTCTTTATCCATTCATCGGTTGATGCACATTTAGGCTCTTTCCATAATTTAGCTATTGTTGAGAGTGCTGCTATAAACATTGGAGTACAAGTGCCCCTATGCATCAGTACTCCTGTATCCCTTGGGTAAATTCCTAGCAGTGCTACTGCTGGGTCATAGGGTAGGTCTATTTTTAATTTTTTGAGGAACCTCCACACTGTTTTCCAGAGCGGCTGCACCAGTTTGCATTCCCACCAGCAGTGCAAGAGGTTCCCGTTTCTCCACATCCTCTCCAGCATCTAGTCTCCTGATTTGTTCATTTTGGCCACTCTGACTGGTGTGAGGTGATGTCAGTGTGGTTTTGATTTGTATTTCCCTGATGAGAAGCGACGTTGAGCATCTTTTCATGTGCCTGTTGGCCATCTGGATGTCTTCTTTAGAGGAGTGTCTATTCATGTTTTCTGCCCATTTCTTCACTGGATTATTTGTTTTTCGGGTGTGGAGTTTGGTGAGCTCTTTATAGATTTTGGATACTAGCCCTTTGTCTGATATGTCATTTGCAAATATCTTTTCCCATTTCGTTGGTTGCCTTTTAGTTTTGTTGATTGTTTCCTTTGCTGTGCAGAAGCTTTTTATCTTCATAAGGTCCCAGTAGTTCATTTTTGCTTTTAATTCCCTTGCCTTTGGGGATGTTGCTGCGGCTGAGGTCAGAGAGGTTTTTCCCTGCTTTTTCCTCTAGGGTTTTGTTGGTTTCCTGTCTCACATTTAGGTCCTTTATCCATTTGGAGTTTGTTTTTGTGAATGGTGTAAGAAAGTGGTCTAGTTTCATCCTTCTGCATGTTTCTGTCCAGTTCTCCCAGAACCATTTGTTAAAGAGCCTGACTTTTTTCCATTGGATATTCTTTCCTGCTTTTTCAAAGATTAGTTGGCCATACTTTTGTGGGTCTAGTTCTGGGGTTCCTATTCTATTCCATTGGTCTGTGTGTCTGTTTTTGTGCCAATACCATGCTGTCTTGATGATTACAGCTTTGTAGTAGAGGCTAAAGTCTGGGATTGTGATGCCTCATGCTTTGGTCTTCTTCTTCAAAATTACTTTGGCTATTTGGGGCCTTTTGTGGTTCCATATGAATTTTAGGATTGCTTGTTTAAGCTTCGAGAAGAAAGCAGGTGCAATTTTGATTGGGATTGCATTGAATGTGTAGATAGCTTTGGGTAGTATTGACATTTTGACAATATTTATTCTTCCGATCCATGAGCATGGAATGTTTTTCCATTTCTTTATATCTTCTTCAATTTCCTTCATAGGCTTTCTATAGTTTTCCGCATACAGATCTTTACATCTTTGGTCAGGTTTATTCCTAGGTATTTTATGCTTTTTGGTGCAATTGTGAATGGGATCAGTTTCTTTATTTGTCCTTCTGTTGCTTCATTATTAGTGTATAAGAATGCAACTGATTTCTGTACATTGATTTTGTATCCTGCAACTTTGCTGAATTCATCTATCAGTTCTTGCAGACTTTTGGTGGAGTCTATCGGGTTTTCCATGTATAATATCATGTCATCTATAAAAACTGAAAGCTTAACCTCATCTTTGCCAATTTTGATGCCTTTGATTTCCTTTTGTTGTCTGATTGCTAATGCTAGCACTTCCAACACTATGTCAAACAACAGCGGTGAGAGTGGACATCCCTGTTGTGTTCCTGATCTCAGGGGAAAAGCTCTCAGGTTTTCCCCATTGAGGATGATGTTAGCTGTGGGCTTTTCATAAATGGCTTTTATGATGTTTAAGTATGTTCTTTCTATGCTGACTTTTTCGAGGGTTTTTATTAAGAAAGGATGCTGAATATTGTCAAATGCTTTTTCTGCATTGATTGACAGGATCATATGGTTCTTGCCTTTTCTTTTATTAATGTGATGTATCACGTTGATTGATTTGTGAATGTTGAACCAGCCTTGCATCCCAGGAATGAATCCCACTTGATCATGGTGAATAATTCTTCTTATATGCTGTTGAATTCGATTTGCTAGTATCTTACTGAGAATTTTTGCATCCGTATTCATCAGGGATATTGGCCTGTAGTTCTCTTTTTTTACTGGGTCTCTGTCTGGTTTAGGAATCAAAGTAATACTGGCTTCATAGAATGAGTCTGGAAGTTTTCCTTCCCTTTCTATTTCTTGGAATAGCTTGAGAAGGATAGGTATTATCTCTGCTTTAAACGTCTGGTAGAACTCCCCTGGGAAGCCATCTGGTCCTGGACTCTTATTTTTTGGGAGAGTTTTGATGACTGATTCAGTTTCTTTGCTGGTTATGGGTCTGTTCAAGCTTTCTATTTCCTCCTGATTGAGTTTGGAAGAGTGTGGGTGTTTAGGAATTTCTCCATTTCTTCCAGGTTGTCCAATTTGTTGGCATATAATTTTTCATAGTATTCCCTGATAATTGTTTGTATCTCTGAGGGATTGGTTGTAATAATTCCATTTTCATTCATGATTTTATCGGTTTGGGTCATCTCCCTTTTTTTTTGAGAAGCCTGGCTAGAGGTTTGTCAATTTTGTTTATTTTTTCAAAAAACCAACTCTTGGTTTTGTTGATCTGCTGTACAGTTTTTTTAGATTCTATATTGTTTATTTGTGCTCTGATCTTTATTATTTCTCTTCTCTGCTGGGTTTAGGCTGCCTTTGCTGTTCTGCTTCTATTTCCTTTAGGTGTGCTGTTAGATTTTGCATTTGGGATTTTTCTTGTTTCTTGAGATAGGCCTGGATTGCAATGTATTTTCCTTTCAGGACTGCCTTTGCTGCATCCCAAAGCGTTTGGATTGTTGTATTTTCATTTTCGTTTGTTTCCATATATTTTTAAATTTCTTCTCTAATTGCCTGGTTGACCCACTCATTCTTTAGTAGGGTGTTCTTTAACCTCCATGCTTTTGGAGTTTTTCCAGACTTTTTCCTGTGGTTGATTTCAAGCTTCATAGCATTGTGGTCTGAAAGTATGCATGGTATAATTTCAATTCTTGTATACTTATGAAGGGCAGTTTTGTGACCCAGTATGTGATCTATCTTGGAGAATGTTCCATGTGCACTCGAGAAGAAAGTATATTCTGTTGCTTTGGGATGCAGAGTTCTAAATATATCTATCAAGTCCATCTGATCCAGTGTATCATTCAGGGCCCTTGTTTCTTTTGATCCTGTGTGTAGATGATCTATCCAATGTTGTAAGTGGAGTATTAAAGTCCCCTGCAATTACCACATTCTTATCAATGAGGTTGCTTATGTTTGTGAGTAATTGTTTTATATATTTTGGGGCTTCTGTATTCGGCACATAGACATTTATAATTGTTAGCTCTTCCTAATGGATAGACCTTGTAATGATTATATAGTGCCCTTCTTCTTCTCTTGTTACACAAGAAGAAGTTACAATTGTTACAATTTGAAGTCTAGTTTGTCTGATATAAGCATGGCTACTCCAGCTTTCTTTTGAGTTCCAGTAGCATGATAGATAGTTCTCCATCCCCTCACTTTCAATCTGAAGGTGTCCTCAGGTCTAAAATGAGTCTCTTGTAGACAGCAAATAGATAAGTCTTGTTTTTTTTTTTATCCATTCTGATACCCTATGTCCTTTGGTTGGAGCATTTAGTCCATTTCTATTCAGTGTTATTATTGGAAGATATGGGTTTAGAGTCGTTGTGATGTCTGTAGGTTTCATGCTTGCAGTGATGTCTCTGGTACTTTGTCTCACAGGATCCCCCTTAGGATCTATTGTAGGGCTGGTTTAGTGGTGATGAATTCCTTCAGTTTTTGTGTGTTTGGGAAGACCTTTATCTCTCCTTGTTTTCTAAATGACAGACTTGCTGGATAAAGGATTCTTGTGTGTGTATTTTTTTCTGTGCATCACATTGAAGATTTCCTGCCATTCCTTTCTGGCCTGCTAAGTTTCAATAGAGAGATCCGTCACGAGTCTTATCGGTCTCCCTTTATATGTTAGAGCATGTTTATCCCTAGCTGCTTTCAGAATTCTCTCTTTATCCTTGTATTTTGCCAGTTTCACTATGACATGTCGTGCAGAAGATCAATTCAAGTTACATCTGAAGGGAGTTCTCTGTGCCTCTTGGATTTCAATGCCTTTTTCATTCCCCAGTTCGGGGAAGTTCTCAGTTATGATTTCTTCAAGTACACCTTCAGCACCTTTCCCTCTCTCTTCCTCCTCTGGAATCCCAACTATGCGTACATTATTTCGCTTAATTATGTCACTTAGTTCTCTAAGTCTCCCATCATAGTCCTGGATTTTTTTATGTCTTTTTCTCAGCGTCTTCTTTTTCCGTAATTTTGTCTTCTAATTCACCTATTCTCTCCTCTGCTCTTCCATCTGAGCTGTGGTTGCCTCCATTTTATTTTGCAGCTCATTTATAGCACTTTTTTTTAGCTCCTCCTGACCGTTTCTTAGTCCCTTGATCTCTGTAGTAATAGATTCTCTGCTGTCTGCTGTACTTTTTTCAAGCCCAGTGATTAATTTTATGACTATTATTTTAAATTCATTTTCTGCTA
Organism: Acinonyx jubatus; assembly: GCF_027475565.1. Taxonomy (NCBI): domain Eukaryota; kingdom Metazoa; phylum Chordata; class Mammalia; order Carnivora; family Felidae; genus Acinonyx; species Acinonyx jubatus. The sequence continues at coordinate 64,279,775 of NC_069390.1, read as the reverse complement.
TATTTAAATCGTTTTTGATCAGTTTCTTAGCCGTCGCTACTTCCTGGAATTTCTTTTGAGGAGAATTCCTCCACTTCATCATTTTGGATAGTCCCTGGAGTGGCATGGAACTGCAGGGCTCTTCCTCTGTGCTGTCTGGAGTAACTTGTGTTGGTGGGCAGGGCTGCAGTCAGACCTGATGTCTGCCCCCAGCCTGCCGCTGGGGCCACAGTCAGACTGGTGTGTACCTTATCTTCCCCTCTCCCAGGGGCAGGACTCACTGTGGAGTGGTGTGGCCTCTCTCTGGGCAACTTGCACACTGTCAGGCTTGTGGTGCTGCTTCGATGGGATCTGGCGTATTAGCCGGGGTGGACCTGCAAGGTGCACAGGGGTGGGAGGGGCGGCTCAGCTCGTTTTGCCTTTGGTGGTCCACTTCGGGAGGGGCCCTGTGGCATTGGGAGGGAGGCAGACCCGTCAGAGGAATGGATCCACAGAAGCACAGCGTTGGGTGTTTGCGCAGTGCAAGCAACTTCCGTGATGGGAACTGGCTCCCTTTGGGATTTTGGCTGGGGGATGGGTGAGGGAGACGGTGCTTCCTAGCACCTTTGTTCCCCACCAAGCTGAGCTCTGTCCTCCGGGGCTTAACAACTCTCCCTCCCACTCTCCAAGCAGAGCTGTTGACTTATAACATTCCAGATGTTAAGTCCCACTGTCTGTCAGAACACACTCCATCCGGCCCCTCCACTTTTGCAAGTCAGACTCAGGGGCTCTGCCTTGCTGGGCAGGCTGCCCCTCCACCGCCCCAGCTCCCTCCCGTCAGTCCACGTAGCACGCACCACTTCACCACCCTTCCTACCCTCTTCCGTGGGCCTCTCGTCTTTGCTTGGCTCTGGAGAGTCTGTTTTGCTAGTCTTCTGGTGGTTGTTGGGGTAAATTAGGCAGATGTGGGTGGAATCTAAGCGATCAGCAGGACGTGGTGAGCCCAGCGTCCTCCTTCGCCGCCATCTTCCCAATCTCCATATCTCTTTCTTCCTTCTTTAGGAAGGCCTGAATTGCTATATACTTTCCTCCTATGACAACAACCTTTGCTGTGTCCCAGAGGTTTTGGGTTGTGGTGTTATCGTTTTCATTGGCTCCCGTATACTTTTTAATTTCCTCTTTAACTGCTTGCTTAGCCCATTCATTCTTTAGTAGGATGTTGTTCAGTCTCCAAGTATTTGTTACCTTTCCAAATTTTTTCTTGTGGTTGATTTTGAGTTTCATGGCAATTTGGTCTGAAAATATGCATGGTATGACCTCGATCTTTTTGTACTTACTTAGGTCTGATTTGTGTCCCAGTATATGGTCTATTCTTGAGAACATTCCATGTGCACTGGAGAAGAATGTATATTCTGCTGCTTTAGGATGAAATGTTCTGACTATATCTGTTAAGTCCATCTGGTCCAGTGTGTCATTCAAAGCCATTGTTTCCTTGTTGATTTCTTGATTAGAGGATCTGTCCATTGCTGTGAGTTGGGTGTTGAGTCTCCTACTATTATGGTATTACTATCGATGAGTTTCTTTATGTTTATGATTAATTTATATATTTGGGTTCTCCCACATTTGGCCCCTAAATGTTTACAATTGTTAGGTCTTCTTGGTGGATAGACCCCTTGATTGTGATAGAATGCCCTTCTGCATCTCTTGATAGAGTCTTTATTTTAAAGTCTAGATTGTCTGATATAAGTATGGCTACTCTGGCTTTCTTTTGTTGACCATTACCATGATAGATGGTTCTCCATCCCCTTACTTTCAATCTGAAGGTGTCTTTAGGTCTAAAGAGCGTCCAAGTTCAGGTCATGATCTCACACTCCATGAGTTCAAGCCCCACGTCAGGCTCTGTGCTGACAGCTTGGAGCCTGGAGCCTGCTTCAGATTCTTTGTCTCCCCCTCTCTCTTCCCCTTCCCTGCTCATGCTCTGTCTCTCTCAGTCTCAAAAATAAATAAAAACATTAAAAAACATTTATAAAAAAAATAGTGGGTCTCTTGTAAACAGCATATAGGTGGATCTTGTTTTCTTATTCATTCTGTTACCCTATGTCTTTTTATTGGAGCATTGAGTCCATTGATGTTTAGAGTGAGTACTGAAAGATATGAATTTATTACCATGATGCTTGTAGAGTTGGATTTTCTGGTGGTGTTCTCTGGTCCTTTCTAATCTTTGTTGCTTTTGTTACATATATATATATAATTTTTTTTTCATCTTTTCTCCCCCCTTAAAATTTCTCACAGGGCTGGTTTAGTGGTCACAGACTCCTTTAATTTTTGTTTGTCTGGGAAACGTTTTATCTCTCCTTCTATTTTGAATGACAGCCTTGCTGGGTAGAGAATTCTTGGCTGCATATTTTTCCAGTTCAGCACACTGAATATATCCTGCCACTCCCTTCTGGCCTGCCAGGTTTCTGTGGACAGGTCTGCTGCAAACCTGATCTGTCTTCCCTTGTAGGTTAGGGACTTTTTTTCCCTTGCTGCTTCATGATTCTCTCCTTGCCTGAGCAGTTTGTGAATTTGACTATGATATGCCTTGTTGATGGTCAGTTTTTGTTGAATCTAAGGGAGGTCCTCTGTGCTTCCTGGATTTTGATGTCTGTGTCTTTCCCCAGGTGAGGAACATTTTCCGCTATGATTTGCTCACATAACCCTTCTACCCCTATTTCTCTCTCTTCCTTTTCTGTGACCCCTATGATTCTGATGTTCCTTTTTAATGAATCACTGATTTCTCTCTCTAATTCTTAAGTAGTGCTCTTTTGCCTTAATCTCCCACTTTTTTTCTACTTCATTATTCTCCATAAGTTTGTTGACCCTATAGCTGGTTCTCTGTTCTGCCTCATCCATTCTTGCTGCCACAGCATCCATCCATGAATGCAGCTCAGTTATAGCATTTTAAATTTCATTCTATTTTTTACTTCTTTTATCTCTGCAGAAAGGTATTCTAATCTATTTTCGACTCCAGCTAATATTTTTAGTATTGTGATTCTAAATTCTGGTTCAGACATCTTGCTTCTATCTGTGTTGGTTAAATCCCTGGCTGTTGTTTCTTCATGCTCTTTCTTTGGGGTGAATTCCTTTGTTTCATCATTTTGAAGGGAGAAGAGGAACTAATAAAGTAGAAAAATTAAAATAAAAAAAGTAAAATTAAAAACATTAAAATTAAAAATACATACACACAAAAAATTGAATAAATGATGGTAGATCTTAGGTGTGTTTTGGTCTGGGTGTTGAAAGCGGTTTGACAGGTTATAGAAAAAAAAGATGGTGGGGGAGGAAATCGTTTGAGAATTTGAAAAAATGAATATACTGAAGTAGGCTAAAATGAGATGATGGGAGTAAAATAGAATTTGAAAAAATTTACACAAAAGTAAAGAATATAGTAGAAAAAAAATTAAAGAAAATATTTTTAGTAAAAATTAAAAATAAAGATGAACTCTTTCTTTCTATATTGAAGAAAAAGAAAGGAAATGAAAAAGAAAAAAGAAGAAAAAAGGAAAGAAATCGTTTGAAAAGTTGAAAAAGTGAATAGACTGTAGTAGACTAAAATAAAATGATGGAAGTAAAATAGAATTTGAAAAAATTTACATAAAAGGAAAATATATAGTGAGAAAATTAGAAAAATATTTTTAACAGAAATTGAAAGTAAAAATGAAGTTTTTCTCTTTCTGCATTCAAGAAAAAGAAAAGAAATGAAAAAGAGAAAAAAGAAAAATAAAAAATTAGAAAAAAGGAAATCGTTTGAAAATTTGAAAAAGTGCATACACTGAAGTAGACTAAAATAAAATGATGGAAATAAAATAGAATTTGAAAAAAATTACACAAAAGTAAAAAATATATTAGAACAATTAAAAATATTTTTAATAAAAATTGGAAATAAAAATGATTTTTTTCTCTTTTGTATTCAAGAAAATGAAAAGAAGTGAAAAAGAAAAAAAAGAAAGAAAGTTGAATAGATGGACCTGCTAACAGATTGAAATATGACTGAAATTACTACGTTTTCCCCTAGCAGACTATGAAGCGCTTTATAGTCCGTAACCTAATCAGGTGGTGAGACCTGTGTTCTTGAAGAGCAAGGTTGTCCCATTTGGGTGGGGCTCAGTGTAATAGCTATGTTCTCCACTAGATGGTACTGCTAGGCTACTGGGGTGGATCGTTGCAGCTCTCATAGGTACGTATGTGCATGTGCGGGAGCAGTGAAAATGGCGTCACCCAGCTACCCAGTCTCTAGTATCAGAACTCTGTTCTCCCTGATCAACAATCATGTACCTGTCCTCTGTCTTCAGCTTTCGTCTACTCTCCGTTTTTTCACTGTCCATGACCAAGCCCCAGGAAGTACCTCTCTCCCGAGTTTTGTCTGAGATGCAGCTGTTTTCCCCCGCCCCTTACTTCTGAAGGACTGCAGCTTTGACCTGTTCTGCCCCTCTGCGGGATGGTCTCACTGAGCAATGGCCGAATGCCCGCAGCACCTAGGAACACCTGCTGGACCCTGCTGCTGCTGGTGTCCTGAGACTGCAGCCAGGTGCCAGCCCACCCCAGAAAAAGTTTGCGAAATAGTGTAGCAGCAGCGTTTCAGGGATTATGGAAAATCACAACACACGTCTGGCACCAGGTTTCACCCTTAACAACCTTGTTCCAGCACCAGCGAATGTGGCAGTTTTCTGGGGTCTGCTGGGACCAGGTGGCTTCAACAGTCTCTACCAAATGTCCTTCCTGCAGTGGAACTGTTTCTCCCCATGTGGCCCAAGAACCTCCTGGACCCCACTCTGCTCCTGGGGATTCACCCTTCCCACCAGAGCACCGCTAGGTATCGAGCTGCAGAGTTGCAGACTTTGTGCTCCCCTTGTTTACAGTCTTAATGGAATTTAAACCTTCTCCTTTATCCTTTCTCCCTTTTTAGTTTAGTCCCTGTGGCTGTTTCCAATTTTCCACTTTCTCTCCAGCTGCTTTTGGGGAAGAGTGCTTTTCCCACATTCTCCCCCCCTGCCCTGCCCCGTCTCCCTCCTCTCTCTGCCCTCAAAAGCACCTCTCTTCCCGCTCCCCAAGTTCACCTCTCTGTGTCGTGTACCTGCTGAATTCTGTGGTTTGGGTTGTGCATATAGTTGTGTTAATCCTCCAATCAATTTTCTAGGTGTGCAGGATGGTTTAGTGTTCGTCTGGCTGAATTTCATGGATGCAAGACACACACAAAGTTCCATGCTGTTCCGCCATCGTGGTTCCTCCCCTGCTGAATTTTTTAATGGATTATTCATTTTTGGGGTTTTGGGGTTTTATAAGTTTTTTATATACTTTGGGTACTAACCTTATTGGATAGGTGATTTTCAAATATCTTCTCCCATTCTATTGGTTGCCTTTTAGTTTTGTTGATTGTTTCTTTTGTTGTGCAGAACTTTTTATTTTGATGTAGTCCCAGTAGTTTATTTTTGCTTTTGTTTTCCTTGCCTCAGGAGACATACCTAGAAAAAAGTTCTTTTTGGCCAATGTCAAAGAAGTTACTGGGTATGTTCTCCTCTAGGATTTTGATGGTTTTCTGAGTCACATTTAAGCCTTTAATCCATTTTGAATTTATTTTTATGTATGGTGAGAAAATGTGGTCCAGTTTCATTCTTTTGCATGTTGCTGTCCAGTTTTTCAAACACCATTTGTTGAAAAGACTGTACAACATCCAGTGCTCATCCCAACAGGTGCCCTCCTCAATGCCCATCACCCACTTTCCCCTCCCTGCCATCCCCCACCACTCCCACTTGATTCTCAGTTTTTAAGAGTCTCTTATGTTTTGGCTCCCTCCCTCTCTTTTTATTTTCCTTCCCCTCCCCCATGGTCTTCTGTTAAGTTTCTCAGGATCCATCTAAGAGTGAAAACATATGGTATCTGTCTTTCTCTGTGTGACTTATTTCACTTATCATTACACTCTCCAGTTCCATCCACGTTGCTACAAAAGGCCATATTTCATTATTTCTCATTGCCAAGTAGTATTTCATTGTGTATATATACCACAATTTCTTTATCCATTCATCAGGAAACCAATTTGACAATAAATTTCATATTAAAAAATTAAAAAAAAGATGCATTTTTAGGGAGCTTTTGGTCAGATTACCACTGTCCTTTCACACACTATCGATGAGAGAGGCAGGAATGCTGGATGCAGAAAATGCATTGTCAAAGAGTACTGGGTTTGGGGGAAGATTTATAATAAGGGTTCAACAATTGTGGTAAATACTTCATTTTAAATTATGCTTAATAAATTATTCTTGAGTCAAAAAAACTGCTGTTTTCCATTGGGTATTCTTTCTTTCTTTGTTGAAGATTAGTTGACCATATCGTTGTGGGTTTATCTGGGTTTTCTATTGTGTTACATTGATCTATGTGTCTGTTTTTGTACTGGTACCATACTATTTTTTTTTTTTATTAACAAAAAATTTTTTTTAACGTTTATTTATTTTTGAGACAGAGAGAGAGCATGAACGGGGGAGGGGCAGAGAGAGAGGTAGGCACAGAATCGGAAGCAGGCTCCAGGCTGTGAGCCATCAGCCCAGAGCCTGACGCGAGGCTCAAACTCGCGGACCGCGAGATCGTGACCTGAGCTGAAGTCGGACGCTTAACTGACTGAGCCACCCAGGCGCCCCGGTACCATACTGTTTTAATCACTACAGCTTGGTAATATAACTTGAAGTCCAGAATTGTAATGCCTCCAGTTTTGCTTTTCTTATTCAAGATTTCTTTGGCTAGTTGGGGTCTTTTGTGGTTCCATGCAAATTTTAGAATTGTTTGTTCTAGTTCTGTGAAAAAAGCTGTTGGTATTTTGATAGGGGTTGCATTAAATGTGTAGATTGCTTTGGGTAATATAGACATTTTAACGATATTTTTTCTTCTAATCCACAAGCATGGAATGTCTTTCTATTTCTTTGTGTCCTCTTCAATTTCTTTCATCAATGGTTTAGAGTTTTCAGAGTACAGATCTTTCACCTCTTTAGTTAGGCTTATTCCTAGGTATGTAATCATCTTATGTGCAGTTGTAAATAGGATTGTTTTCTTTCCCTTTCTGCTTCTTCATTGTTGGTGAATAGAAATGTGATAGATTTCTGTATAGTGATTTTGAATTCTGCGACTTTACTGAATTTTTCAGCTCTAGCTGTTTTTTAGTGGAGTCTTTGGGTTTTCTATATATAGTATCATGTCATCTGCAAATAGTGAAAATTTTACTTCTTCCTTAGCTATTTGGATGTCTTTTATTTCTTTGTTGTCTGATTGCTGTGACTAGGATTTTCAGTACTATGTTGAATAAAAGTGGTGAGAGAGGACTTTCTTGTCTTGTTCCTGACCTGGGAAAAAGCTCTAACCTTTTTCCCATTTAAGATGAGGTTAACTGTGGGTTTTTCATAGGGGACCTTTATTATGTTGAGGGTATGTTCCCTCTAAGTCTACTTTGCTGAGGGTTTTTATTATGAAGAGATGTTGTACTTTGTCAATTGCTTTTCCTGCTCATTCTTATCCTCTCTCTTATTGTTGGTTGATTTGCAAATATTGAGCCAACCTTGCAAACCAGGAATGAATCCTATTTGATTGTGATGAATCATTTTTTAAGTGCATTGTTGGGTTTGGTTTGTGAATATTTTGTTGAGGATTTTTGCATCTGTATTCATTAGAGGTATTGGCCTATACTTCTCTTTTTTAGTGGTATCTTTATCTGGTTTTGGTATCAAGGTAATGCTGACCTCTTAGAATTAATTTGGCTGTTCTCCTTTCTCTTCTCTTTTTTGGATTAGTTTGAGAAGAAGAGGTATTAATTCTTCTTGAAATGTTTGGTAGAATTCACCTGTGAAGCCACCTTATCCTGTACTTTTGTTTGTTGGGAGTGTTTTGATTACTGATTCAATTTCTTTGCTGGCTATCAGTCTATTTAAATTTTATATTTCTTCCTGTTTCAGTTTTGGTAGTTTATATGTTTTTAGGAACTTATCCATTTCTTCTAGGTTGTTCAATTTGTTGGCATATAGTTTTTTTTTGTACAATATTCTCATATAATTGTATATCTGTAGTGTTGGTTGTTATTTTTCCTCTCTCATTTGTGATTTTATTTATGAGTCCTTTCTCTTTTTTCTTGATATGTCTGGCTAGACATTTATCAACTTACTGATTTTTTTTTTCCAAAGAACTAACTCCTGGTTTAATTGATCTGTTCTATTGTTTTTCATTTGTAAATTATTTCTGTTCTAATCTTTATTATTTACTTTCTTCTACTGGTTTTGGTTTTTGTTTGTTCTTTTTCTAGCTCCTTTGGGTGTAAGGTTTGTTTGTTTATTTGAGATTTTTCTTGCTTCTTGAGGTAGGCCTGTATTGCTATAAACTTCCCTCTTAGAACTGCTTTTGCTAAATCCTAAAGGTTTTGGACTGTTGTGTTTTCATTTTCATTTGCTTCCATATACTATTTTATTTCTTCTTTGATCTCCTGGTTGACCAGTTCATTGTTTAGTAGCTTGTTATTATTATTTTTTTATGTTTATTTTATATTTTGAGAGAGAGAGAGAGAGAGAGAGAGAGAGAGAGAGAGAGAACATGAGTGGGAGAAGGGCAGAGGAGGTGGCAGACATAGAATCCGAAGCAGGCTCCACTTCATCTGCTGGGCTCAGCACTGTCAGCACAGAGCCCATTGTGGGGCTTAAACCCATGAACCATGAGATCATGACCTGAGCCAAAGTCGAACACTTAACCAACTAAGCCACCCAGGAATCCCAGTAGTAGCATGTTATTTGACTTCCATGTATTGCGGTCTTTCCAGATTTTTTCTTGTGTTTAACTTCTGTTTTTATAGCTTTATGGTTATAAAATATGTATAGTATACTTTGACCTTCTTGAATTTGTTGAGGCTTATTTTGTGGCCTAATATGTGATCTTTTCTGGAGAATGTTCGTTGTGCAAGTGAAAATAATGTGTATTCTGCTTTTTTAGGATGGAATGTTCTGAATATGTATGTTAAATCCATCTGGTCCAGTGCATCATTCAAAGCCATTGTTTTCTTGTTGATTTTCTGTTTAAATGATCTGTTCATTGATGTAAGTGGGGTGTTAAAATCCCCTACTATTATTGTTTTACTATTCATCAGTTCCTTTATGTTTGTTATTAACTGTTTTATATATTTGGGTGCTTCTATATTGGGTGTATAAATATTTATAATTGTTTTATCTTCTTGTTGGATTGCCCCTATATTATTATATAGTGCCCTTCTTTGTCTCTTGTCATCATCTTTGTTTTAAAGTCTATTTTGTCCTGGGGGAGGAGTTAAGATGGTGGATTAGTAAGGGAACCCTGGGCTTGTCTCATCCCTTGAACACAGGTAGATCAACATCAAATCATTTTGAACACCTAGGAAATGGATCTGAGAATTAAGAGAACAAAGTGCATAATTTGAGGGGGAGAATGTGGGAGACACCTGGTGCAGAGAGGTGAGTTGGGAGAGGGAAGAGCTGCAGTGTTTACACAAGAAAAGCCTTCCCCCTGAAAGTAGCTAGAAAGAAAGAGGGAGAGAAAGAGTGAAAACATGCACAGGGGACTGCACAAGAAAACTATTCCACAAAATCATTGGTGGGGAAAAAGGACAGGGTTTCAATACTGCCAGTTTTTTATAAACAGCGGAGTACAGTGTCTGAAGTTTTGTAGTTCAGCGCCTGGTGGTGCTTCTGTGAGGAAGCAGGATTGTGCCCTGGGAGCAGGCAGCAGTCTGAGGATCCCCTGGGTCACATGGGGAGAAGTGGTTCCTCTGCTCAGAGTGCAGTTTGTAGTGACAATATGGTTTCTCCACTGGCAAAAGAGCCTGCAGGTGCCATACAGCTGCCCGTTCACTGGCACAGACACCAGCTGAGGGCAGCAAAACCTGGTGCTGGCTGTGTATCAAGATTTACCATGAACTCCATGCTGCTGCCACTATGCAGTCTTGCAGCAGTTTTCTCAGACAAGCTGGTACTGGCCACAGCATGGCAAGACCCTCTCCCAGGGGATTAGTGTGGGTACAAGCTGTGGGGGTGTCTGATGTATGGGGTTTTGAAATACAGCTGCTCCTGAGATAAAACCCAGGAGGGTGGACAGCTTAGACACAGATGGTGAAGGGGGGGGAGCTGACAGAAGCCAGGGGCATGGGAGGGGTGATTGTGCATCTGTGAAGGCATAACTGTGAGGGTGAGAACTTCCTACTCTGGAGAGTAGACAGCAGGGTGAAGGCATTTTCAGCATTAGCCCACCAGCACTGATTGACCTCAGTGAGCTAAACAGTGAAACAAACCATGAGAGACTCTTTTTTTTTTTTAACGTTTATTTATTTTTGAGACAGAGAGAGACAGGGCATGAACAGGGGAGGGTCAGAGAGAGAGGGAGACACAGAATCTGAAACAGGCTCCAGGCTCTGAGCAGTCAGCACAGAGCCTGACGCGGGGCTTGAACTCACGGACCGCGAGATCATGACCTGAACCGAAGTCGGACGCTTAACTGACTGAGCCACCTAGGCGCCCCGAGAGACTCTTAAAGGTAGACAACAAACTGAAGATTGATGGAGGGAGGGGGTTAGATGGGGAATGCGTATTAAGAAAGACACTTGTTATGATGAGCATTGGGTAGTGTATGTAAGTGATGATTCACTGAATTCTATTCCTGAAACCAATATTGAATTGTGTGTTAACTAGAATTTAAATAAAAATTTGAAAAAAAAAGGTCTATTTTGTCCAATATAAGTATTGCTACTCTGGCTTTCTTCTGACATCCATTTGCATGATAGATATTTCTCCATTCCCTTACTTTCAAAGTAAGTACTTTGGAGTGCTTAGTCCATTTACATTCAAAGTAATTATTGATAGATATGTATTTATTGTTATTTTATTATTGGTTTTGTGGTTGTTTCTGATTATTTTATCTTATTTTTCTTGTCTTTCATAGTTTGTTGATTTTCTTTAGTGATATCTTTGCATATTTATTAGTGGTTTGATATGTGGTACCATTAGGTTTGTATATAACCTCTTCTACATATAACACTCTATATTAAGTTGATGGTTTTTTAAGTTTGAACCCATTTTTTACTCCTCTCCTTCCCACATTTAAGGTATATTTTATTATATATTACATCCTTTTAGTTTGTGACTTCCTTGACTAATTTTTTTACAGAAATACTATTTTTTAATGTTTTTGTGTTTCCTACCTTTATAGTGTCCCTTTTGGTCTCTTTTCCACTGTAAAACTACCTTTTACTCTTTCTTGATGGGCTGGTTTAGTGGCCATGAACTCCTTTAGCTTTTGGTTTTCTGGGAAACTCTTTATATCTTCTATTCTGAATGATAACTTTGTTGGGTAGAGTATTCTTGGCTGCGGATCTTCCTGTCAGTACTTTGAATATTTCATGCCACTCCTTTCTGTCTTGGAAAGTTCCTGCTAAGAAATCTCCTGGTAGCCTTATGGGTTTTCCTATGTTAGTAACTCCTCCTCCTCCTCCTCTTCCTCCTCCTCCTCCTCCTCCACCCCCACTTCCTCCTCCTCCTCTTCCCCCTCCTTCTCTTGTTGCTTTTAAAATTTTTTCTTGGGGCGCCTGGGTGGCTCAGTCAGTAAAGCACTGGACTTCAGCTCAGGTCATGATCTCACACTTCGTGGGTTAGAGCCCTGTGTTGGGCTCTGTGCTGACAACTCAGAGCCTGGAGCCTGTTTCAGATTCTGTGTCTCCCTCTCTCTCTGCTCCTCTCCTGCTCCCACTGTGTCTCTCTCTGTCTCTCTGTCTCTCTTTCTCAAAAATAAATAAACATTAAAAAAATGAAATAAAATTTTTTATCACTATGTTTTCCCAATTTAATTTCAATATGTCTTGGTGTAGGTCTGCCTTTGTTGATTTTGATGGGAGTTCTCTGTGCTTCCTGGATCTGGATGCCTATTTCCTTCCCCAGATTAGGGAAGTTTTCAACTATTGTTCTTCAAATAAATTTTCTGCTCCCTTTGCTCTCTCTTCTTCTGGAACTCCTATAATATGAATGCTGTTACATTTGATGGAGTCACTGTGTTCCCTAAGGCTATTGTCATTTTGCAAAATTCTTTTTTTTTCTATTTTGTTCAGCTTGATTACTTTCCATTGCTCTGTCTTCTAGGTCACTAATTCATTTTTTCCGCTTCTTCCATCCTACCGTTCATGCCCTCAAGTGTGTTTCTCATTTAACTTATTGTATCCTGTATCTCTGTCATGTTATTTCTTTTCTCTGTGTTAAGGGTATCATTCATGTCTTTCACTCTTTTCTCAAGTCCAATGAGTATCCTAATGATCATTACTTTAAGTCCTGTATCAAGCATGTGACTTATATCTGTTTTGTTTAGCTCTCTGGTCATGGCCTTGTCCTATTCTTTCATTTGGGATAAATTTCTCTGTCTTCTCATTTTGTCTAAGTCTCCATGCCTATTTCTTTGTGTTAGGAAACTCAGCTCTGTCTTCTTTTCTTAAGGGTAATGGTGTTATGAAGAAGTCCTGTAGTGCCCTGCTGTGTTGTGTTCTCTGTTCCTCAGGGTCTCGTCCTTCTTTTTTTTTTAAAAAATTTAAATGTTTTATTTATTTTTGTTTGAAAGAGAGAGAGAGAGAGACAGAGAGAGAGAGAGCAAGAGTTGGGGAGGGGCAGAGATAGAGGGAGACACAGAATCTGAAACACAGAATACATGCACAGAATACGAAGCAGGCTCCAGGCTCTGAGCTATCAGCGCAGAGCCTGACTTGGGGCTCAAACTCAGAGCAGTGAGATCATGACCTGAGCTGAAGTCAGATGCTTAACCCACTGAGCCAACCAGTTGCCCCCAAGGGCTTCATCCTTCTGAGAGTGTCTCCAGTGTGTGCTGTGTGCCCTCTACTGTTTTGTCCTGGCTGCTTTATCCTTTATGCCCATCATCTGAAATGACTTCTGTCTGTCATGGGCAGTGTTTGGTCCTTGGACTGAATGTGCTGCATTTTAACTAGGTGTCCTTTGGTCTGTTTGTGAAATGAGACCTGTTGCCACTGCCGTCTGAGCCAAAGTTCTGCAAAACTCTGGTGTCAGGAGACATGGTGTTGGTAGGCATTTGGGCTGGTCTTCTGAGGGATGGTGCCCACCATGCTGGGACTGGGGTAAATGTGACTGAGCAGGACTGGGGTAAATGTGACTGAGCAGGGCACTTCCACTAGAGCATGGTGGGGTGGGGCTTGGTGTAAGCAAATTAGATAGCAAGTGTGGGAACTGTGTTGGTTCCTGCAGGTGGCCCTGTGCTTATGCTGAGTGGGAGGGGAGGGAAATGGTGCCAGCCAGTTCCTTTGTTCCTGCAGGGTTCTCTTCACGAACTTGCCCACTGTGTGCCTCAGATGCTCTTCAGATCACTGTTTCTACACTATGTGTCTGTGGTTTGTTTACCTGCCTTTTCTCTAAGAGCAGCACAATACCTTCTGGGCTCCATCCCAGCCAAGGCCACTGACCTTTAAAATTCCAGACTTTATGCCCTGCTGGTTGGAAATCATGAAATTCAGTCCCTCTTGCGTTCCAAGCCAATTGCTATGGAGATTCATTTTCCCTGTGCACTCCCCTGTGTGTTAGTCTGTCTCTAACCCTTCTCTCTGACAGTGGTTCCCTCTCTACTGCAGTGGCCATGATCCCTTTCTCTCCCAAATCACATCTCCACACCTCCCACCTTCTTCAATGTGGCCTCTTCTCAACCATTAGTTGTAGAGTTTGTTCTGCCAGTCTTCAGCTGAATTTCTGGTTTATTTAGGATAATTTGATAGTCATCTAGTTGCATTCATGGGACAAGACAAGGCTACGGTCCTCCTACTCCACTGCCATCTTCCTAGATTCAACTATTGATTATTTTTTCTGATTATATCTCCATGTATAGTCTATTTACTTATTAAATTACTAGCTTCTGTTTATTTTGGCCTTTGTCTTTCTTTAAAACGTTTTTCTCAAGTAGCTGGTGATTATTGTTGACCATTTTATATTTAAGAGTGGTGTATAAAAAACTTAATTATGAGCTGTATGTACATTGGTAGGGCTTCTTTTCAACATGAGTGGGTTTTCTGGCCAACTGTGAGCTTTACCTCACAGAAACCTGGCTGAAAACTTTCACTGGGGAGCCCTTGATATCACTACTTTGAGGTCTTTTTCCTTAAGCTGGTCAGATTCCCTAGAAGAATATCTCATCTCTTGCATCAAAGGTATTATAGTTTGGGTTCCCTGGGAAGCAGAGATTAGCATGCAAGAAGTTTATTAGGGAATACCATTGGGGTCAACACTTATGTAAGTGAAGAGAAAAAAGCAGGATTGTGCAAAAGAGAATTTGGGCTATGATGTATTCTCAGTGAAGGCCTTAGCCGACCCCATGGGAGCTCTGATCCTGTGATGGCCCTTCTAAATTATCTGCATGGGTATGAGCAGGGGCTCCATCTTTATACCCTCATATTGGTCAGTCATTGGATGTAGTTGTCCCTGACAGGAGCCATGGCCTTGGGAATTCTTCAGTTGAGACATTTCCTGAATAGGACTGACAGCTAAGAATTGTCTGCTGTCAGTACTTCTGGAACCTGGGGGGAATCTTTGGTCTTTGAGATGGTCAGTTTTATGTGTCAACTTGATTGGGATAAGGAATGCCTAGATAGCTGGTAAAACATTATTTCTGTGTATGTCTGTTAGAGTGTTTCTGGGAAAGATTGATATTTGAATTGGTAGACTGAATAATGAAGATGCAGGTGGACATCATCCAATCTGCTGAATGCCTGAATAGAACAAAAAGGTGGAGGAAGGGAGAATTTGTTCTCTTGGCCTGAGATAGGATATTCATCTTCTCCTGCCTTCAGACATCAGTGATTCTGGTTTTCAGGCCTTTAGACTTGGACAGAAACTTACACTGTCAGTTTTCCTGGTTCTCAAGGCTTTTGACTCAGACTGAATCATACCAGCAGCTTTCCTGGTTTTCCAGCTTGTAGATGGCAAATGGTTATGAGATTTCTTGGTCTTTAGAATAGTGTGAGTCAATTATTATAATAAAACTATCTATATTCTATGTCTTTATCATGTATCTATCTATATGCATCTAATCGCCAATCAATTCTGTTTCTCTGGAGGACCTTGAGCATTACGGTACTGAAGAGAAATCTGGGTGGCACACCACTTCATCCAATATAGTGGCATAAGCTTGGCTTCTAGAGTTCTGCATACTGTGTTGGGGTAACAGACTCTGAAAATGTCTCAACATTTAGTATGTATATGGAGTCCACAGGAGAAGAAAAATATTTAGCAGATTATCAAATAGAAATGCAAATGTTTTATTCTTCCAAAATATGTGCAGTAGATAACAACAGAGTTATATTTGGAAATTTGAAACTCACTATTCTCCATCTCCTCTTTATGTGGTAACTTTTATTTGCTGCTTTATTT
This sequence comes from Acinonyx jubatus, assembly GCF_027475565.1. NCBI lineage: Eukaryota > Metazoa > Chordata > Mammalia > Carnivora > Felidae > Acinonyx > Acinonyx jubatus. Next base: position 64,264,362 of record NC_069390.1, on the reverse strand, counting down.
TGTCATAGATTATTGTCTATATATCTATTTTGGTATCCTTTTCACCTAGCAGGATGCTTGATACATAGTAGCTATCCAACGAATCTTTATTTTGTTAAATAGGAATTGTCTACTATAGTAATATGTGTAGTATTTTATTCTCTTGAAACTGATGCTGTCCCTTCATCTCCAACCAAACATCTGGGTGAAGATAACTAGTGAGAGAGATGGGGATATGGTGAAGTCTGTTAGTGAGCTTGCTGGAGTTCCTCCTTTCTCCTAGTAATGCCTAGGTGGCCTTTTATGTCCACTTGCTGGTAAGGTCTCCTCCTGATCTTGGCTGGGGCTCTCATTGCTGCTTCTGTGTGGCTCAAATGATAGCTGAGATGGCACTGTTCCATCTGTGGGGCCAGGCTATTTTTCCAGTCTACAGTTGTCAACTTGTCATCATTTCTCCTGGGCCCATGTGATTTTTTCCACTTCCTTGCTCTAATACTTGCTTTTACTGAGACCAGGAAATGACGCTCTCTGTGTTGACCCTTTCTTTGGTTAGTGCCTCTACTTTTATTTGATTAAGTTTTTATTGTTTCTGTATTTTTTAAAAAGAATTACACATATCAGTGATATTGTCCAAATGCTTGTGTCCCTTCCCCCAAAATTTGTATGTGCCCAATATATTGGTATTAGAAGGTCTTTGGGAGGTGATTAGATTGAAGGGCTCCCTGTGGTCTCATGAATGGGACCCTAGAGAGCCCCACCACATGAGGATATGATGATGGCATATGAAGACATCCATCTGTGAACCAGGAGGTGGGCTCTCACCAGATAGTGAATCTGTCTGCATCTTGATCCTGGATTGCTCAGCCTCTAGACCCATGAGAAATGAATTACTGTTGTTTATAAGCCAACCAGTCTATGGTAATTTGGTTATAGCAGCACCTAAGACAATAAGGAACTGGAAACAAATTCTCTCTAGGACCAGTGGTAAGATGTTAGTGACATCATATGGCCTTCTAGTCTAAATAGTCCCTTTTCGTTTATACTTAGCTAATATCTCTGTCCTGACTCTAACCACTTTCCATATTTCCTATTTCAGGACAAATCTGTTGTCTGAGATTTTCTCTGAGACATAGGAGGATTTTGTTCCCTATACTGGATTATGGATTTCAGTCTCAAGGTTGAGGTCAAATACATAGCAATATACAGCAAGCAGAACCTGAGCTGGCCCCCTGCCCCTACCCACCAATTTCCCACTAACGTACTTAATACCGATATCAGGCTCCCTCTGGAACCCTCTGCACACAGGATTTATGAAACACACATTCAGTGAAATACACAGTTGAAACTGTATAACAGAGTATCTGATATGTGGTAACAGATCAGTAATTGTTAGGGAAAGGAACCAACATTTTATTTTTTTTTTTTTACCATGAGTAAGGCCTTGTGCTATGTGATTTATAAACTTTGTCTTTTTTAAACCTTAAAATAGCTTAAGGTTTATCCATATCTTACCAAGGAAGCCCTAAGTTTCAGATAATTTAATTAAGCTCTTCAATGTCATATAATTAGCAAGTGGAAGAACTGGGATTCCATCTCAAGGCTGTTTCTGAAGTTAATGTCCTCTCCATAGTGCCCTGTTTCATTCTATTTGAACTTGGGTATGAATTTGAATATCTACATTCGAGGAATATTACTGTTTCTAATATATGTGTATATATATAGCCTCTGACATGTCCTATATAAAATACTATACCATAAATTTTCATACCTCACTCCTCTGTGCTGGTGGACAGGCCAAAGGGATTTTGAATGGAAGCTACCATCTCAAACATTCACTTCAAGAAAGAAATAGGAGGAAGAGAAGAAGCAGGAGAGGAAGGAAAGTATAATAAAGAGAAAGATTAACTTATAGAGTAGGGATTTTGGGGCTATGATCTTGGAAGAAAAACAGAGCATAGATTATTTAAACCCACATTTGTTTTACTGAGAAAGTAACAGAGAAAAACCCACTGAATGCATGTTAACTGCTCAATACTTGTGTGCTGAATGCAAATTAATTACTAAAACCATCTGGTAATCATTCGAATCTGGCAGTAAAAGTGATGAGTGAAGCATTTATCATCACTCTGAAGGCACATTTTTCTAATGGATCTTTTACTCAAGTTTTATGTTTCTGTTGTGAATTTAAGAGTTTTTTCTAGCCACATAGTGCTTCCAACTTCTATTTGTAATTAGGATGATTCTAATTATGTAGTGGTGGCACCAGGAATAATATTGCAATTGGCCTTCATTGATCAATAGAGCATCCACCTCTTAACTCACAAAATAATGCAAACTTTGATTAAATTAGAGAAAACCAATGAACACACTTTTATTGTAAGGAAGCACCCTTTACCTGCTTCAGAATATGCATAGAAGTATGTGTGTGTATGTGTGTATTTATGTGTATGTGTTTGTGTGTAGATATGTATGCATGTGGCTTTTGGAGCACAAATTTAATTTTCTGTTGTGTATCATTGCAGAGATACCTATCTAACCTTCACAATAGTATGCTGTTCAAAGGGCATAATCAAAAGAAGTAGCACCTTTGGTTTCAGGCTAACACCTTAAGGTATGGCATCACCCTTAAAAGTTGGGCAAGAGGGGTCCCTGTAAAGGGCCCTGTGCTTTATTGGGCCATGCAGATGACAAACACCAAAATAAAACTTACTTAAGAGCTTATGGATAGCTCTCTCACTTAGAATCTGGTGCTTAGCGCTGGTATATTGTAACCCATTTCCCAAATATTAGCTCACATAAGTACCACCATTCAGGCCCCAGGGAAATACTTTTTCATATCTCTTGCCCTATATTCTCAGAATAAAGACAACTGTATCTGAATACTTGAAGTTCTGTGGGTTTGCCCATTCATATCATGAATACAGGGAAGATTTGAATAGCAGAAGCTTTAGATAAAGAGAGAAGGCAAAATTATCATCTTGTTGAATCTCTCCTCTTAGGTAGCATGACTGTAATAGATTTTGCTTAACAATGTGTTATTCTAGCACTGCCCCGCCTCCAATAGGAAATGTTTCTCTTTGTGTTTCAATATGTAGTTCCAGAGGTTTTCATGAATCAGCATGATAAACATAAGAGCTGTACATAGACGTTGAACAATATTAGGGGGTATTAATCAAAATTATTTAAGATGGGTTTTAAAAAAATTATTTCTGGTGTAGTTAACATACAGTGTTATATTAGTTTCAGGTGTACGATATAGTGATTCAACAGTTCCATATATTATTCAGTGCTCATCAAGGTAAGTGTACTCTTAATAATGGTGGAATTTTTAATTTAATTTTTTGAAAGTATAATTAATTCTTGTTAATATTTTAAAAATAAACATGGTTATTTGCAATTGTAGTATTCAGTGTCCACCTATTTGCCAATGTAAAGAATCAGTCTCACAATTCACATGTTTATATCTAGACCTGTCTGTACAAATTGGCAGATGAAAGTTTGAATGTCTTTAGGCTCTAATTTTGGGACTCTTGAAGTTAGAATTGACTAGGGAAAAATGTGGGTAAGATGATTACGAGACATTACCTAGATAAAGAGTTAATTAGACGGTTAAATAATAATCGGCAAGTGTATATTAGTTTTCTATTGCTGCTATAACTATCACAGACAAAGCAGGTTAAAACAACTCAAATATATTCTCTTAGTTTCTATAGGTCAAAAGTCCAGGTACAACAGGGCTCAGTTGCTTCCCTGCTCAGCATTTCCCAAGGCCACAATTTAGGTGTTGGCACAGCATCACTCCTTTATGGAGGCTCTGAGGGTGAATCTGCTTCCATGCTCATTCAGAGTGCTGGTGGAGTCAGTTCTGTGTAGTTGTAGGACTGAGGTCCCCAATTCTTTACTGGATGTTGGCCAGGGGTTCTGCACTTCTAGAGGCTGCTTATATTCCTTGGCTTGTGGCTCACTTCCTCCATCTTCAAAGCTGGCAATGGTAGACCTAGTGTTTCTCGTCCTTTGAATCTCTTTGAACATTTCCTTCCTCATCTCTCCTGCCTTCTTCAATGGCAACTCTCTAATTCCTCTTCTGCTTTTAAGAGCCCATGTGATTATATTGGATCTACCTGGATAATAAAGATAATGTTCCTATCTTAAAGTCAGCTGATTAGCAAGCTTAATTACTAATTAATTACATTTGCCAAAGGTCTTCACAGCAGTCCCTCATGATAATCTTGATTTTTACTGTTTATACAGAACTTTACTATGATGCTTGTTTGCATTTATTAGTTTGGTTGAGTTCCACAACAACCCCATTAGGAGGTGGTGCCTCTATATTTCAAGGAAGGAATCTATGCATAGAAGATGTTCAGTGGTTTGTCTTTGTGCTCCATTCTCACTGTCTGCTGATACTTCCCCTTTTTGCTTTGTTTATCAGTCTTGGTGCCATGGTTGCTTGGGGACAGAATTTGGCTTTTAGCTTTGATTCTTGGCAATCCTTACGCAATGACTCAGCCACAATCTTTCAGTTTTTGATCATTTTGCATTAGTTCTCAGAAGGATCAGGCTTGGAAGTGTTTTTTTTTTTTTTCCTATTTAAGCTGGTGCCCCAGACTGCCTCAGGATATCACTGCATATCTTGCTCCTGGATGTAGTCTATTTCCCTCCTCTAGCCTATACATCTGGAAAGACTATGTGGTAGAATGGGGAGAACGTGAGCCTCATAGTAAAGGAGGCTTTATTGTCATCTGAGTGTATGTTGTTGGGAAATCTGTATAATCTCTTTGAGTCTAAACTTTCTCAATCATAAAAATGGGAATAATTATACCTTCCATGTCAGAGTTGCTTAAGGATTAATAATATATGGATGTACCCGGCACAGTGTCTGACATATATTAGCTGCTTGAAAAAATTGTAGCTGCTTTTATCATAATTAAAAGTTATATCCCAGCTTTCTCTTTCTATTGTGAGTGCTTGGAGGGTCAGAATCATATTTTACTCATTTTTGCATCCAGATTTCCTAGCACACAGTGGGTTCTTAATAGATTCTTGAATTTAATTCAAAATAAACTTAAGACTGAAGTTCCTCTTAACTATTCCTATGTTATTTTATGGGGAAAATGCTTGGTGTAAGATAAATGTGACTAATGGCTACTGCCTCCTAGCTATTAATTGAAAAACAGAACTAGAAGTACATTATTTTTTCTTCTGCTCATTAACTTTATTTGTTTTCACTTGTGTAGGTTCATTCTCATTGACTCTGAGTTGTTCCCAGGTGTATGGTTGTATTCACTTTGTTCTCATACAAACAAAATATGTTCTCACAGTTTATTGCAGGGGGCTGCCATTTTTTGGTATTTTAATGTCTATAGTCTTTTTCATGGTTCTCAGATTTAGTTCTCAGTGTAGCATATTTGTGCCACAGGTAACTCCTGCTTGTCTTCCATTAACCTGTTAAGACCTCCTTAGCAGATATTCTTCTTAGTGCTTCTGTGCTGCCATGGATTGATAATTTGGGGAGTTTCTCTTTAAATGGAGTCCAGAGCATGCCCAGATGCTACAGAGTTTTGAATGATCTGTTCCTTCAGGTTTTTTTTTTTCTTCAAGAAAACATTGGAAAGAGAAAACATTTGTTTGCGTATAGTATCTTCTACCAGACCTTTCCCAGGATAGGGCAGTGATGGGCTGTTAATATAGAGGCCGATATACAAAATCCAAACTTAACACCCTAGTTCAGTAAGAATTGTTAACTCTTACTGGGATTATGGCAATGGCCTTCCACCTGGACTACTTGTATTCATTCTTGCCCATTTTTGCCCCTTTCCAAGTTGTTTTTTGTGCACAATTTAGGGTAATGTTTTTGAAATGCAAATTTCATTTTGTATCCTCCTAGTCTGGAACACCTTTTAGACTTTAAGTAGTTCATTTGTTACCGTGTCTAGTGAGTTTGTTGGCATTTTACTAGTTGGGACAAATCTAGCACTTTATTTATTTTTAAATATTTATTTTTGAGAGAGAGAGAGAGAGAACACAAACAGGGCAGGGACAGAGAGAGAGGTAGACAAAGAATCTGAACCAGGCTCCAGGCTCTGAGCTGTCAGCACAGAGCCTGACCCTGGGCTTGAAATCACGATTGGTGACATCATGACCTGAGCTGAAGTTGGATGCTTAACCTACTGAACCACCCAGGCACCCCAAATCTAGCACTTTAAATGTCCTTAATCCAGCATTTAATGTTGATTCTCACTGATCATTGGAGTAGATCATAATAACATGAAACTTTGTACTTATTCCGGAGAAGTGAATTAGGCATGTACTTAGGCTGTAAATTTAGAGCCAGAGAGTCCTGGTTTTCAGTTCTCAGTTCTATCAACTGTCAAAGCCTGTGCCTTTGGCTTTTTAACTTTAGTTTCCATAGCCATAAAATAGGAATAGTAGAACCAGTCTCTCTCCTATGAGTATTAGATAGGTTGATAAACAGGATACTTATGGTATCCAGAATAGAGTTAGCTCAACATGGAAGGTAGTAAACTTGCTGTTATGGGAGAAGTTCCAGGGAAAGTTCTTGTAACCAAACATTTTTTCCTTATTAACTGTCTTTTACATGTAATTCCAAATTTTCTATTATTCCTTTGTGATGAAATGTGAAAGGATCTGGTTCATTTAAGTGTTCTGTGAAAAGCAATGTGGTGCAACAGTGGGGTCATATGGTCTCTGGCTCAGGAAGACGTAAGATTTTATCACTGCACTGCAGCCTACTGGCTGCAGGGGCAAGTTAGTTTAACTTTCTGAAGTAGTATGTTCTATAGATATATAGTACTGCAACTAAAAATAAGCTAGAACAGCACCAAGTATGCTAATTCAGCCAACAAATATTTATTGAATGCCCACTCAATTTAACTTTGTTAAAGTGTAGGGATGGAGAGATAAAAAGCAAATCTTTGTCCTCAAGGAGCTCACAGTTTAAGCTTTCTGAGCTGAGATGGCATAGGATCTGCCAAATGCTGAAAATGGATCAGCCAACCTAGGTACATCCTCATTGGGGGTGGACAGCAGGTACTAACATTTGTTGTGGATTAGCTCTGAGTGCTCTTGTTTGGGACTAGCTGTGGATCCTGGCGGGTAACAGGGACTGGCAGCATCCCTACGGAATGTTTTCTGTGGCAAGGGCTTCAGCTGGCACTCCCGCCTGGTGACCCACCAGGCGCACGCACACAGTCAAGAAGTCCTACGCCTGCACTGGCTGTGGCAAGAGCTTGGCGGCAGCTCGCACCTTTTCCGGCACCAGATCATGCCCGCGGGCGAGAAGCCCTCCACCTGCCCCTCCTGCTGGAAGAGCCTCAGCCAGCACAACACCCTGATCCAGCACGAGGGCATCCACACGGGCCAGAAGTCCTATGTGTGCCATCGCTGTGCCAAGTGCTTCACCCGCCACTTGGACCTGGTCACCCACCAGGGCACCCCCACAGGGCGCCAAGCCCCATAAGCGCCCCATCTGTAGCCGGTGCTTCATGCAGAGCTCGGCCCTGGTCACCCACCGGTGCGCCCACACTGGGGTCAAGCCCTACATGTGCCCCGAGTGCAGCAAGTGCTTCAGCCAGCACTCCAACCTCGTCACCCACAATTGCACGTACACGGGCCACAAGCCCTACCACTACCTCGACTGTGGCAAGAGCTTCAGCCACAGCTCACACCTCACCGCCCACCAGCGCATCCACCACTGCGTCCAGCCCTCCTCCTGCCCTCTCGGTGGCAGGAGCTTCGGCCAGTGCTCCAACCTGCACCGGCATGAGAAGATCCACACCACTGGGCTCAAGGCCCTGGCCATGCTGATGCTGGGGGTGGTGGGGACTCTGGCGGCACCCCTGCCTGCTCCCACTTAGGCCGGGAGGAGGGCCCAGCTGTAGAGGAGACGTGAGGGCAGCATGAGGGGGGTGTGGGAAGGGAGTGAGAGGTGCTGGCATGGGGTGGGGCATGGCAACACAGAGGAGCTAGGGTGAGGTGCTGGCTACCAATTAAAGGCCTTGGAATTCAAAACAAACAAAACAAGTCCAAAAAGTGTGAACAAAACAGTGATTCTTGTCACCTGTAGTGACCTATTCAGTTACTATTCAAGGTCCTCAGAAGTTTCATGAACTATTATATTGGGGATACAAAAAGAGCAAAATCATTTCCTGAAGGAGACCAAAGCCCTGAGTCCAGGGCAGACTAGAAAATAGTCACAGAGCAATGCGAAGTATTTTATAATTGAGAATGTTCCAAGATGCTTTGGGAACAGACAGACTGGCCTAGATCCTAGTTTGGGATGAAATGGAAAGACTGCATAAGATGGTGATGGGTGGACGGAATCTTGAAGGTGCTCAACAGATACATTCAGATAACTGGCCATCCCTCAGCTTGTCTCTGATTGTGAACTGATTTACTGAGATCAAACCTAGGGTGTCCTTGGGTAGGGCTATCCCTCTTTTTTATTTAAATTCCAATTAGTTAACATACAGTGTAATATTAGTTTCAGGTGTAGAATTTAGTGATTGACCACTTAACATTCAATACTGACTGTTTATCACAACATGAGCTATCTTGTTAGTATAGGATCCCATAACCTTGGGTACATGGAGTGTGAAAAAAGATTTTTGTTAGTATTTGTTAAATTTATACTTTTGCATAAATCTAAACATAGCATTGATGAATCAAGATTTCCTCACTTTTTAAGTTATGAAGAGGCATTCTTCAGATAAATTCTGGTCTTTCTGTCTGGGGCATCTTGAGGATTTTCCGCTCTACCCAGGTGTCTTTGCTACTGTGGTGACTCAAACGATGCCAATCTCTAATTTAACCAAAGAACTTAATGCCCTTCAAGGTCCTGCTCCAGCAACCTCTCAAGACAATGGGGTGTTTGGGCCCCATCTCCTTTATAGGCCAACTTGCCCTATTTACTTTCATCATCTCGAGCACACAGGGGTTCAAGGCACACATATAAGTTTTCTTAGTAAAGAATGAGGCAGATCTCATAATGCATCACAGTGAAGGAGAATAAAGCTTGAAATTCCAGATAACAGTCATTCATTCTATTGGATGTAAGCTTTGGTAAGCATATTCCCGCTGGATATGCCTGAACCAACTCTAATCTTAGGGGATCTTTTTCTTATTAAGCCACTTTTCAAGTTTCTCAGGTTTGTAATCCCACCCTCCTCACTCAGAAAACTCTGCTTATCCTATACAGAGGATGAGGTGTAATACCTTAAATGTTGCAAATTTGTATTTTATTGTAGCTTACAAATTTGAACAATATCATAAACTACAGCTGGATGCAAAAAGAGATCCAGAAAAGAGGTGAGATCTGGTCTCCTGAATAAGGCTAATATGGGTCCCCCTTAGTCTTTGAACCGTTGGAAACCTTGACCTGACTATTCTCTTTATTATGTAATCTTGAAGTAAACTGACCTTTATACATACAAACCTTATTTTTCCCCAGAGATTATGCAGTACAATCCTATACTGAAGAAAGGCTATTTCTCCTGTCAGCAGGATTTTGTCCTTGATCTTATGAAAGATAGACTCTCTAGTTACTGGGCTGAGAATCTCTTGGCTCTTCCTGCTCCTTCTTACTTGCAGCTAATGGGTATTCTCTTTGGTACATTAAAGGAGGGGAGGATGGTGCCAGCTTGGATTTGCTGGATGTGATTTAATTATTTATTCTAAGTCTCTTTCTGATAAAAGCTGGTAGATGTGAGGCTGTGGTGGGAGGGGTGAGGGGGCTGCACAGTTTATCTTTCCACACAAACAATATTGAACTCAATCCTAGATAGGTTTCTGTTCATAAGACAACCCAGACTAGGTCAGATGACTTTACTTTAGGGTATATAACCTTCTCTCTCTAATTATTAGTGGACTTGTGTTTCACTTCCTATTTGACTATGAATTCCTTGCAGATAGGGCTTATGTTTTTCATGTTTGAAAGCACAACATCCAGCACCTTAACTAGCCACTTGATTGGTATTCAGAAAGGTGTTTGCTGAATTGAACAGAACCAAAGCAAAATAGATTGCATAATTCAAAACAATCTTTTAAAAACTTTCGATGGGGCTATTAAATGCGTCTCAGTAGTGTGAAAATATTTTGAAAAATATATGTCAAATCCCCATTCCTTCCTAAAAGTGCTCTTTGTTGGCAGACCTGTCAATAGGACCAAGGAGTGAGCTGTTTTAATGTTTGTCTGGAATCTTCTGAATGTCAGTTTTCTGTGACATCCTCACATGTGGCTCAGCTCTGTTTCCTTTTTTGGTTTTTGTTTTTGTTTTTATTTTATTTTATTTTTATTTTTAATATGAAGTTTATTGTCAAATTGGTTTCCATACAACACTCAGTGCTCATCCCAACAGGTACCCTCCTCAATGCCCATCACCCACCCTCCCCTCCCTCCTACCCCCCCATCAACCCTCAGTTTATTCTCAGTTTTTAAGAGTCTTTTATGGTTTGGCTCTCTCCCTCTCTAACTTTTTTTTTTTCCTTCCCCTCCCCCATGGTCTTCTGTTAAGTTTTTCAGGATCCACCTAAGAGTGAAAACATATGGTATCTGTCTTTCTTTGTATGACTTATTTCACTTAGCATAACATTCTCCAGTTCCAACCATGTTGCTACACAAGGCCGTATTTCATTCTTTCTCATTGACAAGTCTGTTTCCTTTCCTAAACCTACTGAGGCAGCTGCAGTTGGAAGGTTGTTAACCTTCTGTCAGCAGGATCCTTTTGCAGAGATGAGCTTCTTAAGGGCTCTTGCTGCATTGATCAAGCAATTAATTCATTGATAGCTCAAGACATACCTAAAAGTGCAAGGTCGCTTTTTATTTTAAACATATTGATTTTTGTTCCCCTTTTTTCCCTACTGCCAACCTTCAATATATGGATAAATATTTGTGTCTATGCTTGGTATATGTGTATCCTTTGGTACTTCTTTTTCAGCTAACTTCTGGATTCAGGAAGAAAGTGACATGGTTTTGATCATAGAAATTCAGCTGTTCATATTTTTCAGCATAGGTATGGCTGTATCAAGTTATATTTTTATCTTAGTATTTGGCTTATTCTCTCCTCTTCAGATGATGTGAATTCATACTTCCTCTTATTGGTTTGCTGAAAACAAAGATAACAACCCTAATCTGTTGCCTAATCAAGAGGAAATGGATTGCTATTAACCAATAGGTTGCTGGTTATGAGGGAATAGGTGTCAACAAAGCAGCTCATGTTGGCCTGGGAAAGCCACCATGGTCTCAGTTACTGCTTCCTCTTTTTTTCCAGAAGTATAGTTATTGGTTGTCCACAGTTCATCCCTAGTAGTGCAGTGAAGAAAAGGTACTCAGAGGTGGGTGCTATGACTTGGAGGTAACATGTGAACAGACCCTCCCTAATACTTGCAAGGTTCAGGGCAGGGGTATAAATGAAGGCCCACATACCATATATCTAAATATTTAAAAGCTGGGAATCAAGCTGTGCCCACAGCCTGCCCTGTGTTTCCACCCAGGGCCCTATAGCCTCTGGTCTATGTTCATGAGACTTGAACATTCTTCCCTGGCCCAATCCCCTATAAGCCTCAAGTCTCTGGAGAAGGCAGAACAGAATCTAGGCCAGAGCTTAGGACTCCTGGGCAGTGATGGGTTAGATTGAACCCAGGATGGAGACTGATTTTAGGGACTGGGGGGGGGGGCAGTTTCTCTTCAGCACATTACTTTTCCAGCTGAGGAATAATAGGCTGTTTGAAGGAGTAATAGGCTGTTCAAAGCACTTCCCCAAACTATACCATCTGAGCAGTAAGGATGAAGGAGAGCAGTTATCAGGGGTAGCTGGCCCTAGATGTGCACTTTGGGTGAATTTGGGGTAGCCAAATTTAAACAATAGCAGCTACTCTTTATTTAGTTTCCCAGACAAGAGGTGGTGATTTTCTCTTCCTTCTGCACACACTTTCAATCCCACACTGGTCTTGGTCGGCGGTAGGGAGAAGGGATTTTGTTTGTAGGACCTTTTTCTATAATTCCTGTTAGTGCTATAGATAACTGGAATTTAAAGAAAAATCTTTCTTATGAAATTAAAAGGAAAAAGAATTTATGATTTGGTGTTTGTGATACATAGAGCCTTCCAATCCCTGGAGCCCAGAGCGAGGGCTCCTCTTTCCTCTGAATCTAAAGGTAGGTCTCTAGGTTCTGGCCTCTTCAGTGGCTTCAGTTTAGAGTGTCTGAATACTGGAAGGATGCCCCCCCTCCCTGCCAAAGCCTCAGTCCCTTATTTATTAGTCCAAGCAAGTGAGAAAACATCTCTTTTATTATAAGTAGCCAGGCAGCATGGAGGAGGAAGAATTGGTTGTTTCTAGTGGCGACATGGCTTGGCATCTTCAGTAGGGGTTAAGAATATGTGGTTTAAGAAAACAGTTTAACCATATTCTTTGATCTTATTGAGACCTCTCTTCAAATATCTCTTTAAGTTGAAGAACAGAGCAGTTTCCCTAGTTCTACCTAGAACCTCTATCTTATCATATTTACAACTAAGATTGAGAATTTACTATGTGCCAGAGACTATACTAAGCACATTACATGCATTTAATTTTCACAGCAACCATATGAAGTGGTTAATATTTGAACAGGTAAAGAAACTCAAGCACAGAGAGGTTAATTTATAAAAGATCACCCAGCTAGTAAGTGAAAGAGCTGTGATTAAATACAGGTTTCTCCCACTCCCCAGTCTTTACTGTTGATTTTTATGCATTACTGCCTTTTACAAGAGGTTTTTATATATTTATCTGCCAATTGGGTCAAGAATATTGGTCATAATTTTATTTCAGGCACCTGGCTAATACATATTTATAAAAATTATTCTTATTGTTATAATAATAAACTATGTTGTATTAAGCACATATCCCAGAAATTCTATATGGTCTGTGTATGTTTAGTTAGGTTCATAAGCATGAGTCAAAGTTCAGGACAGGGGTTGGAAAACTTTTCATCTAAAGGACTCACAGTAAATATTTTACAGATTATATGGTGTGGAATTATAATCTTTGCAGATTATATGGTGTGGTAGAAAGAATAGTGGTCCTCCAAAGATGTCTACCATAGTCCCAGGAACCTAGGAATATGTTGTGTTACATGGAAAAGTGAAATTAAGGTTGCAGATGGAATTAAAGTTGTCAATCAGCTGACTTTACAGTAGGGAGGTTATTGTGGATTGTCTGGATGGGTCCAGTGTAATCACAAGGGTTCTTAAAGTGGAAGAGAGAGGCAGAAGAGAAGATCAGAGTGATAATATGTGAGACGTGGGAAGGCCTCAGTTCACTGTTCTGGCTTTGAAGATGGAGGAAGGGGGCCATGAGCCAATGAGTGCAGGCAGCCTCTAGAAATTGGAGAAAACAAGGAAATTGAGTGTTCCTAGAGGCTCCAGAAAGCAATGCAGCCCTACTGATACCTTGATCTCAGTCAAGTGAGACCTGTGTTGGGCTTCTAACCTATAAGATTGTAAGGTAATAAATGTGGTTTTATTCCACTAAGTTTGTTCTGATTTTGTTACAGCAGCAACAGACAACTAATACATATGGTCTATGTCACAACTGCTCTCATTTGTTACTGGGGGTGAGACCAGCCACAGATGTAAACACATGGATATGGCTATGTCCCAATGAAGTTTTATTTACAAAAAACAGGGTAGTCAGCCAGATTTAGCCTGTATAATATAGTTTGCCAATCCATAGTTTATGATCTCAAGCAAAACTAAGTGTATTTTGTACACAAATATAGGGATGTCTATAACAGAATGAAGATCTGAGCAAGTAACAATGGGAATTGTAGGTAGATTAGAGAGAAAAGAGGGGAGAAAACAAATATTTATTGAGCATCTATAATGTCATGGTGTGTAAGAGGTACTACTCTACATGTTTCATGTGTTTTCTAATTTAAGCCTTGAAATAACATGGTAGGGTTTTTTTTATTACCCTCATTTCTATAGATGAGGAAATAGAGTTTGGAAAGACTAAGAAAGTTAGGTTTACACAGTAAAACTGAATTTTGAACCAAATTCTCCCCATTTTTCTACATTGAGGGGTGACTTCTTTGTTCTCCATTTGCTCTTTCTGAGTTCACTTCACAGTAAGGTGTACTGACTATGCAAAGAAGCCTGGATTGGAGAAGCTCAATATTTCAATTTTGTTTTGGACACAAATTCAGTTATAACACTCAGTGCTTGGCTTCTCTGAGTTTTGCTAATGTTAGCAATCTCACTTATAGCTTTGACCACTCTTCAAAGAAAAGATAAAATGGTTGATGGAAGGAAAGCAGCAGGTAATAGCTAATTTGATTTCGGTTTGAATGTTTTATTGAAGTTAATGGGGTTATTATTTCAAACAAATGACACAGTAGGTAAATTCTCAATTTGGAGCAGAGAATTTGAGCTCATACTTAGCAATGCATATTTTTCCACATTTCACTGCTTCTCTGATGTAAAGAATTATTAATGCATCAATCTTAAGAACATACTGTTATGGTTAGCAAGACTCAAATCTGATATGCTTTTTCTTGGATTTTGCAAAATCTATTTAATTCTATGACAGGCAGAATTAATAAAATTAGAACCAAAGATCCACTATTATTTCCTGAAAATAAAAGTAATAAATATTTATCAGGCTCAGAAACCAACAAGACGAAGGATTGACTAAATATCACACATATAACCATTCATGTGTAGGAATGAAGTTCCCAAGAGGTGTTTTACAAAATGCTACTTTTAGGGTATGTAAGTCCCAGACAATTTTACTTGAAAAAAAAATTTCTACTATCAAATGCCTTAATAAGGAGTTAAATAGACTTCCTGATTTCGAACATCTCAGAGCCTAAAGAGTCTCTAGAAGGAAAAAAAAGGTGTGCAGCTTTTCTAAAACTTGTTTGACTAGAGGTCACTTACTTCATAGAGCATCTTTGGGGCTGAGTATTTCACAAACTATCCTTTGGGAAATGTGGAGAAAATGGCATGAGCAAATGCACAGAGGCATGAAATAGCCTGGCAGACCTGGGGACCAATCAGGAGTTCACTGGAGTTGTGTTGTGTGGAGGGGGATGTAACAGGGGCCCTATAACAGAGAACACTGTAAATAGGATGGACTTTATCCTAGACAATGTGACCAATTGAAATATTTTTAAAAGGGTAGGTAAATGATCAGATTTAATGCTTTAGAAAGATTACTCTGGCTTTGATGTGGAAATTGTTTTTGAGGGACTGAGGTCTGGAGAAAGGTCAACTAGATAGGCCACTACTGCCTTAGTCCACAAGAGAGATGACGGAGAGCTAAACCAACATAGTAATGACACATTCTCACTGACTGAGCTGAAAGGAAGGGAAGATGGGAAGTAGATAGATTCTATAGGACTTGGTGACTAGGAGTTAAGGAGAGAGCAGAATCTGAGTTGACTTAAAGCTTTCTGGTTTAGGTGACTGAAGGGTGGGGTATTATTCACCAAGATAAGGACGGTGGGAGAGAGTGCAGGTTTAGAGGAAGAGACAATGAGTTCAGTTTATGATACATTGACTTTATAGCTCCTATGCATCTCCATACAGAGCTATTTGGGAAGCAATAAGCTTCTTGTTTAGTCTTCTATTTCCCATTGGACTTCATGCTTCAGCTTCACAGTCTTTGTACTATTCTCTTCAATTCTTCACTATTGTATGAATGACCTTAAAAAAAAGCTTAACTATTGGGGGGTTGACACAGCCAGACACCCTGCTAAAGCACTTTAATGAAATATGATATCATTTACTTTTATTTAGTCTTCTGAGCATCTGTATATAGTATGTTTTTTTATGCCATTTATGAGTGAAAAATTGAGACATGAAGAGCTAAAGTAACTTGCTATCTTCACATAATTATAAAGTGGTAGAGCTGGGTGCCTATTAGACTTTTTTTCAGACTTTATTTTTTTAGAGCACTTTTACATTCATAGTAAAATTGAGCTGAAGGTACAGAGATTTCCCATATATCTCCTGCCCCCAGCATGTATCACCTTCCCCTTTATCAACATTCTCCACCAGTGTGGTACCTTTGTTACAATTAATGAACCTACACTGACATGTGGTTATCACCCAAATCCATGGTTTATAGAAGGATTCATTCTTGGTGTTGTACATTCTATGGATTTGGACAAATTTATAATGACATATATCATTATAGTATCATACAGAATAGTTTCACTGCCCTAAATATCCTCTATGCTCTGACTATTCATCCTTCCCTTTCTCCCCTCACTTCCTGCCAACTGGACTTTTAACCACTATGTATGAATGAATGTGCATATCAGGCCCCTCCATGTAAATTCTTAGCCAGAGATCAAGCTTTCCCTGGTCCTGCTTCACAGAATGAGTGGCACCAGGCTTTGAATGCTGGCAGACCTTGGACTGTATCTCCTTAGAGCCCTTGCCTCATTCTTCCTTGCATTACTGCTGGTAGAGGGCTTCTTATTCTTCCTCCAATCCTGTTATTTGCTCCGGGGCAGAGACTCTCCCTGAATCTTATCTTTGTTCCCAGAGTCCAGCACAGTGTCTAGTAGGGAGTAACTGAACTATATGTACTAAGATTTTTCACAGACCAAGATTTTTACTTAACTTTTGCCTCTAGGTTTATTTTAGGTTGGATAGATTCCCTGCCCAAATGGGTGTTTCCCATAAACTCAGGATATTGGGACTAGTCCATGTCTGTAAGGTGTGATGAGAGAAGTTGTTCTGGAAAACCAAGCAGAAAGATCTGGGGAGAATTCTAAGAAGTATAGAGAGGTCTTTCAGCATAGTCCTTTCCTTCTGTGTCCCATTTTTTCTTTTGTATTGATTTTTTTCTGTGAAGATAAAGGGGAGCATCAGGAATTGGCCTCTACCTGAATCTGTTCTCCTCTTTTTCCCTTATGTGGGTGTAGTGTAGTTGAAAGGGCAATGGATGTAGAATCAAAGATTATATTTAAAACTTTGCAAAGCCCACTTACCATCTGTGGGTTATCAGGCAATTACCTAAACTGCTTCAATTTCTCTTATTTGTTAAATGGGTATGACACATATTCCTGCCTACTTCACAGAGTTACCAAAAAACCAAATACTCTAAAGGGTGTGAAAACACTTTGTGGATTTGAAAACACTCTGCTTATGTAGAAGTTTGTGGGAAAGTGCCTTGGGAAAAGATGTGTCATAGCTCCAGTGAGTGAGAAGAGTAATAGAATGTTCTGGAAAGCCAGACATGAGATTACTGTGTATATCAAGGAAATCTTACAGATACTAATTCTGAGGGCAACTCTTCCAACACAAAATTTCTGGATATTTACCTACTGATTTATATGGAGGGCAAACCAAATGATCTTGAATAATCAAGAGCTTTGCTCCAAACGCTTGGGTTTGAATGTTAATTTTCAGGCTGTGGGGTGGCTAACAAGATATTTAACCTTCTGAATCTCAGTCTCTTTACATGTTAAACAGGGATAATAATGTCCTACCTCTAAGACACTGAGATAATTAATAGGAAAATGTGTTTAAAATGCCAGGCACAGGGGTGCCTGGGTGGCTCAGTTAAGCCTCCAACTTCAGCTCAGGTCATGATCGCATGGTTTGTGAGTTCGAGCCTCCTTCAGATTCTGTGTTTCCCTCTCTCTGCCCCTCCCCTGCTCACGCTTTGTCTCTGCCTCTCTCAAAAATAAATAAAACTTAATTTTTTTTAAATGCTGGGCACAAAGTGGTAGCTTCTTGTGTCAATACGTTCTTCCTTTTATTATTATCACCAAAGCCTTCACCTTCTCTCCTGGCAGAACTGATTACGGCCTCCTCTGTTGTCCTAAGTATTCTATAGCTCTCTGGCATGGTCACCAGGTGGTGTTACAGCCAACAATCTGTATGTGTGGTCTTTTTCCCACGAATGTTTCCACCTGCATCAGCACAAACTTCTTGAAGACAGACATAGATTTATATTAGTTTCCACATTATTTAGTTCAGTAAATAGTGTCCATTACATGCTTAATAAAGTTACCCATTGTACCCTTTACCCCTTACATTGCTTTATTTTCCTTCATAGATTTTACAGCTGCTTAAATTTATACCATCTATTTATTAATTTATCTGTCTCTTTTACTGACAATATAAGCACCAAGATAACAGGGATTTTTAAAATCTCTTTTACTCACTGTTGTGAATAAAATCCATAATGCTTGGAACATAGTAGATAATAAGTATTTGTTGAGTGCATGAATTAATTTTATTTCTCTTACCAATGCTGTTGGGTAGGCATTATTAGATGTTAAGTGACATGCCTACATCATTTCAGCTAATCAGAGGTTGAGAAGAGATTTTGAAATCAGATCTTTCTGACTCCAAAGCTTATTCTGAATTCAATATACTGACTGCATCCTTATTAGTAACTATCATAAATAAAGATGCATATAAGTATAGTGTTAGGGGAGACTTGAAGAGGCATAAAGCAGCTTCCTCTCTACCCTAACCTTTTGATCATGTAATACAGAAAGAAAGTCATGGGATCTTTGGTCAGACAAACTTGGCTGAATTCTGGTTCTACTCTTCATTAGCTGGTTCACCTGTAAAAATTCCCTCACTTTTCTCCTCCCCTATTTTCTTATTATTAGTTACAATGCTTTTCTTTTTGTTGGCAGGATTAGATGAGATAATACTTGAAACCAAGTAGGAGATTAATAAATGACAGTTCTCCTACTGATGGCACTTCCATCTGTATCTTTCAGTTTGGCGTTTAGTTATTCTGTTGAAGTTTTCGTGTGTGTCGGTATTATCTCCATGAGAGGATTCTAAGCTCTTTGAAGATAGAGGTAATATCTTCAACTACTCATGTATTTCACATGACACCTTTTGAGTCTTATGATGATGGCCTCCAGATACTTCTCTTGGTGAGGAAATTCTTTGATTTTTTTTTTTTTTCTGGATTCCAGGAGGTTCCCTGGCTGGGGATGAATAGGTGATAATAAGGATGTTCCCTCCAGTACATTTTAGGTTGAAAACGGATCAATTTGGGGTGGTTCGGTGGCTCAGTTGGTTAAGCATTCGACTCTTGGTTTCGGCTCAGGTCATGATCTCATGGGTTTGTGAGTTTGAACCCTGCATTGGGCCTGTGCTGGCAGCACTGAGCCCTCTTGGGATTCTCTCTTACTCTGTTTCTCTCTCTCTCCTCTCTCTCTGCCCCTCCCCGACTCGTGCTGTCTCTGTCTCCCTCAAAATAAATAAATAAACTTAAAAAAATTAAAAAAAGATGGATCAATTATGTTAAGCCTCAAGAGCAACCAATAGAACAAAGTCTGTAAACTTCTGAAATAAGATGACACTATCTTAAAAATATTTTCAGTTGCTCTTTTGATTTTCTTTTCTATTTCTTTTCTGCCACCAAATGAATGTCATTACTAGTATCAGAGTTGATGGAAATTAAAAAGCGAATAATATGTTCTTTGAGTGAATGTTGTGTTTTAAAAATTAAAATGGATTTGTCAGGTAGTTTACACATCCGCTTTCTAGATTGCTGGTTAATACTCTAAACTTCCTAGCTTACAAAAAAACCTATTTAGACAAGAGGCTCAGTAGCCTCTGGGAAAAGTCTTGAAAATAAATTTGAGCAAAGCAGAATATTGTGTGAAATAAGTCTTTTCATGTGTGAATTCTAAAAAGATGGTGGTGAAATGAGAAATATACATTTGTTATTAACAACTAAGGTTATAAAGGCATTTTGATTTACAACAGAGGTGGATTGCAATTTCACTTTCCACTGGATAGGCAGAAAATGGGCTCTGCCTCATTACATTGTGAGATTAGTGTTTGTGCTGAATCCCCATCCAAGTGAACAAAGTGAGCTATTGAAGTCTGAATTATTGGGTTTCTTTCCAGGAAGTTGAAGGCTTTCAGCTCAGAGCCTAATGCTCATTCTTCCTGATGATTCTTGTCCCACTGGTTTATTTCTTTTCCTTCTTAGAGATTCAGTTGAGACCAGGTAACATGGACCTCCCAACTTTGCTCACATTATCAAGCTACCAAGTAAAGGGTACTTGTGTAGAGGCAAAGGAGAGTTCTACTCCTTTGTCCATCTCCTGCCAACTTTCATGATGAGCCAATATAAACTTTACAAAGACAGACATGATAGGTATGGGAAAAACTCAGATGTGACTCCAAGTTCCCATTCCTATAATCTCAGTTGTCAGAAAAGTCATCATATTCTATGTAATAAGTCACCCCCAAATTAGTAGCTTACAAATGACTGTTGAACTCGTGATTTTGTGGGCCAGAAATTTGGGTTGGGATTGGTTCCATAGGGTCAGATTTTGTTGATTTTGGCTGGATTATTTCATGCATATATGGTCAGCAGTGTTGATTTGAGCTCACTGGTCCAAGATGTCTTACTGGGACAGCTTGTCTTAATTACATGTGGTCTCTCATCATCCATCAGACAAGCTTAGACTTATACAATGTGACTTTCACAAGGATCCAAGGGAGCAGATAAAAGTGTTCAAAACCTTTTGTGGCTCAGGCTTAGAAACTGCATAATATCATGATCACTTTATATTACTATTACCTAAAGCAAATCACCAGTGCAGACGGATTTAAGGGTAGAGAAATATGTTCCACCCTTAATGGGAGAAGCTGCAAATGATTGTGGCATTTTTTGTAATGTACCATAGGGGTCCTTTGTGTTTTATTTGTTTTAAGGTTTTCCTTTCATTTATTTGAAGTCCATCAAATGATTCTGTGCTTAAAGGAACACTTCTATTAAGTCTCTTATTCATTTCTGGGTCATTTTTGAGTCTTATCTCAGATACCTAGGTGTCTTAGGCATAAACCCAGATCCTTCTTCACATCTCTTACTCATTGTACAGAGAACTTATGCAAACCAGACTGCAGAAATGGGCACCAAAAACCTAAGTAGAGAGATTAAACTAGAATAATATTCTTAGATTCTGAACCACCTTTCCTTCAATATCTCTTCCATTCTCAGTTCAGTCCTATGAGGTAGGCAGGGAAGGTGTTACTGCCCTCTTTTTCCTGATGTAGAAATTAGGGTCAGAGAATTTAAATGATTTCTGTGAGGCCCCACAACTATAAGTGGTAGGGCTGGGATTTGAACCCAGGTTATCTGACTGTAGGTCCTTCTCTGGATTCACTATTGCCTCTAGCTGGCTAGCTTACTACAGGCTGATGTTAAGATAAGATTGACTTCCTTTACTGGTCATAAAAAATCTGATAAAATATTTCTCAAACTGGAACTTTGCACCTTAGGTAATGAGGCCTGGTGGTGTCCTGGACCACAGCAGCCTGAACAAGGGACATAGTCAACCATGAGAAAAATCTAAGGGCTGGCCCAGCTTTCTGAGTTTCCTGTTTCATCCTTTCTTGAGTTTAATTTTTCTTGCCCCTCCTAAACTATGAAGCTTTCAAGTATGTAGTGAGGGATGGGATGTAGAGAGGAGGATGATGTCTTAATCTGAAAACAGAGGGCACTGCTTTTTAGTCTCATATTGGCAGAAGTCCAAAGATGTACCTGCCTTCCCTGGACTCTTGCTGTGATGCTCACAGAGCTCTGATAATCTCAGGTGCAGCAGTGGGATGGTGGAAAGAAGATAAGCTCTTGAATCAGATATGTCTGGGCTCAAATTCCTGTTATTCTATTTACTGTTAAGTCTTCTTATTTGTAAAATAAAGCTAAATCTGTCAACGAGATGAGCTTATTAAATAAATAAAATGAGATAATGTATTTCAAGTGCTTCATACAGAGTAAGTGCTAAATAATTTTGTATGTTTCCCACTTGAGGAATGCGCTCATATATGATAGAAATTTCTCTCTAGAACTCTCCAATTCCAGTTCAAGCTGCACACAAACTAGATAAAAACATGACATTTCTCTTTTCGTCATTTAAACGGTTTTCTATGTTAACTTGTAGACTTAGTAATCCAGTTGGACCTAATATATTCAATTAACACCTACTACATTAGGCATTATGTTAGGCGTTAGGAGAAGCATTGGGATAGAGACATAACAATGACTGAAGTAATTCTTTGTTCTCAAGCTTCTCACAGGCAGGGGAGATGTTGGTTGTGGGTGAGATGTAAGGAATAGGGCTGTATGATAAGATAGACTTATGATGCAAATGGAAAGAGGGGGCCCAACAAAGAGTTATGAAAATGAAACAAGAATAGATGTTAATGTCAACTGTAGTGCAAAGCCTCTTAGAGGAGCTTTCATTTGAGCTGGATGAGTTAGTTGACTTTTACAGGTGGGATGTGATGTTGACAGAAAAGATCAAAAGAGAAAGGGCTAGTGTGTTTTTGTTTGTTTGTTTGTTTGTTTTTGGTAAATCCAGTACTGTGATTACTGGATCATAGGGTAGTTCTATTTTTAATTCTTTGAGGAAACTCCATGCTGTTTTCCACAGTGGCTGTACCAGTTTGCATTACCACCAGCAGTGCAAGGGGATTCCTTTTTCTCTACATCCTTGCCAACACTTGTTGTTTCTTGTGTCTTTGATTTTAGCCATTCTGACAGGTGTGAGATGGTATCTCATTGTAGTTTTGATTTGCGTTTCCCTGATGATAAGTGGCATTGAGCATCTTTTAATGTGTCTGTTGGCCATCTGTATGTCTTCTATAGAAAAACGTCTGTTCATGTCTTCTGCCCATTTTTAATTAGATTACTCATTTTTGGGGTATTGAGTTTTATAAGTTATTTTTTTATTTTGGATACTAACCCTTTATCAGATATGTCATTTGTAAATATCTTCTCCAATTCAGTAGGTTGCCTTTTAGTTTTGTTGTATGTTTCCTTCAAAGGGATAATGCACCCCTATGTTTATAGCAGTATTGTTTACAATAGCCAAATTATGGAAGCAGCCCAAGTGTTCACTGATAGATGAATGGATAAAGAAGATGTGATACACACACACACACACACACACACACACACACACACACACACATTCAGCCATAAAAAAGAATGAAATCTTGCCATTTGCACCAACATGGATGGAGCTAGAGAATATAATGCTAAGCAAAATAAGTCAGAGAAAAACAAATACCATATGATTTCACTCTTATGTGGAATTTCAGACACAAAACAGATGAGCAAAGGAAAAAAATAAAAAGAGAGAGAGAGACAGATCAAGAAATAGACTCTTAACTATAGAGAACAAATTGATGGTTACCAGAGGGGACGTGTGTGTGTGGGGAGGGTGGGGGTGGGGGTGAAATAGGTGAAGGGGATTAAGAATGCACTTATCATGATGAATGCTGAGCAATGTATGGAATTGTTGAATCACTGTATTGTAAACTTGAAACTAATATGATGCTGTATGTTAACTATATAGGAATTAAAATTTAAAAAAAAAGAGAGAGAGAGGGCAAAAGACAAGGACTTAAAATTAAAAAAAAATATATTTCTTGGCAAGTCTTAAGTGAGTCCTAATCTTAGAGATCTCTGTTAGAGCTTTATCATCTATCATCTATGATAGGAATTACCCAATTTAATTTGCAAATGACATATCAGATAAAGGGTTAGTATCCAAAATCTATAGAGAACTTATCAAACTCAACACCCAAAAAACAAAGAATCCAGTGAAGAAATGGGCAAAAGACATGAATACACACTTCTCCAAAGAAGACATCCAGATGGCCAACCGACACATGAAAACATGCTCAACATCACTCATCATCTGGGAAATACAAATCAAAACCACATTACATCTGTCAGAATGGCTAACATTAACAACTCAGGCAACAACAGATGTTGGCAAGGATGCGGAGAAAGAGGATCTCTTTTGCACTGCTGGTGAGAATGCAAACTGGTGCAGCCACTCTGGAAAACAGTATGAAGGTTCCTCAAAAAATTAAAAGTAGAACTACCCTACGACCTAGCAATTGCACTACTAGGTATTTATCCAAGGGATACAGGTGTGCTGTTTCAAAGGGACACATGCACCCCAATGTTTATAGCAGCACTATCCACAATAGCCAAAGTATGGAAAGAGCCCAAATGTCCACTGACAGATGAATGGATAAAGAAGGTGGTGTGTGTGTGTGTGTGTGTGTGTGTGTGTGTGTGTATGTGTGTGTGTGTATATATATATATATATATATATACATATACACACACATACATACATACGTACATACATACATACATACATACAATGGAATATTACTCAGCAATCAAAAAGAATGAAATCTTGCCATTTGCAACAATGTGGATGGAATTAGAGGGTATTATGCTAAGCGAAATAAGTCAGTCAGAGAAAGACAAATATATGACTTCACTCATATGAGGACTGTAAGATAAAAAACAGATGAACATTAGGGAAGGGAAGCGAAAATAATATAAAAATAGGGAGGGAGTGAAAACATGAGACTCAAATATAGAGAACAAACAGAGGTTTGCTGTAGGCATTGTGGGAGGGGGGATGGGCAAAATTGGTAAGGGGCTTAAGGAATCTACTCTTGAAATTATTGTTGTACCATGTGCTAACTAACTTGGATGTAAATTATAAAAAATAAATAAATTATAGAAAGCAAAAAAAAAAAAAAAAGAACTATCTAATTTATATCTCAGGCCAGATCTTTTTGTATTCTAAGCTAACATGTTTAATCAGTTTCTTCATATCTACATTTGGGTTACTACTTGACATCTCAAACTCAACATGTCCAATACTGAGCTTATCTTCTCAACCCCAAGTTTTTCATACTCACAATCCTCTTCATCTCAGTTGATGACAACTTCTTATTTTTAGAAACTCATGCCAAAAATGTTGAAGTCATCTTTGACTTGTCTTTTTTTTACATACCATATCAAGTCAAGGCAAAATGCATGCCTCAGCTCAGGGCCTTTGAACTGACTGTTCCTGCTATATGGAATGATCCTACAAGCATCTCCATGGATAACCTTCTCATCTCTTTCAAATCCCCCTTACAGTGAGGCCTGCCTTAATAACCATCTTTGATACTCTGACTTGTCTCTTTCCCTCGACCAGGTACCTCCTCTCCTCCTTATCCAAGTCTAAATTTTTTCCATTCTAGTTATTATATTCTATATCACATAATTTAATTTTTAAAATCTAAAGATCTGTGTGTGTGTGTGTGTGTGTTTACTGTGCATATCAAGTATCTCCAACAGTGCCTAGTACAGAACAGGCATTCAAAAAAGATTTGTTGAACAAATAAATAAATTCTGACAAAAATTTTGTTCATTTACATCTCACCCAAATCCTTTTATTTGCTTCTTCTGAGTTAAATACATGCCATGTTTCAACTGACAGCTCAATTTATTTTTGTAAACCAGTTTAGTGTAGAAGAACATGATTGTTTATAAGCAGTGTAAGTATAGTATATGACTATAACTAAGCTATTTTGAAGAAAACAACATAGTTACACAAATGTTAATACATTTTTCTCCAGAATTCTGAACTGAGAAAAAAGAAGTATCTTGGGAAAATTATCAGCTATGGAGAATACAATGCACATGAATTAACATTCAGTTCTATTTGAATAGGCTTTGTGGCTGCATAGTTTTGAGATGGAAACCTTTGCCTTTTGCTTTTCAAATCATTCTTTGCAAAGTCTTAACCTGACCTGCCATGTCCACTTACTTTAATGAAACATGAAGCTGCTTAAAATGAAATTTCTCATCTCCACATTCTGTTCCTCTGATTAATTTAGTGTTGGCATTTAAGCATGATTACATTCCCTTGGGAATCAGTGATGTTTTAGGCAATTTCATCTGTTTAATTTACATTTTGTTGAAAGACTTAGGAAGGCAACTGCTTTTTAAATCAAGATCCCCAAATGTCCATGCATCCTGATTATAGCTGATCTTTCTATTTTCATTATGCTTTCATGAGTTGAACTTATTAAAATATGAAAATAAAGGAAAGCAAATCCACCATGTCAAATAAAATGCGCCACTGCTCTCCACTCTCTACACAGAGATGCTTTTCCATCATGCCTTCATGCTTTTTAAATTAAATGTCAAGTTTTGCACAGCTGCCTCAAGAGACTTGATCATGGGGTGCAAAGTTTTACTTTGCCTTCCCCTGGATTGTATTTGACCTGGTGCTTATTACCAATAAGACTTTTATGTGATCAGAAAAACTAGTATCTAATTTTAATGTTGAACATGTCAAGGTGGTTTTTAACCAATGTCTCATAATTTTTTCTTTCATCATCTATAATTGAAATAATGAGGATCTAAATTACTTTAAAAAGTCTATTTTAGAGATTTTCTATCTGTTTCACTTGGTAGTATAAACTTTATAAGATAGAGAAGCAGAAACATTATGTTTCTAGCACTAAAGGAATATTATACATCACTACTATTTTTATTATTTTCCAGTATGTTTTTTTTCTTCCCTTCCCTTCCCACTCCTTCCCCCTTCCCTTCCCACTCCTTCCCCCTTCCCTTCCCCTCCCCTCCCTTCCTTTCCCTCTCCTCCCTTCCCTTCCTTTCCCTTCCCTTCCCTTCCCTTCCCTTCCCTTCCCTTCCCTTCCCTTCCCTGACTGAAAGCAGTTGGCCAATAAATGGTAGAGGGCAGGAGAGAAGAGTCTTTCAAGAAGCAGGACCTGGATTAGAGTACTGTTTCCCACTTGTTTTCATTAATTTCACAAATCCAACAATCCTATATTGAGTTCTGTGTCCTATCCCTATGCTAGAAGTTGGGCAAACAATAAACAATAAGACATGGATTCTGACTTTTCTTTAGAAATTGTGTTTAAAATCCTCTTGGCAGAGAACTGTTCTCTTAAAGTCCAAACTTACGGATATCCTCTTTGTATAATATTATGCTTCTTTTATTTATGAACTAAGATCTACTTTTAAAAAAATGTTTATTTATTTATTTTGAGAGGGAAAGGGCAGAGGAGGGGCAGAGAGAGAGGGAGAGAGAGAATCCCAAGCAGGCTGTGCTGTCAGTGTAGAGCCCATTGTGAGGCTCGATCTCATGAACCATAAGATCATGACCTGAGCCTAAATCAAGAGTCAGACACTTAACCAGCTGAACCCAGGCAACCCATAATATTATACTTATATTTTGAATGATACAGTTGGCCCTTTAACAACAAAAGTTTGAACAGCATGGGTCCACTTACATGCAGATTTAAAAAAATAAATACAGTATATTACTATAAATGTATTTTTCTTATGATTTTCTTTAAAGTTTTTATTTTTATTTATTTCTGAGAGAGAGAGAATGCAAGCCAAGGAGGGGCAGAGAGACAGAGGAGAGAGAATCCCAGTCAGTGCAGAGCCTAATGCAGGGCTTGATCCCGCAAAGTGTGAGATCATGATCTGAGCTGAGATCAAGAGTTGGATGGTCTGAACGATTAATACTGAATTTTTCATTAGTCTTATAATCTCTAATGAGTTAAGATATTTTGCTATAAAATATCTGTTGAGTAGTATTTTGATCCATCTTACTTGGTGATATTAGTTGTATTCTGTATAAATCTACATTCTAGAGTTCGCAGAGTGCAAACTGCAGAGCCACACATAGTGGCTTATGAATTATGCTGGTGTGAGAGGTTAGGGTCAACTACGGAGTTAGAGAGCATACAGTCCTCCACAAGACAGCCCTCACTTCTCATTCCAACTGAAGTTTGGTGGGGAGTGGAAGGGAACGTTCCTCAAACTACCTTCAGTTTAGATAATTTTCTAGAAAAACTCACAGAGCTTATGAAAGGTTGTTGTACTCACAGTTATGGTTTATTACAGGGATTAAGGTCAGTCAAAGGAAGAGATGCCTAGAGCAGAGTCTAGGAATGTTCCAAATATGAAACTTCCATCATTACTCTCCTGGCAATTGTGTTACTCTCCTGGCAATGATGTGTGATTGTAGATGAATGGAGTATTGTCAACCAAGGAAGCTCACCCAAGTCTCGGTGTTCATAGTGGGGCTCCATTACATAGACATGACTGATTGATTAATTTCCCACATGGTTGATCTCAGTCTCTAGTCTCCAGCCCCTCCAGGTGTGATCCATAGCTCCCACCCTAAATCACATGGTTTTATGTGAGTCAAAGCCCCCATTTTAACTCACATTGTTATTATGTTATTATATGTGAGTTATTATGTGGTTAGCCCAAGACTCTCAAGCAAGCACAGATAGTCTACCTCCCAGTAGGCCAAGACAAAGGCCAGACCTCTTTTTGGGCAATATTAAATTCTTTACAATGCCCTTGGAAAGTCTCTTAATTTCATTTTATCTCTATTCCCCCACTTATAGAATGAAACCAATCATATGTAATTGTTAGAGTTGTTATTTTGATTAATGCTGAAGTATATAAACTAGTTAAGATTATAGAAGTAGAAAGGGAAAAATGTCTTCCTTTAGTTTACCACTGTCTTCGTTTATTTACATGTGGTGCTGCCAGCCCACTCTTATTAATTTCATCTTTGTTACCAATGCCAATTGCTTTGATAAACACAGTCTTAGTTACCCTCACTTGGAGTCCTTGGGTTTGGCCTTTTTCCTGACTCAGTGCACTGGTTCATTTTTTTTATATGGGTTTTGTAATGCACTGGATCTCTTCAACTTTGTTTTATTGTGTTTATGCTTGCAGCTGAAGTCTTTCTCAAAGACTTTGCTTCATCAGATTCTGCATTGTTCAGTGATAGAGTTTCTGTAATCATTATTCTGTAGTCTTTCCCAGGAATTATCCTCTTATCAATCCTTTTATTTTCCAGTTAAGAGACCTGCCATTTGGCAGTTTTTCATTCAAATGCTGGTGTGTGTGTGTGTGTGTGTGTGTGCGCGCGCGCGCGTGCGTGCACATGTGCTTGTGCACACTTGGAGAGAATTAATTAGGATGGAAAGGGTAGTGTCTTCTTTGGCTGATTTCTGAACTAATTGAAAAATAAGAAGAGTATATTGACAAGTCTTAATTTTGTTTATTGGCAAAATCTAGATATTGGAGAATATGACTTTTATTTGTAGACAAATGAATTTTCTATCACTCAGTCCCTAAATACAAGAGACACAGGCATCTCTTAGAGTGCAGAGAATGCATGCTGTCTGTAGGCAGTGCTACTCCAAGTGGGAAAGAAGAGAAGAGCTATCTGAGTATGCTTACTTTATTCTACCCAAATTTCCAAGAAAAAAACATCACTCCTACTCTCTGGGCATGAGTGAGTTAAAGGGCAGAGAGAAACCAGGAGTAATACATAATTGAGTCTTCACCACACAGAAGGAAACATTGGGAATGATATGGTTGAATACTGTAGTAATGGCTCCCAATTTGTTCATGCCTTCCTATATCCATAAATTTCTTTTGTCTCTTGTCACATTGACTCTGGGTTTGGTCATGTGCCTTGTTTTGGTTATGGGAAAAGTAGAAAACATGGTATAAGCTGCAGCTTGGAAAGTGCTTGCACTTTGGGGCTTACTCTTCAAGACTTTCTGCTCTTGGAACTCTGTGATCACTATGTGAACTAGATCAGGTAGCCTGCTGGAGGATGAGGCATTACATGAGGAGAGGCTCTAGTCATGCCAACTGTCTTAGGGAAGACCTTCATAATTTAACTAGCCCTGGATAACCCACCTGCTGACCACTTACCACATGGGGGAGTCCAGCAGAAGAATTACCCAGCTGAACCCAGCTCACATTACCAACCCCCAGAATTGTGATAGAATAAGTGAAACAACCACTGGTGTATTATGTTGCACCACTATGTTGTGCAGTAGTAGGTAGTTGACAAGTGGGGAAGATACATTCTCACAAAATGGGAAGTTTATGGTTTCCATGGAAAAGGGGAGGATGTCAGAGCCTCACTCTATAACAAGTAGTATTTTATTGTACATAAAGACTGAAAGACCACATATTACTTCCTTTAATCTATAGCTGTAGAATCTGCCTCTGAACAAAAGAGCAGAGAAAAAATTAACTGTAGCACTGACATCTGTAATAGATGTAGGTGTGATTTCTTTGCAGTATCTCAGTAATTCACTCCACAAAGTTCAAGATCCTAGGTTCTGTGTCTTTCTCTCCACATCGTATTTGTTTGGATTTTACATCCTAGTTTATGTTGGTGAATTGAAAACTGTTTTCTCAAGCAGTTTGTAATCTCTGTGGTAATTTACCTGGTGTTTCATTGGGATAGATAAATTCCTACCTTTGGATTTATAGTTTTCAGAGCCAGAACCCTCATTTCAGAAGAATTCTCTTTCTTAATTTGATTTCTGACAATAAAGAGCAGTGCATAAAATATAAAGTCTATAAAAAGAAATCATCAACTGCGATTATAGAAACTGCTCTCCCAGTGGGAGAATTATGCAGCTATTACCAAAGCATAGCATAATGTGACTGCATGAAATATAAATATACATACAAATCAATATCACCTCATATTTCAGATAAACATGCACATCACAAACACTTCTGTACCAAAGACACCTTGATAAGGAGAATAAAAGAAAAGTATGTTTCGCAAGGTTTGCATTTTTGTTGGGAGGAATGTTCAGGGGACTAAATTAATTCAACAAAACTTTATTGAGTACCTGTTCTGTGTCAAGTACTTTTCCCGGAGCTAGGGATACAGAGATAAAAGACTTGAAAGAAATTTTTGTCTAGTGGGGGCAAGCAGTGTGATCAGTATCATGACAAAGATAGGCACATAGGAACGCAAAGAACAATAATCTAGAATGGGAAGAGATCTCAGCAAAGACTTCTCAGAGGTGATGAAGAGGAGAAGTAGGAGTTAGCCAATGGAAGTTGAGTGGAAAGATTGAAAATTGGATTGGAATTGGGGGATTGAGCACAGTGCATTATGGAGGCCTGCTGAACTACACACCAACATGGGTAAAACATAGAGTTCAAGGGCATGTTGAGCAGTAAATCCAATGAGGTGAACATGGTCCAGATAATTAAGGAACTTGTTGGACTTTCTGAGGGCTTGGAGTTATCTTGGTACAATGAGGAGTCATTCATTGAAAGGTCTTATACAAAGCCATGATATATGGTGACCTGATATTTTTTTAAAGAAGGTATCACTAATTAGAATATGGAGAATAAATTAGAGATTAGTCACGAGAGCATTGCAGAAATCCATAAAATAAAAGATGAAGTTCCAAATTAAGGTGAAGGCATTGAGAAGAGAAGTGGACAGATTCAAGAAATATCTAGAATAAACAGGATTAGATTACAGTATTAGAATACAGGAAATACAGGGCATACTGAGACAAGTTATTTTGAGATGAGTTTTAGTATTTACTAAGGTGAGGGCAGAATGTACGTATGTTATAAGGAAGATTAATGCAATGGGCAGTTATTTCTAGCTCTAGGCTTAAATAGCATGAGAGAGTAGTTACTGGAACCTGGTGAGAAAGAACTCTACAGAAAGGCTGACAGGATCTGTGACCTTTGACTAAAGGTCACAGCTAGCTCATAGGATCCTAGTAAAGATGGAGCAAAGGGCATAAATACCCTGACCTCGCCTTTTCCCCTCTTTTTTGTATCATCTGAGCTGTGCATGGGCTGATTGTAAGCCCACTGATGCCCTCCATATGTAGCTAACTACTATGGACACAGAGCAAGGAAGAAATGAGAATAAAGTGGGCCTAGCGAGGGTATCTGGAAGGTATCTAGCACAGTAACACATTGAATTAAGGGGACCAGAAACAGAAGGAGTCAGGATGACTTCTACAATTCTACTGTAGGAAACAAGATGGTTGGTGATCATATTCATTGATGTAGAGAAGTACAAGACAGATAAGTTTATTATTACTGTATTTTTACAAAAGGGAAGCTTAGGGAAAATGAATTTAGTTTTGGAGATGCTGAGTTTCAGGTGCCTGAGGGATTTTCCTTTATTTCTTTAGCAAATGCAGACTTTGTGATGACTGAAGGCCATTTCTTGTAGGGATAACGAGTTCTATCTTGTTGAAGAGCCTCAGACCAGCACCTTTTTACACTTTAGATAGTATCAGTGATTTTGATTAATGATTTCTCCAAGAGAGTGAAAAAGCTTAAGGTGTTTATTGTGTTTAAATAAGGTTTGAGACAGCCAGATAAATTTCTAAAAGTGATTAAAGTAGAACATATTTTATTGCTTAAATAGCATCAATTTAACACAATTTATTGAGTTTAAGTAGCATGATGAAATAGAAAAGCTAGGTTTGGAGCTAGATACAGTTTAATTACAATATGAACCCTGTAATTTACTTGGTTTGTATCCCTGGGAAAAAAATAATATTTCTCTGAATCTCAGTTTCCTCTTTTAAAGTATATGGGGGTAGCAATCTATTTGTCAAAAGTCCTTGACAGAGTGCTTGGAATATAGTTAGGGGCAGTATAGTTTAAGGCAACATTAAAACTCTCATTTAAGGTAATATTATGAGTTAGAAATAATTTTTAGAGCTGGAAATCAGTTCAGTGGTTAATATATGCATAATAAAACTTTGGTTGAGAAATTCATTTTTAGGTTTACTGTGATGTGCTTACAAACATTTTTATGTGACTTTGTCCAGTCTTGACAGTTCATTTCCCATAAAATCAGAAGACTAGCAGATCAGTGTTTTTTGCTAATTAATTTTTCACCAAGAAATAATTACATGTAGGCCACATGTGATCCAGCTATCAAGTGGAGTAAGTTTTCTGGAGAAACAACATTACTGCTCTCTCACTCAGTTTGCTAATTGATGACAATTTTTATTGGTATTCTATAAATTGGGTAAGTTTGGAGATATGCTACTTTTTTCTCTATCATTAACTTGTCCAGTAGCATAGACTGTGAAGCTTCCTGGGATTAATTCTTTTAGATAGGATAGGTGTAAGGGGACTAGTGTTCTGTTGGTGGCTTCAATGTCATCAGCAAATACTCTAATTTACTAGGGTCTGCACAGCTGGTGTCTTTTATGACACATTAACAGTGTGGCACTTAAATATATGAGTGACACCATATTAATTGAATCATATAGTTTTATCATCAGTATATACTCTTAAAGTAAGATGTGTAAGTGGTTTCTAAATGAGGTTATTTGGGAACATTAAAATGAACAAGTAGTATTCTAATGAATTATTTTATTGATTTGGCTGCAAGAAATAGGAACAAGATAAATGGAAGTTTCTTATAAACTGTACTGGTGTGTGGGACCCAGGAGGGAAACTTCAGAACAGCTGGTTCCCACTAAAGCTGGAAATGGAAAGCTTCACTTAAGGCAAATTTCACATCCCTTTTTTTCCTGGGGGAATTTGTAGTCACTCTTCAGTGATAGCTCTGCTTTTTCCTGTG
Organism: Acinonyx jubatus; assembly: GCF_027475565.1. Classification (NCBI taxonomy): domain Eukaryota; kingdom Metazoa; phylum Chordata; class Mammalia; order Carnivora; family Felidae; genus Acinonyx; species Acinonyx jubatus. The sequence goes on along the minus strand of NC_069390.1, from coordinate 64,231,124 downwards.
TATCTTCTCTTCCTTCTTTCCATAGACCAGTGTTATCTTCCTTTCTCATCATCCTGAGTGTGTCTAGTGGAGCTCTATTCATCTGTTCCCTCACATTCCATACCAGCCCTTAGCCATAGCATTACCTACCTACTTTAGTCCCTCTTTAAACTGATGCTAGCTTCAGTGTCTCAGGTCTAAATTCTCAACATCATTATTTGGCTGGCCTGGCTGATTTTTTTTGAATCATGTCTTGCAAGTCTCAGGTCACTGGCCAGCCAATGGTTATCTGGTATTGTATCAATCCATCCCTTGTCCAATAAACTATTGCCAGGGAAGTGGCATTGTGTAGGCTGATGTTTACACAGAAGGAGTTATGAGTGGGACTTGCCATGAAAGACATATTTTGTACAAGTAGGGTCAAATAGAAAATATAATCAAGCCTTTCTCTTTCCAGAATGTACTGCAATTCATCCTTTTGTTATCTTTCTGTAAGATAAAAAAAGGAACTAATACACACAACTTCTGACATGTAGGAAGTCACTTTGAAGCTATGGCAGCCTATAAATAGGTAAGTCATCTCAGAGGTCATGGGACAGACCTACTTACAGAGCAGATTAAGGTGCTTTAATTGTATAGTTTATCAAACCAATTTAAAAGGGGAAGAGATGCAAAGAGAAAGAGATCAGGTTAGTATACTTGGGCTAAGATGCAAACGAGATGCATGTACCATAGTACCTGAAATACATGATGTTATATATTTTATCTCTGTTGCATCAGCCTTCCTTACTGATCTTGTATATGCAAGGACCAGAATTGAGGTTTGAATAAAGGGCCCAATAAACAGAAGGTATCTGGGCCCAAATACATATCCTGTTTTTCATAGAGATGCAAGAACAAATACACATGGCATATCCTATAGCTCAAAAATTAGCCTGAGAGTTGTTTTGGAATTTATTTGTGTTTCTTGGCCAGAAGATACCCTGGGCCATAATAGGCCTATAGTGGGTAGCTGATTTTTTGATGACATATTTGTCACACCAGAGGTGGCATAATATACCTTATGAATTTATCTTTTCATCACTTTCTATTTATCAGGAGCTCTTTGTTTATTCTCTCATACATTCCTTTATCATATCCATCTTTAACACATCTCAAATGTTACTACCTTACTTACTATTGATACTTATGATACCATGTGACTTCTGCCTACATTTTACAAACTACTTGCTTACTTCCTTTATATTCTTAATACTTCTAAAGGGTTCCATCCATCCCATTTATTTTTCTTGTTTTCTAGAGTAGAATTGAATACTCTTGAATAATAGAGCAAACACACATTACAACATCTATGGCTCCTGCACTGAGATAAAAATGTCATCTTGGGGCGCCTGGGTGGCTTAGTCGGTTGAGTGTCCGACTTCAGCTCAGGTCATGATCTCACAGTTCGTGGGTTCGAGCCCCACGTTGGGCTTTGTGCTGACAGCTCAGAGCCTGGAGCCTGTTTAGGATTCTGTGTCTCCCTCTCTCTGTGCCCCTCCCTGACTCGTTCTCTCCCTCCCTGCCTCCGTCCCTCTCTCTCTCAAAAAGAAATAAAACATCAGAAAAATGTCATTGCATTTAACATCCCCAATGGTCCTTAGAGTTAAGTACTACTATTAAATAGGAAACCAAAATTATGTAACTTGTCCCCAAATCGCCTAGGCAGTAAGAGGTAGTGGTGGAATTCACATGATTTCTGTTCTTCATGCTGTTGACATACTCAGAGCTCCAAAAGGGTCCTAACCCATAGTGGATATGCCTCTGATATGGCCCTTGTATAATACTGGAAACATCTGCTTACAAACCTGTCTTCACATTCTACTGCAAGGTGCTGAAAGACAGACATTGGGCCTCATTCATTTCATTATCTGCAATGTCAGACACTATATTCCACACAGAATCTCTCTCTCTCTCTCTGTGTGTGTGTGTATATATATACATACATATATATATATATATATATATATATATATATATATATATATACACACACACCCTTTTCAAAACCTGCAAGCTGTGGTCTACCTTATTGTTTCATTGTTTTTTTTCCTCCTTACTTCAATTCCTTCCTCTCTTTACCCCTCTTTTCCTCCCAAGAAATCTTAACATTTATTAGATGATCTTGACGTTCTGCCAGGGATTTGTTTAAATAAGTTCTTTCCTATCTTAACTTTCCCTCTCCCCCTGCTCACTATCTTTGTTTGAAACTGTGTTTCAACTGCTCAACATTTGTAGGAGAGAGAGAGAGAGAGAGAGAGCGAGAGCGTAAGAGCGCTCTCTACGTATCATTCAGTTCAAAGGTATTATGACCTATCTCTTTAATAGTACAAGGAGTGGAAAGTAGTTTTACTTAATGAGGCAGAACATCTGAGCTACTAGTCTAGAAAAGATATCAAGGAAATTTGTTCATGTACCTTGTCAGCCTCTTGGTTTTTACTGTACAGACCTTCCTCATTCCCTGAGACATAAAAAAATATGTCATTTAAAAGGCATTAGATACATTTCTCTGATTTAACATGTTTAATGACTCTCAGATATTGTAAAAAGTTGTGGAGCCTTAACTCTTACACCCCTAGTGTTGGGAACTGTCTACATGGAGCCAGAGGGAAGCATAGAATTATGAAAATGTGGGTTAGCCACCATATAATGGAGAATAACGTTTCTCTATTTTGGATTTTTCAAAAGATAAACTGGAAAAATTAGTTTGGGAATGAAAATATTAGTAGGAGAAATTAAAGGGCATGATTTCATGCTTGATTTTGTCCAGCAAGCAGTCTGAGAATCGGAAAGGTAAATAGCGTGTTCACATTCCCACAGTGGTTTCCCAAGACTTTTTCCAACTCCTGGGCTATTCATCCATTAACTTATTCAATGAACAAATGCTTACTGAATCCCACTACATGTCAGGCACAACAGACAAGACTAAGTCCCAACCCATTCCTTAAGTTACCTAGTATATCTCAAATACCACAGTATTTCCACCCAATTAATATTACTTTCCTCTGAAGTCCCACAATTCTCTGATTGTGTCTGTTTGTAGACTATCTCCCTTATTTACTCCTGCTCTTCCACCTTTCTCCCCCATTTACTTGTTCCTCCTGCTTCTCTTTTTCCCTCCTGTCTTTCTTGGAACGTTGATTAAGTAACTTCTGTTTTTAGGCACTGTAGTAGATACTGGGAAGACAGAGGAGACTAAACATTTTTGCTTTTGAAAGGCTCCCAGCAAAATAGAGATAGTAAGTTACAATACAATATAATACAGGCTTTGTTTTAATTGTATGTCTTCTCTGTCAAGCTCACGGTACCATTTCCATCATTTTTTAAAAAGAATAAATCTTTAAAAACAGAATATGGTTCCAAGTCATCTTTATACTGCTCCTTGTATATATTGGGTGTGCAACAAATGTTTCCTGAATTAAAACGGAGAGATCACAATGCTGTGCAAATCATGTGAGACACTGGATCATGTCTTGCTATCTTTAGTTTCTTGCCATTTTCTCTTTCTGAGTTTTATTTTTTTGCCTATGCCATAATGAAAATAACCTTAATCACCCACTTATTATGTGCCATGTGCATGGTGCTGAGTGAAGTAGCACTATTATCCACATTTTATAGATGAAGAAATTGTACCATAGAGAGATAAAGAAAGCTGACCAAATCATGATGCTATGAAGTTGAAGAAGCTTGGATTTGATTCCATAATGTGAGCTCTTGTTTATGATTCTGTATAGCACAATGTGGTAGATGTAGAATAATCATTTAGAGTCAAGTAACCTTGACTATTTTATTTGAACTTCAGCAAATTAATTAATCCCTCTGAGTTTCAATTTTCTGGAAAATTAGGATAGTATTATTTATTTTGAATTAGTGCCTTGAGGATTAAGTGAAATAAATATCCAGCACAAGGCCTGGCACTGAAGAAATTCTGATTCTTCTACTTTTCTTTCTTGAGAGACTCAGTATTCTTTTTCTTCTTCTTCTTCTTCTTCTTCTTCTTCTTCTTCTTCTTCTTCTTCTTCTTCTTCTTCTTCTTCTTTCTTAGACTCGGTATTCTTGAGAACAGGATTTACTTATTTCTGTTTCCTAGGGAATCGACATTTTATACCAGGGTGAAAATGCTTTGTGACTTTTACAGGGCTTAGTGGGAAGTGGGTGATGTTGTGGTGGCAGGACTCCAGGGGCTTTGGATTTCTAAGGTCAGTAATCATATTTCAGAATTAAAGGGGGGGCCACTGTGGCCATTGTATGCATGGGTCTTTGACAGATCTTGGCATCAGAACATAGATTTATTCCTAACAGTTATGTACAATAGTTCATCAGTAATTTTTCTATGTCCTTAAAATTTTTTGAGAAGGTTGAGAGAGTAACAGATGGCTTCTACTTTAGCATCCCTTTCTCTAGTCACAGAATGGCTCCAAGGTATCTGCCCTCTTCTCTTCCTATAATAGGAAGTCAGTGTGCATATCTCTCCTTTTGGAAATTTCTTCCCCCAAGGTACTCCACTACTTATTCTGTTGCTTCAGTCTCTTCTTTGGATGCATATATATATATAATTTACTTTATATATACATATATACTTATTATATATATTTATTATATATAATAAGTATATATGTATATATATATATATATTTGACTTACAGTTTTAAATTAGTTTCAGGTATGCAGTCTAGTGATTCAACAAGTCTATACATTATTCAGTCATCACATAATTGTACTCTTAATCCCCATCACCAATTTCACCCATACCCCCATCCACCTCCCCTCTGGGAGCCACCAGTTTGTTCTCTATAATTAAGAGTTTGTTTTTTTTTTGTTTGTCTCTCTTTCTTTAGTTTGTTTGTTTTGTTTCTTAAATTCTACATGTGAGTGAAATCATATGGTATTTGTCTTTCTCTGACTTATTGCACTTAAGGTTATACCCTCTAGAACCATCTATGTTGTTGCAAATGGCAAGCTATGTTTCTTTTTTAGTGGCTGAGTAACATTCCATTGTGTATATATGCCATATGTTCTTTATCCATTCATCTATGGATGGACACTTGGGTTGCTTCCATATCTTGGCTATTGTAAATAATGCTGCAATAAACATGGGGCTGCATATATCCTTTTGAATTACTCTTTTTATTTTCTTTGGGTAAATACCCAGTAGTGAAATTACTGGATCATATGGTATTTATATTTTTAATTTTTTGAAGAACTTCCATACTGTTTTCCACAATGGCTGTACCAGCTTGCATTCCCACCAATGGGCTGTGCTCCTTGTTCTTCACATCCTTTCCAACTTTGCTTATTGAGGTTTTTATTTTAGCTATTTTCACAGGCGTGAGAGGTCTTTTCTTATTTTAGTGCTTTCCTTCCTAGTTGCCTCAGAAGGGAAACCCAAGGCCTTTCTGACTTAAAGGAGTTGCTTACTACTATAGAATGCAAATAATTTTAAGCAAGGAATTGAAGCAAAAGATCAGATGTTCAGAACCTTGGGAATTCCTTAGCATTTGGCTTCCAGACTTGAGTCCTTCCTGACATGAAAACTAGAAATCCTGCTGCTTTTATTTTATTTTATATATTTTTTATTTTTTATTTAGTTTTTAAAATTTTATTTCTTATTTTTTAAAATTTACATCCAAATTAGTTAGCATATAGTGAAACAATGATTTCAGGAGTAGATTCCTGCTGCTTTTATTTTAAATAGTGGAGATTGCCAACTACAGTCCCCACCAACCCCCGCCATTTTCCAGAGTCCACCCTTTACTGACACCAAGTTGAAAAATGGAAGGAAGATAGATAAGAATTGATGCCTAATTTCCAGAAAACAATGTGATCTAGGCCAAGGGATCAAAACTTTTTTGGTTTAATGGAATTTTTTGGTAGTGAAGCTTATAGACCAATTCTCAGAATAAGGTTTTTATATGCATACAATAAAATATACAAAATTACAGGCTAGCAATTATGCTGAAATAAAGGAATACAAATATTAGCATAACTCACACCTTTCAGTATATTCACCAATTAGCAATTTTAAAGTGCCGTGGAAAGCAATGACTCTGTATTGGTTACCAATGTGAGAATTCATAGCTTTATTGCTAGAGGTTGAATGACCACTAAGGACAGAATAGTGCTGTAGTTGGGCCAGTATCTGTAAATAGGAAGATTGTGAGTAAGTGTGATTAAGGGCAAGTGAAAATAGTACTGTAATTTCAAATTAGTGATATGTATAAGTGATATATTTGTAATAATTATAACATTATGTTAAAATATCTGTCATTTCTCCTGGTGACAATGTCATGGGCACTGCTAATATTACTGTGCTTTATTACTTACATTCATAGTTTAAGGAAATACTGAATTTCAGTCAGAAATAAGTGAAAATAGGAATGCCTGGTGGCTCAGTCGGTTAAGTGTCCAACTTCGGCTCAGGTCATGATCTCACCATTCGTGAGTTAGAGCCCTGTGTCAGGCTCTGTGCTGACAATTCAGAGCCTGGAGCCTGGTTCAGATTCTGTGTCTCCTTCTCTCTTTTGACCCTCCCCCACTTGCGCTCTATCTCTCTCTCTGAAAAATAAACATCAAAAAAATTTTTTAAAAAGAAATAAGTGAAAATAATATGCAATATACTTTTGCCTGCAAGTTTATGGACCTCAGAAGTCACTTATTGGTGGTATGTGGACCCCAGATTAAAACCCTGTTCTAGGACTTCTTATCAGCTGTCCTCTCTGCTTGTCCTCTTTAATAGGCCACTGGTACCTGCCCTGTGGATCTTCCTCACTGTCACATAGTTTTGTCTAAATATACTGGAATGTCACTAATATCAGGATAAATTAACAGTATCTGTAAGAAGAAGGAAGCTTGAACTGTCAATTTGTCTTAAGGCTGTAAAATACAGTGATAAAATTCTGCTTTGGTATCCTTGCCATTTCTTGCCTTTTTTAAAAAAGCAATTATTTAGTGGGAGAGCCAAGGGGTGGGGAAAGGAAGATAGCAATTGCATATGCAGCATAAGGACCACACAGCTCATGGTAGCTTTCCAGATGAGTATGAATATGTAGATTTTATACATATGATAATCAAAACACCTGGAGGTTCTTTTCCCAAACTCCTTATATTTCGGTGCTATTTTCAATATACATTCAGATGATCCTAATTAGGGTTTTCTCCCATATGTGTTAGAATTTCAATTATGATTGTATATGTATCAATTTATGAATAGGAAGGAATGCCATCTCACCTCATGGATCATTTGATCTTGTCAATACAGCACTGAGAGGCAGGGGGCTGTTTCACAGCCTCAATATTAGGTATACTGTGTTGTCCAAAGTTGTGTGAGCTGAGATGCCTCCACAACTTTGGGCCTCTAAATGAATGCATTTTGAATGTGTCAATTGCTGCTTTCCTCAACTGACAAAAGAGGGCATCTTCAAATTTACCACACAGGTTATTTTAGTCATTTGTATTCAGAAGAGTGTGGTGTCCTGAACAAATAGGATACCAGTCCTATTAGCATACACATATAAGTGAAACATCTGAACTCTATGCTATGGTACATCACACCAAGTCTGTACGATTAGGCCTCTGCTCCTTTTGAGGTTTTTCTTCCAGCTCTCTCTCACATGGATGGTGAGACTGAGCCACACCACACAATCTGCAGATCCCCAGACACACCAGGCCATTTCACACCTCTGTGCTCCTGTATGTGTTGTCCCCATTGGCTAGAATGCACTCATCCTGCTGTTTTCTCGTGAACTCAACATTTTGCTCAAATAGCACTTCATTCAATTAAACTCCAGAAATCTTTTCCTAAAATCTCCAGGAATAGTTAAGCACTTCCTTCTATGTGTTCTCACACTACTGTGCTTAATCTTTGTATATTGGTGCCATAATTTGTTAATTCATTTAGCACGTGTTTATTGGAGATCTCAGTCATGGACTTAGTCTCTAGACAGTGATGAACAAGACAGACGTGTCCTTGCCATCCCAGAGCTTATAGCTCTGTAAACATTTCATAACACTGTATTTTATTATTTACTAGTTTCTTGCCATCAACTCAAGTCAGGAACACAGTATTCTTTTCCTTAATTTCCTGTCAAGCCATGCCAAAATCATTTATGTTGTAGCAGACATTAGAGAGGGATTTTTTTCTCATTGCAGAAATTGAAAATACCATAAATTTCAAATCTAGACATCACCTTTTTAAAAAGTTCTTCTACCACTCCACCACTGGGAACTGACTAGATTTCTTAGGAAGTTCCAGCCTTCTGCCAGGCTGATGCCTCTCTTCCTTCTTCAAGATACAATCACATCTTAATTTTCATAATAGTTTTTGAGAGCAATTTTAATTTTCCATTCCCTTATTTGCTTCCAGGCATACTTTCCAGAACCAAAAACTAATTGAGGAACTCTGCTAAAAAAGTGTCATCTGCCCTAGGTCTTACTCTCTGGTAATACAGAAGTAGTAAAAAATAGAAAATTTTAGGTTTTATTACCTTATTCATCAAACTGGAAGGAACCATGGTAGATACGTATTTTTGTACTCCATTAATATGATTTATATACCTTATCCAAACTTTTAGAAGGCAGAATAAAGTTTGGTTTTAAATAATATTAAAGAATTCTACTATAATATAATGCTATATATTGATATAGCATTTATGGTTTTATGAAGGATTGTAACTTTTACTGAGAGCCAATAATGAAAGATTAACAGACTGTAGAAAGATGAATTTAACTTTGTTATGAGAGTCTGGGACTTACTAAAACCTGGGGTGGGTTTACTGAGTCAGAGCCTAGGTTATTTGTAATAAATATCCTTTTCTGGCAAACTTTTAAAAGACAGTCCATGTTATACTTTTTTTTTTCTTGCCATAAATCAACTACTTCATAGGTCCCTCATGTTCTTTCTGAATTTTTTTAAGTGTTCTATTTTAATTCAAGTTAGTTAGCATACAGTGCAATATTAGTTTCAGGTGTACAATATAGTGATTCAGCACTTCCATATAGCACACAATGCTCATTACAGCAAGTGCTCTCCTTAATTCCCATCGCCTATTTAACCCATTTTCCCACCCCTCCCTGCTGGTAACCATCAGATTTTTCTCTGTAATTAAGAGTCTGTTTCCTGCTTTGTCTCTCCCTCTCCCTCTCCTTCTCTCTTTTTTTCCCTTTGCTTGTTTCTTAAATTCCACATATGAGTAAAATCATCTGTTATTTGTCATTTGTTGACTGACTTACTTCGCTTAGCATAATACTCTCTAGCTCCATTCATGTTGTTGTAAATGGCAAGATTTCATTCTTTTTTATGGCTGAATATTATTCCCCTGTGTGTGTGTGTGTGTGTGTGTGTGTGTGTGTGTGTGTGTATGTGTGTGTGTGTGTGTGCGCGCGCCACTTCTTTATTTATTCATCAGTTGATGGACACTTGGGCAATTTCCATGATTTGGCTATTGTAGATAATGCTGTTATAAACACTGGGGTGCATATATCCCTTTGAATTAGTATTTTTGTATTCTTTGGGTAAATACTTAGTAGTGCAATTGCTAGATTGTAGGGTAGATCTATTTTTAGGTTTTTGAGGAAACTGGTGCAGTGGCTCTACCAGTCTGCATTCCTACCAACAGTGCAAGAGGGTTCCTTTTCCCCCAAATTCTTGCCAACACCTAATGTTTCTTGTGTTGTTGGTTTTAGCTATTTTGACAGGTGTGAGGTGATCAAATATTGTTAAAATGTCTATGCTACCCAAAGCAATCTACACATTTAATGAAATCCTTATCAAAATACCACCAGCATTTTTCAACCATCTGAAAATTTTGTGGAACTACAAATGACCCAGAATAGCCAAAGCAACCTTGAAAAAGAAAAAGCTGGAGGCATCACAATTCCGGACTTCAAAGTATATTACAGAGCTGTAGTAATCAAAACAGTAGGGTACTGGCACAAAAATAGACACATAGATCAATGGAACAAAATAGAAAACCCAGAAATAAACCCACAACTATAGGTCATTTAATCTTCAACAAAGCAGGAAAAAATATTCAATGGGAAAAAAGATAGTTTTTTCAACAAATGGTGTTGGGAGAACTAGACAACAATATGCGAAAGAATGAAACTGGACCACTTTCTTACACCATACACAAAAACAAATTCAAAATGGATTACATACATAAATGTGAGACATGAAACTATCAAAATCCTGGAGGAGAACACAGACAGTAAACTCTTTGACATCGGCCATAGCAACTTTGTAGGTTTGTGTCCTGAGGCAAGGGAAACAAAAGCAAAAAATAAACTATTGGGACTACATCAAAATAAAAATCTTCTGCACAACAAAGGAAACAATCAACAAAACTAAAAGGTAACCTATGGAATGGGAGAAGATATTGCCAAATGACATATCTAGTAAAGGGTTAGTATCTAAAATATATAAAGAACTTACAAAACCAATGTCCCCCAAATGAAAGAAAATCCAATTAAAAATGTGCAGAAGACATGAATAGACATTTTCAAAGAATACATACAGATGGCCTTCAGGGAAATGCAAATCAAAACTTCAATGAGCTATCACCTCATTCTTTCTGATTTTACCACAGAAAGTTTCTGTGGCTGCAGATGTATTGAGCCAACTTTTTACTATGTTTTCAAATTCTTACGTGTTTAAGGAAGAATTTATTTACTTATTTATCTTATTTGCAGTGGTTAATATTTTCATAATTCTTTGGATGTGGGCTTGTGTTAATTTGAATGGAATGGATATCTATGTGCTTAGCTTCATTTTCATATTGTTACTGTTATTGCCATTACTATTATTACATTTCAGAAAATTTTGATATGTGTTTATGTGTTATGTGTTCTTTTCCATAGGTCTTTTCTGATCTCTGGATCTATTTTTGTGCCAGTACCTACTGCTTAGATTACTACAGCTTTGTAGTATATCTTAAAATCTGGGGTTGTGATATCTCCAGTTTTGTTTTCCTTTTTCAAGACTTTGGCTATTTGGGGTCTTTTGTGGTTCCATTCAAATTTTAGTATATTTGTTCTAGTTCTGTGAAAAATGCTGTTGGTATTTTGATAGGGATTGTATTGCTGAATTTGTTCCCATTGACCAGTATCTCTTAATTGCCCCCATCCCTGAGTCCCTAGTAACCACTACTCTACTCTCTGTTTCCCTTTTTCAGATTTCACATATAAGTGATACCTATAGTATTTGTCTTTCTGTGTCTGACTTAACTTCACTTAGCATAACACCCTCAAGAGTTATCCATGTTGTCAAAAACAGCAGGATTTCCTACTTTTCTGTGGCTGAATAATATTCCATTATTTATATATACAGCATCTAGTGGCGCTTGGATGGCTCAGTCAGTTGAGCATCCGATTTCAGCTCTGGTCATGATCTCATGGCTTGTTAGTTCGAGCCATGTGCTACCAGCACAGAGCCTGGAGCCTGCTTCAGATTCTGTCTCTCTTTGCCCCTTCCCTGTTCACCCTCTCTCTTTCTCTCAAAAATAAATAAGCACTACATTTTTTTTTATATATACAGCATCTTTTTTATCCACTCATCTGTTGATGAACACTTAGGTTGTTTTCATATCTTAGCTATTTTGAATAATGCTACCATGAACATGGGACTGCAAAGATCTCTTTAAGATGCCGCAAAATCAAACATTTTAAAGATAGCATAGTACTTCATTAAATTTATAGTGTTCCCTTCACCATTTCCTCAGGGATGATAATTAAGTTGCTTATTTCCATTTTAAAATAAGTATAAGCAATTCTGTGATTAACTTCTACTTGGATTTGACTTGTCCATATTTTAAATTCCTAGAGATGCAATTGCTGTCAATAAAATAGTTTTTAAGCTCTTGATATCTAAAGTTTCCCAAAGGTTTAAAACGGTATACAATTTTACCAATTAAATAGAAAAATTACTGTTTTATTGCTCACCAGCCTGTGATATGTAAAATCATTAACAACACATATAATATAAAAGATGTTACCTCATTGTTGTTACAAGGTGTTAATTACTATATTGCTATAGTTGGATAGTATTATATTTTTATACATTAGTTATTAGTTGCTTTTTCTCTCATAAATTATTTAATGTGCTCTCTGATTATTTAATCTCTTATAGTTGTGGGGAAATAGGTTCTACTTACATAAATGGGTTAGAAAAAAGCTTAGGGTGGAAAGCTGCCACCACAGGGTGAAAGCGCCCGAGGTTAGCTATTGAGATATTATAATGGAATCACGAATAACTTGTTTTATCTCATGCAGGAAATTACTTTCCATCTGACACCAAGGTACCTTAATCACAAACACCACTTGCCACCCAGACCCTTTGCTTCTTAATCACATGAGTTAATGGTTACTATCTGATTGTTTTCTCCGTGTTCACGTCTCTAAGATCTTGTTTTCTTCACATTCACCATGTGTGTAAGATCTTGAAAGCTCAAAAAACAGAGATGAACCACTGTTTGGGGCTTTTCTTTCCTCCTGGACATTAGTCTCTCTTGTATTCAATTCTGTGTTCACTCTCTTGCTGGACAAGAGAGAACTCCAGACTCATAGTCTGTAACATACAGTCAGTGATATTTTACTTTATAAGACTTTTATATATAGTAAAGTTATTTCCCTGGATTATAGTTCTTAAAATTTTATTTTCTTTATAATCTTTTTAAAATTTGCCACTGACACTCAAAAAATTTTAAATCTTCATGTCATCAGATCTGTAGATCCTTTCTTCTATGATAGAAGTTAAAAGACTGGTATAGATGTTCTTGACATCAGACTCTCTATTTTGTAATTTTGGGGGTTTATGACTTATGGAGAATCAGCATACACTTTTTTTCTTTCTGCCTTCAGATAGTGTGTCTTAGTGGATACTACCTTTCAATCATATTTCAGAGCAACAGTTTCTTAGAGGAGAAACAAAATTTGAATGTTATATTAAAATGCTAAGAAGCACAATAAAAGTCCCAAATAATGACAAAGATTCAATACATAATTTAGGAGAATTTTATACAAAAAATCATTGAAAGGTGGCTGTGACTTTAAACTGTGCAGCCATATACTTTATTACTACTTTTCATAACAGCTAGGGAAACACAGCTAGGTTGTCTACTCTGGTTCCAAAACCTATAAGCTTCCTCTGTGCCTTTTTGATTTAGTGATCAGAGAACTCCATTTTATCATTGTTATAGTAACATAGATTCAATAACAAGTAAAATTCATTGAGAGCCTATGATGTGTTATGTACTCTTCTAGGTGCTAGTGATAGAAACAGATAAAAACTCTGTTACATTTGAAAGAACTACATATAATAGGGAAGGATGTGGCTACTCTTTTGGAATTCTCCCCTCTTTTTTTTTTTTTTTTAAATAAGAAAGCCTATAGAAAATACTGTGGCAAGGAGAAACTGAATTCAAATAAATATGACTGAATAAATTCTTTAATAAAGTAGGTAGAAAATCTTGATGCTGATGGAAGAAACCCAAGAAACAAAAAATCCCCAAAGATAATGTCTTTGAACAGAGAGAAACCCATGGACTCTAGAAATTCATTACTTCTTTGCAGCCTGGGAATGACTTTCACTCTTATTCTTAGAGGGGTAAAGATCATATGTAATATATTTTCTAATCAACCTTCCATATTCCAGTAAACTGAATTAAATGTGAATGTAGCTTCTTATCTCTTTTCACCTTCAATTAGTTATAAATAAAAAATTCCATCCACATGTCAGTTCAGACTTCTAACTCATATTCTCCATAAGATGTCTACATACCAGCAAGGGCTCTGATCTCAGAGTATGCTGTATAATTTGGGCTAACATTTTGAATGTCAGTGCCAGAGAAATGTGAAATAGTCTGCTAGAGAGGTCAAAGGAACTATTGTGGGCTAACCAAAGACATGGATGAGCCTGTTCTCACTGGCTGGGACACGGGCTTTCTTCTCAGCTGTATCTATTCCCTCCTAACTTTCTGTCTACCTTTTTACCAAGGAGACTGTTTTAGGGATCTTCAGGATGAATGAAAGCAAAAATTACTCAAAGCAGGTCAAGAAAAAGAGAATAACCAGAAGGATTCAGGGAAGACGTACAGAACTCAATCATGGAAACACAAAGAAGGAGTTCCCTGCCTTCTAATTTCTGCTTCTCCTTGTATACCTGTACTGTTCCCATGCTTGTTTCTTTTTTTCCTCCAGCTTTGTTGTGGTATAATTGACAAATAAAATTGTAATATATTTAAAACACACATCTTTATGATTTGATATACGTTTGCATTGTGAAAAGATTTCCCCATCAAGTTTCTGCACATCAAGGTTCACATGAATTCAAATAAACTTTCCAAATACAAATATGTGTATGTGCAACAGTTTAAATTCCACTGCCCAAGAATTTTTTGTTGGCAAGTGGTAGCTGTATTAGGTAATGTTTTCTGTATGCCTGGCCTTTGTTCTAAGTGCTTTAGAAACTTTAGTTTTATATCATAAACCTATGCTGAAGTTACTGTTATCTTCATTTTAGAGTTGAGAGGTTATGTAATTTGTCCAATGTCACACAACTAGTAATGTTACAGTAAAACTTTGGTTTGTGAGCATAATTCATTCTGGAAACATGCTTGTAATCCAAAGCACTTGTATGTCAAAGCAAATTTCCCCATAAGAAATAGCAGAAACTCAGATGATTTGTTCCACAACCCAAATATACTCACATAAAAATGATTACAGTACTGTAATATAATACAAAATAAGAAATAAAATATAAAATATAAAGCAAAATACACAAACCTGCACTTACCTTTGAAAATCTTCATGGCTGGTATGAAGAAGATGAGAGAGGAAGGTTATTGTGTAGGATGACTTTCACTATCACTAACAGAATCACTGCTATCTGTTGGCTAAATGGAATCTTTTTCTTTTTGTGCAGCTCTAACAAGGAACCTATTTAATGACACTTAATTTTGCAGTGTCAAGATTTCACAGAAATGTGACATTGCATTGTCATTAAACAGATTGATCTCTCGCACTGCTACAGCCTTATTTAGGTGGTGCTTTTCTACAAAATTTTGCACTGTTTTCCATATTTTACACATCTCCCTAATCTCATATAAGTGAGGGATTCCTCTGCCTTTTTCTCCTCCTCCTCTGTAGATGAGATACAGGCATAGACTTTTTATAAAATCTTGCAGTTTCGGCTCCTCATTCCTCATTTGTACTTCTTGATGATTTCCTTCTTAACTTCCACTGTGCTTATCTCCTTCTTCTTACCGCCTTTCTTTTCATTCCTTTTCTGCATGGAGGCCATTGTATATACTCGCATGGATGTTGACTATAGTACAGTATTAATAAACTTTTGTCATAAACCGTATTTAATGTAACTGGCAATAAGTCAGCAGAGGAAGGGGTCTATATTTGTAGGCAGCCTGACCTAGAAGGAAGCAAAGCATTCCTAAGCTTAGTCTTGTATGGAAAAGCAAAGGACTATCCATAGGTGCTTTGAAGTGATAAAAAAATGCACCAGTGCCGGTTGTGGGCACCTTTCAACGTTCTGAAAAATCACTGATTTCTTTCAGTCACTACAGCCTGAGACTGAGCATCCAAACATGGAAGATGAGCACCTACAATACTGTAGAAAGAGAGAGAGAGAGAGAGAAGAACCATTGGCTCAGTTGTGATCATGTGACATTTGGTGTCATGTACTACTTGTATTGCAAGACATTGCTCATTTATCAAGTTAAAATTAGAAATGTTGCTCATCTTGCAGAACACTCGCAAAACAAGCTATTCATAATCCAAGGTTTTACTGTATAGAATTGAGATTTGAACTTAATCAGTCTGGCTCTAGAGTTTATGGTGTTAGCCATCATGCCTTACTGCCTCTCAAATGGTGCTAATGGAAGCTTCTCTGGCATTGCTTGGTGTACCTGGTTTTGTTGCTGTACACTGAAATGCAGGTTATTCAATCGGGTGTGTCACCATGGGCCTTCTCAAAACTGACATTTAATGTCAGTGCAAATCAACCTGTCACACAATGACATTGTGTTTGAGACAGAGATAAAAAATTGATTGTGTGTGGCTTTGTTGAATATCAGTCATCTTTTATTTATATCAAATTATTGATTTAGAATTATTCAACACATATTCATAAAATATTGGTAAAGTAAATTTACAATAATAAATTACTAGCTGGAGATCAGTTGCATTTCATCAAGTATGGAGGGTAAGGAGTAGTTTAGAGTTAGTCCCTTATGATACATCATTTTGCCATTACTGTGTAATTTCAATGAAACCTGGAATAAATATGACTTCAGTCTAGAACTGAGGCTGTATTAGTGCCCAAGGAGCTTCAAATCTACTGAATAGTTTTATTTCTGAGTACATATGTGTATCTATCAACCACACAGAAATTTAGAAGGCAGTATGGTAGACTCTAAATTAGGTGGACTTTAAAGCCAGACACATATTAGTTCAAATCTTTTTTTTAATGTTTATTTATTTATTTATTTATTTATATATTTATTGAGAGAGAGAGAGAGAGAGAGAGAGAGAGAGAGAATCCCAAGAGGCTCCATGCTGTCAGCACAGCATTTAATAATATTTTCATATAATAAAATAATATGTAATATAATAATAAAATAATATATATTTTAATATAATAACAACATTTTAATAATAATAAAAACTCTCAGGAATTGACAGTTCTGTGATTTCACCTTCATTTCTTAATCTGGAAAATGGGTAATTGTTGTAAAGTTTAAATAAAGAACACAATATTTCCACTAGAGCAGTACTGTTAGCAGATTATTTAAACTTCCTTGGCTTGCTACACAAAGAAATGGAAAAAGATTCCATGCTCCTGGATAGGAAGAAAAAATATTGTTAAAATGTCAATACTACCCAAAGCAATCTACATATTCAATGCAATCCCTATCAAAGTAACACCAGCATTCTTCACAGAGCTAAAACAAAGAATCCTAAAATTTGTATGGAACCAGAAAGGACCCCGAATAGCCAAAGAAATCTTGAGAAAGAAAACCAAAGCAGGAGGCATCACAATCCCGGACTTCAAGCTATTCTCCAAAGCTGTAATCATCAAGACAGTATGGTACTGGCACAAGAACAGACACTCAGATCAACGGAACAGAATAGAGAACCCAGACATGGACCCACAAACGTATGGCCAGCTAATCTTTGACAAAACAGGAAAGAGTATCCAATGGAATAAAGACAGTCTCTTCAGCAAGTGGTGCTGGGAAAACTGGACAGCGACATGCAGAAGAATGAACCTGGACCACTTTCTTACACCATACACAAAAATAAACTCAAAATGGGTGAAAGACCTCAGTGTAAGACAGGAAGCCATCAAAATCCTCGAGGAGAAAGCAGGCAAAAACCTCTTTGATCTTGCCCGCAGCAACTTCTTACTCAACACGTCTCTGGAGGCAAGGGAAACAAAAGCAAAAATGAACTACTGGGACCTCATCAAAATAAAAAATGCTGCACAGTGAAGGAAACAATCAGCAAAACTAAAAGGCAACCGACAGAATGGGAGAAGATATTGGCAAATGACATATCAGATAAAGGGTTAGTGTCCAAAATCTATAGAGAACTTACCCAACTCAGCACCCAAAAAACAAAGAATCCAGTGAAGAGATGGGCAAAAGACATGAATAGACACTTCTCCAAAGAAAACATCGAGATGGCCAACCGACACATGAAAACATGCTCCACATCACTCATCATCAGGGAAATACAAATCAAAACCACAATGAGATACCACCTCACACCTGTCAGAATGGCTAAAATTAACAACTCAGGCAACAACAGATGTTGGTGAGGATGTGGAGAAAGAGGATCTCTTTTGGATTGTTGGTGGGAATGCAAGCTGGTGCAGCCACTCTGGAAAACAGTATGGAGGTTCCTCAAAAAACTAAAAATAGAACTACCCTATGACCCAGCAATTGCACTACTAGGTATTTATCTCAGGGATACAGGTGTGCTATTTCGAAGGGACACATGCACCCCCATGTTTATAGCAGCACTATCAACAAGAGCCAAAGTATGGAAAGAGCCCAAATGTCCATCGATGCATGAATGGATAAAGAAGATGTGGTATATATATACAATGGATTATTACTCAGCAATCAAAAAGAATGAAGCCTTGCCATTTGAAACTACATGGATTGAAATGGAGGGTATTATGCTAAGTGAAATTAGTCAGTGAGAGAAAGACAAAAGTCATATGACTTCACTCATATGAGGACTTTAAGGGACAAAACAGATGAACATAAGGGAAGGGAAACAAAAATAATATAAAAACATGGAGGGGGACAAAACAAAAGAGACTCATAAATACGGAGAACAAACAGAGGGTTACTGGAGGGGGTGTGGGAAGGGTGATGGTCTAAATGGGTAAGGGGCATTAAGGAATCTACTCCTGAAATCATTGCTGCACTATATGCTAAATAATTTGGATGTAAATTAAAAAAAATAAAAAATAAAGTTAAATAATCCAAAAAATAAAGTTCCTTGTCTTCCTTATTTGTAAAATGGGTCCCAGTAGTTCATTTTTGCTTTTGTTTCCCTTGCCTCCAGAGACGTGTTGAGTAAGAAGTTGCTGCGGGCAAGATCAAAGAGATTTTTGCCTGCTTTCTCCTCGAGGATTTTGATGGCTTCCTGTCTTACACTGAGGTCTTTCACCCATTTTGAGTTTATTTTTGTGTATGGTGTAAGAAAGTGGTCCAGGTTCATTCTTCTGCATGTCGCTGTCCAGTTTTCCCAGCACCACTTGCTGAAGAGACTGTCTTTATTCCATTGGATACTCTTTCCTGTTTTGTCAAAGATTAGCTGGCCATACGTTTGTGGGTCCATGTCTGGGTTCTCTATTCTGTTCCGTTGATCTGAGTGTCTGTTCTTGTGCCAGTACCATACTGTCTTGATGATTACAGCTTTGGAGAATAGCTTGAAGTCCGGGATTGTGATGCCTCCTGCTTTGGTTTTCTTTCTCAAGATTTCTTTGGCTATTCGGGGTCCTTTCTGGTTCCATACAAATTTTAGGATTCTTTGTTTTAGCTCTGTGAAGAATGCTGGTGTTACTTTGATAGGGATTGCATTGAATATGTAGATTGCTTTGGGTAGTATTGACATTTTAACAATATTTTTTCTTCCTATCCAGGAGCATGGAATCTTTTTCCATTTTTTGTGTCTTCTTCAATTTCTCTCATAAGCTTTCTATAGTTTTCAGTGTATAGATTTTTCACCTGTTTGGTTAGATTTATTCCTAGGTATTTTATGGGTTTTGATGCAACTGTACATGGGATTGATTCCTTGATTTCTCTTTCTGTCCCTTTATTGTTGGTGTATAAGAATGCAACCGATTTCTGTGTGTCGATTTTATATCCTGCAACTTTGCTGAATTCATGAATCAGTTCTAGCAGTTTTTTGGTGGAATCTTTTGGTTTTCCATATAGAGTATCATGTTATCTGCAAAGAGTGAAAGTTTGACCTCGTCCTGGCCGATTTGGATGCCTTTTATTTCTTTGTGTTGTCTGCTTGCAGAGGCTAAGTCTTCCAATACTATGTTGAATAACAGTGGTGAGAGTGGACATCTCTGTCTTGTTCCTGACCTTAGGGGGAAAACTCTCAGTTTTTCCCCCTTGAGGACGATATTACCATTGGGTTGTTCATATACGGCTTTTGTGATCTCGAGGTATGCTCCTTCTATGCCTACTTTTTTGAGGGTTTTTATCAAGAATGGATGTTGTATTTTGTCAAATGCTTTCTCTGCATCTATTGAGAGGATCATATGGTTCTTGTCCTTTCTTTTATTGATGTGATGAATCACATTAATTGTTTTGTGGTTATTGAACCAGCCCTGCATCCGAGGTATAAATCCCACTTGGTGGTGGTGAATTTTTTTTTTTTTTAATTCTTTCTCACTGCTAGGGTTTATTGCTCTTTTTTAATGTATTGTTGGATCTGGTTGGCTAATATCTTGTTGAGGATTTTTGCATCCATGTTCATCAGGGAAATTGGTCTGTAGTTTTCCATTTTAGTGGGGTCTCTGTCTGGTTTTGGAATCAAGGTCATGCTGGCTTCGTAGAAAGAGTTTGGAAGTTTTCCTTCCGTTTATGTTTTTTGGAATACCTTCAAGAGAATAGGTGTTAACTCTTCCTTAAATGTTCGGTAGAATTCCCCTGGAAAGCCATCTGGCCCTGGACTCTTGTTTTTTTGGCAAATTTTTGATTACTAATTTGATTTCCTTACTGGTTATGGGTCTGTTCAAATTTTCTATTTCTTGTTGTTTCAGTTTTGGTAGTGTATATGTTTGTAGGAATTTGTCCCTTTCTTCAGTTTGCCCATTTTATTGTCATATAATCACTCATAATATTCTCTTATTGTTTTTATTTCTGCTGTGTTGGTTGTGATCTCTACTCTTTCATTCTTGATTTTATTTATTTGGGTCCTTTCCTTTTTATTTTTGATCAAAGGATCTAGTGGTTTATCAATTTTGTTAATTCTTTCAAAGAACCAGATTCTGGTTTGATTGATCTGTTCTATTGTTTTTTTTTTGTTTGGTTTCGATAGCATTAATTTCTGTTCTAATCTTTATTATTTCCTGTCTTCTTCTGGCTTTGGGTTTTATTTGTTCTTTTTCCAGCTCCTTAAGACATAAGGTTAGGTTGTGTGTCTGAGATCTTTCTTCCTTCTTTACGAAGGCCTGGATTGCTATATACTTTCTTTTTATGACCGCCTTTGCTGTGTCCCAGAGGTTTTGGGTTGTGGTGTTATCATTTTCATTGGCTTCCATACACTTTTTAATTTCCTCTTTAACTTCTTGGTTAGCCCATTCATTCTTTAGTAGGATGTTCTTCAGTCTCCAAGTATTTGTTACCTTTCCAAATTTTTTCTTGTGGTTGATTTCGAGTTTCATAGCATTGTAGTCTGAAAATATGCATGGTATGACCTCGATCTTTTTGTGCTTACTTAGGGCTGATTTGTGTCCCAGTATATTGTGTATTCTGGAGAACATTCCATGTGCACTGGAGAAGAATGTATATTCTGCTGCATTTTCTGAATATATCTGTTAAGTTTATGTGGTCCAGTGTGTCATTCAAAGCCATTGTTTCCTTGTTGATTTTTTGATTAGATGATCTGTTCATTGCTGTGAGTGGGGTGTTGAAGACTATTATTATGGTATTACTATCGATGAGTTTCCTTATGTTTGTGATTAATTGATTTATATATTTGGGTTCTCCCACATTTGGCCCCTAAATGTTTATAATTGTTAGGTCTTCTTGGTGGATAGACCCTTTGATTATGCTAGAATGGCCTTCTGCATCTCTTGATACAGTCTTTATTTTAAAGTCTGGATTGTCTGATATAAGTATAGCTACTCCAGCTTTCTTTTGTTGACCATTACCATGATAGATGGTTCTCCATCCCCTTACTTTCAATGAAGGTGAAAGATTACTTTTCGATCTTTAGGTCTAAAGTGGGTCTCTTGTAAACAGCATATAGATGGATCTTGTTTTTTTATCCATTCTGTTACCCTATGTCTTTTGATTGGAGCATTGAGTCCATTCACATTTAGAGTGAGTACTGAAAGATATGAATTTATTGCTATTATGATGCTTGTAGAGTTGGAGTTTCTGGTGGTATTTTCTGGTCCTTTCTAATCTTTTGTTGCTTTCGGTTATATATATATATATATATAATTTTTTTTTCATCTATTCTCCCTTCACAGAGTCCCCCTTAAAATTTCTTGCAGGACTGGTTTAGTGGTCACAACTCCTTTAATTTTTGTTTTTCTGGGAAACATTTTATCTCTCCTTCTATTTTGAATGACAGCCTTGCTGAGTAAAGAATTATTGGCTGCATATTTTTCAGTTTAGCACATTGAATATATCCTGCCCCTCCTTTCTGGTCTGCCCAGTTTCTATGGATAGGTCTGCTGCAAACCTGATCTGTCTTCCCTTGTAGGTTAGGGACTTTTTTTTCCTTGCTGCTTTCATGATTCTCTCCTTGCCTGAGTATTTTGTGAATTTGACTATTATATGCCTTGTTGATGGTTGGTTTTTGTTGAATCTAATGGGAGTCCTCTGTGCTTCCTGGATTTTGATGTCTGTGTCTTTCCCCAGGTTAGGAAAGTTTTCTGCTATGATTTGCTCACATTACCCTTCTACCACTATTTCTTTCTGTTCCTCTTCTGGGACCCCTATGATTCTGATGTTGTTCCTTTTTACTGAGTCACTGATTTCTCTAATTCTTAAATTGTGCTCTTTTGATTTAATCTCCCTCTTTTTTTCTGCTTTATTATTCTCTATAAGTTCGTCCTCTACATCACTGATTCTCTGTTCTGCCTCATCCATCCTTGCTGCCACTGCATCCATCCGTGATTGCAGCTCAGTTATAGCATTTTTTATTTCATCCTGACTCTTTTTCACTTCTTTTATCTCTGCAGAAAGGGATTCTAATCTATTTTTGACTTCAGCTAGTATTCTTATATTTGTGATTCTAAATTCTGGTTCAGACATCTTGCTTGTCTCTGCGTTGGTTAAGTCTCTGGCTGTCATTTCTTCATGCTCTTTCTTTTGGGGTGAATTCCTTCATTTCATCATTTGAAGGGAGAAAAGGAATTAATGAGGTAGAAAAAATTAAAATTAAAAAAATGAAATTAAAAAATATTAAAATTAAAAAATTAAAAACACACACACCAAAACTGAATGAAGGATGCTAGATCCTAGGTGTGTTTTGGTCTGGGTGTTGAAAGTGGCTTGATAGATTAGAGAAAAAAGGGGAAAGAAGAAAAAAAAGGAAATCATTTGAAAATTTGAATAAATGAATACACTGTAGTAGACTAAAATGAAATGATGGAAGTAAACTAGAATTTGAAAACATTTACACAAAAGTAAAAAACATAGTTGAAAAAAATTAAAGAAAAAGTATTTTTAATAAAAATTAAAAATAAAGATGAATGTTTTTTCTCTTCCTGTATTCAGGGAAGAAGAAAAAATGAAAAAAAAAAGAAACGAAAAAGAGAAAAAAGATAAAAAAGGAAACCATTTGAAAATTTGAGAAAATGAATACACCGAAGTAGACTAAAATGAATGTAGTAAACCAGAATTTGAAAAAATTTACACAAAAGTAAAAACTATAAGAATAAAATTAGAGAAACATATTTTTAATAAAAATCAAAAATAAAGAGGAACTTTTTCTCTTTCTGTATTCAAGAAAGAAGAGAAAAAAAGAAATGAAAAAGAAAAACAAAAAAAAGGAAATCGTTTGAATATTTGAAAAAATGAATATACTGAAGTAGACTAAAATAAAATGATGGAAGTAAAATAGAAGTTGAAAAAATTGACACAAAATTAAAAAATGTAAAAAAATTAAGGAAAAATATTTTTAATAAAAATCAAAAATAAAAATGAATTTTTTTCTTTCTGTATTCAAGAAAAAGAAGAGAAATAAAAAAGAGAAAAAAAAGTAAGAAAAGTGAATAAATGGATCTGCTAACAGACTGAAATATGACTGAAATTACTTCGTTTTCCTCTAGAAGTCAGACTATGAAGCGCTTTATAATCCATAAACTAAGCAGGCGGTGAGACTCCTGGTCTTGAAGACCAAGGTTGGCCCAATTGGGGGGGCTTAGTTTAATGGCTCCGTTTTCCACTACATAGCACTGCTTTGCTACTGGTGTGGATTGTTGTGGCGCTTGTAGGTGTGTATGCACATGTGCGGCAGTGGTGAAGATGGCGTCATCCAGCTACCCTGTCTTCAGTATCGGAACTCTGTTCTCCCTGATCAGCATTCATGCACCTGTCCTCTGTCTTCAACTTTCATCCACTCCCAGCTTTTTCACTGTCCGTGACTAAGCCCCAGGTAGTACATCTCTCCCGAGTTTTGTCTCAGATGCGGCTATTTTCCCCTGCCCCTTACTTCTGAGGGACTGCGGCTTTGACCTGTTCTGCCCCTCTGCAGCGGGTCTAACCGAGCAATGGCTGAATCCCGGCCACACCCAGGAAAGTTCGTATTACTGTGCTGCTGCCAAAGCCCAGAGACTGCAGCCAGGTGCCAGCCCACCCCGGCAAAAGTTCACAAGATAGTGTAGCAACAGCGTTTCAGGGATTATAGAAAATACAACACACATCTGGCACCAGGCTTCACCCTTAATCACTTGTTCCAGCACCAGTGAATGTGGCTGTTCTCTGGGGTCTGCTGGGCCCAGGTTGCCTCCCAGCCTCTCCCAAATGTCCTTGCAGCAGTGGAACCACTTCTCCCCGTGTGGCTCAAGAACCTCCCGGATCCCACTCTGCTCATGGGGATTCACCCTTCCCACCAGAGCACCACCAGGTATGGAGCTGAGGAGTTGCAGACTCTCTGCGCTCCCCCTGTTTACAGTCTTAATGGAATTTAAACCCTCTCCTTTCTCCTTTCTCCCTTTTTAGTTTAGTCCCTGCAGCTGTTTCCAATTTTCCACTTTCTCTCCAGCTGCTTTTCAGGAGGTACTTTTCCTATATTCTTCCCACCATCTCCGTCCTCTCTCCACAGGCAAAAGCACCTCCCTGCCCTCTGAGGCTTCTCTTTCCCCAAGTTCACCTCTCTGTGCTGCATATTTGCTGACTTCTGTGGTTCGGGTTGTGCAGATTGTTGTGTTAATCCTCAGATCAGTTTTCTAGGTGTGCAGGATGGTTAAGTGTTCGTCTGGCTGTATTTCATGGTCACGAGACACACAAAAAACTTCCATGCTGTTCCGCCATCTTGGCTCCCTCCCTTTTTTTATTATAATAACCAGATAGCTGCTTTGAGCATCAAGGTTAAATATAGACCTTTTTCTACCATCTACTTTGATCCACATGTGTACACGTATCTATCATTTTGAATTGATTGCATATGAGATGAGTCTAAGCCCGGCTGAGTCTGTATTTTATAAGAGCAGGAAAGTGGAAGATCCATCTAACATTGGGCATATACCAGTCTTCTTGAGGTAAAAATCTTGTAAATGGCCTGGTGTCTGTACCATATATATTTTGCTTTCCTTTATTTAATATGTGAAGAAGTCATTTTACATCTAGGGCAACAAATCCTAAACTTGTTCACTAGACTCCATTCTCTTTTGCCTGTTTGAAGTATAGAAAGCTCAAAATAAAAATACCTGTTACAATGCATACAAATGGAGTTTTACTGACTCACTGCATTGACAGAGAACACAAAACATACAATTCTTAAATGGCATCTAGTTAGGGGAAATCAAGGTATTAGAAGTGGGGTAAGTCAGATTTGTTAAATATTAAGGTAGGGTCAATCTAAGTGACATGGGGTTCTTAATATAGTTGAATATGATAAAGATAGTTCTTTTTGTTCTCTGTATTGCATGACTGATTGGGTGTGTTGTATAGGTTCTCAGACCTCTATCTTTTGGTTATCCTCTAGTGAGGCCAGAGGGTCAGTCATAAAATCAGTGTCATGCCAGATTTACACCACTGTCCTGATCTCTAGGTGACATCTTTATTTCAATCACAACAGTGCAGAGTCAAACTACAGCCTGCCCTCTTGCTGCTTTTGTCAGATGATGAGTGGTTGAATCATCTGACATGATGGTGGCTGTGCAGCAGCATTTAAGACATGAGAAGCCACAGTTGATAACAGCAATACACACAAAGATTAAGAGCCTGAATTCTTTGAAATCATGATCCCCAAATACCAAAATCTATGAAGAAAACATATCCCAGACTCCTTTTTGATCTGTTTTGGAGAGTCAGGTGGTCAACACCTTCAGTTTAGATGAATTGTTCTACCTGACCAATTATATTTATCCAAATTCAACATGAAGTATTGGAAATAACAGACACCATCGTGGATAACTAATAGAATGTGAAAGCTTTTTAATTCTCTATTTCTACTTGAGCTAAAGAGTTTTAGATGTGCCTTATAAGGCTTGAACCGTAGATACTGGGAGAGTATCATTTATAATTTGGCTAAGTTTAGTGATAAATTTCTGGCTACTTTTTCTAATTCTATAACCTTTATTGTATAAATTATTGCTCAGATGGTGCACATAAAAAGTGGATCAGTGATTATTGTGAGTAATCCTTCACAGTAGCTTATCTCATAGTAGCTTTGTTTTAAAATTTCTGGCAATGCACTTAAATGAGACATGAAGCACAGAGGTATAGTGATCATGAAAAGTAAGGATGTCTCAAAGTTAGTGTAATACCTTGCAGAGCTCTTTAATGACTGTCCCGGTATAATGAGTATGGTTATTACTAGAAAATGGTTCAGATTTGCCAAGTCAAAAACAAAATCTGTCTCTGATGCTCTCAAGATGTGCTCTTTGATAAAGAAAAGCTTTCATGATCCTGAAAACAAGCATGAGACAAGTAGAATAAAAAGTAAAATTCCACCTTGGGAGTCAGATAGACCTCAAAGTTTGTGCCATTCATATCCCCTATCTTTAGAGTTTTGCTAGGATCACATTTTAGCAGGTAAGATGAACAGTAGAGACATTCTCAGTGATTTTTCCAAAATTCCCCCACTGTGTTGGTGTGCAGTGGTAGCCAGGTTGTCCTTGCTGTGGTGTGGATTTCATGAAGGATTTTAGCAAGGTTCCACTTTAGGTCACCTGTGCTACCAGTCAGCTATCCTGGGAATGCCAAATTTATCTCCATATAACTTACATTCATATAGTTTACAGTATTTGTTCTTTGCTGTTGGGGCTGAAATTTAGCATTCTGTGATGGTTTATTTGAATGCTTCCAAAATCTAGGTGTTTGAGGCATCATAGATGCAAATACTCTTTATAGGAACTATCTGCCTGACATAATGATGAGCTAGTCTGGTTTCTAGATCATCCATTTTTAAAGGCAATTTTTGCCTTTAGAGTAGCTATTTCCTTTGCCAGCATTGGAACATCAACAAGTTCCTTCACTACTTAATCATTGTTGATAGGAATCCATCTTGTGTTCAGAAAAAATTACTCTTTTCAAAGCATCCCAAATCATGGATAATTCCACAGATCTATCATGGGCAGTTTTGTGTGGGAGAACACAAGATGACAAGGGACCATTCAGTAGTTTTATTTTGCAAAGTCATTAACTTGTTTTTGGGTGTTATTCTGCTTTTGTTCTAAGACTCAATATGTTTGGGCAAATGCTAAAGGTCTGTTAGGAGAACTATTTCCTATTTGGGTATTTGTTTACATACCAATTCCTGCATTTTATAGTATAAGGCCATTCGTAAAAAGTGAGAATAGTGCAGCAGAAGCATCTATCTGTGGATCCACTCCTGAATGTTGACCCAAGTTATTGAAAAAGTGATTTCTAAAACCTCTAATGGATTTGCCCTTTCTTTCCTTGCAAGACTGGATTAATATCTAGTCATTCTTTACTGGAAATATAACAAATATAATTCTCAGTTAGGATTGCTCCACATTTTGTACTTTTTAGAATTCTTATTCTGTTTGGTGGACCTTGGGAATAACTTCACTTTTTTTGAATCTTTCCAATAATATTTTTTGTTGTCATTTTTGCCAGGCTTCAGCATCAAATATCAAATGGACCTATGAAAACAAGTGTTAGTTACTATTAGTTATTACAGATTCGGGAGATCAGGATATTGAGTTCCCAATACTATCGAAAGTCTACAGTACATTTTTACTTTTCCTTTCAGAGTTTGGGGAAATATGTGATAATTGTCTCTAAGTCAGACCAAGGCTAGATCTTAAAATCTACCTGCCAAATATGTATTCCTGCTTCAGCGATCTTATTTTTAAAGGAAATTGTGCACTTTAGGATAAAATCAAGGAGTGGGGGAGATGGTTTAAGACAAGGAGAATTTGGGGAAAAGGGAAGAAGATCTAGGTGAAAAAGATAAAAAAGAAAAATTAGGAGAGTATCAGAAGAAAAGCTGTTGTAGGAAATAGACAATGAATAGTGGAACAAGATTTTGATGGATTCAAAAGTGAAATGTTTCTAAATTCACATATTTCATTAACTTTGGGCAAAGAAGCATTTAATGAATATATATATTTGTTTAATATCACATACATACAAATAAATTTTGGATAATGTATTTTGCATAATAATGAAGCTTTAATGAAGAGTTTTAAAGAACTTTTTACTCCATCAAAGAAGAATGAACATTGATTATTAGAAATTTTGCTTCCCTTTTGCTCTAAGATGCTTCCACAATAGGGAATTTTGGTTATATCCAAAGTTCTCCAAGGTGGTACTGTAATTCCAAATTATTTCTGGTGAAGCTGTAACATTTTGTTATATAGGTACAAGCAGGTATTCAGATTGGCAGAAGCACAAACTCAGAGATAATGAACTCGATATGCTCTAGGCATACCAGCATTTTTACTGTTTCTTGAATATCCACGTTAATTTTTTTTCCTCAAGCCCATTGTATTTGCCATTTCCTCTGCTGCAATTGCTCCGTTATTTCATTCAGTTTTCTATTCACAGGATAACTCCAAAGAGCTGTCTTCCCTGATCACTGTATTTAAAATAGTTTGATCTGTTTCTCTATTTTAAAATAACACTCATCATATCTGATATTTATTAATATGCCTATGTTTTTAGCTTACTGTTAACTCCATTAGGGTAGGTCTTTGTTTGGCTTGTGTGCTGCTATATCTCTGCCATCTAGAATCACTCCTGGAACGTGCCAGTTGCTTAATATATATTTATCAAATGAGTTAAAATCAGCCTTTCACAGGCCAGAATCTGACTAGGGTAATATTGCTGCCTAATAACTTATTTTCTCTCTCTCTCTTTTTTTTTTTTTAATTTTTTTTAACGTTTATTTATTTTTGAGACAGAGAGAGACAGAGCATGAACGGGGGAGGGGCAGAGAGAGGGAGACACAGAATCTGAAACAGGCTCCAGGCTCTGAGCTGTCAGCACGGAGCCTGATGTGGGGCTCGAACTCACGGACTGCAAGATCATGACCTGAGCCGAAGTCGGACGCTTAACTGACTGAGCCACCCAGGCGCCCCTTTCTCTCTTTTTTAACTGCTTTATTGCGATATAATCTGAATATCATACAATTCACCCATTTAAAGTGTACAATTCGTTGGTTTTTAAGGGGTTCACAGATCAGTGTAATGATGGTTCATTATAGTCAATTTTAGATCACTTTTGTCACTCAAGAATACATTGTGTATCTTTTGCTATCATCCCCTTCTCCCATTTCTTCCACATTTTTTTCTTTATTGATAAATGATTTGAAAGCCGAGTCACCATGGTTAGACATTACATGCAGCATAAGATGGGCCTTACAAGTACCTGATGCACAGTTGGTGGGCAGCGTGTGTATACAATTCCTCATTTAACTTTGAATGTTCTTGACAGCCACAAAGCCAGATATACCATTCCTAATTTTTTGGATACAGAAATTGGAACCTAAGGAATTAAGAAACATGTTTATGGTCACAGAACTTGTCTCCAAAGCTCTTCTCCTTTGACAGCGGTGACAGGAGTGTGTGTGAAATTCACGTCCAGCAGCGCCTGTTGGTGGTTATGTGGCACTCAGCGTTTTGATGCCAGGCAGTGATGATCAAGGAGGAGGGTCTCATATTATGCTGATGAAGGGATGAGGTTCTGCACAAAATTATAAATAGAAGTGTATTTGGTGAAGGTGCTAACTGCTTTTTATTTCACTGTCATTAGTGACAGTTTGGACTTGAGTTATAGCAACTGTTTAGAAACCCATTCTTACCTCTTACAACAAGCATACATCTATTTCAAACTGAAATAGTGATAATTTTTTGTTTTTCCATTCATGTCTGTATTTATTTATTCAGCAAGTATATTTTTGAGATCCTATAATAATCTAGGTCTCTGTAGTCTTCTAATTTGGGGATTGTTTTTCCTGAGGAAATTATCTTTAGATAATTAGACTTATAGAAAAAGCTTTATGCACAAGGATGTTAACTATATTATTGTTTATAACAAAGAAAAATAGGAAACTACTAAAATACTCAATAATAGAGAATGGCTAATTGATGCATTCCTAAATGAAAATATTATGTAAGTAGCTAAAACAAATCACAATTATTCAGGAAATACTTATAATGTAGTGTTAAATGAGCAAAGTAACACTGAAAACTCAGAAATAGTAAATCAACTTTACATAGAAAATGTATGGAGAGATGACTTGGGGAAGCATTGTGTGGTCCACCTGGCTAAATTTTGTTCCTCTTATTATAAGCTCTCAAACCACTTTTCCTTTATTATATGCGACACATTTGTAATTACTTGTGCAATGTCCACCACTTCCAGTAGAATAAAGATAGGTCATAGCCAGAGACTGCCCTTACTCCTGTACCTCCAGCACGTAAAATACAGTGCCTGGTACAAACATGTAATGAAATATTATTTAAGTGAATTAAGGAAAAAGGGGAAAACTGCAACTAGATGAAGTGGTGGCAACCTTGTAGAAGATGAGTAGATGTGAGGGTTCTGGAGTCAGATATTTTAAGTTTGTCATCTGATGCGGTCCCGTGCTGGTATCTCCAGGTCTCTTTAAGCCTCTTTTCATTTATTGTAAAATGATAATGATTATAATATTTACCTCATGGGGTTGTGGTGAAGATGATATGAGGTAATGTATGTGAAACACAATGCACAGAGAAAGTGTTCAGTGACAGCAGTTGGGATCATTATTATTATTTTTCTGTATTTTCTCAGTTTTCCACAGTGTGAATATATTCCTTTATGATTAGGGAAATCAAATTTAAGAAGAAAAAATAAACAGAATTCATATATTGCATGAGTCTTCCTTCTTATCTGTCCCAGAGAGGAATTTAAAATATGTTGATTGACTATTGACTGAAATGTCTTCTACTTTTTGAAAGTATTGTGAGACTTTCTTTTCCGTGAATCCCTACATTTTACTGTTTGGAAGGCACCAAAAAATCCATGTTAGCAAAATCTAGAGTCAATAAATTTATCCTCAAGTTAAAGTTTTTATGGCATATAAAAATAGTTTGTTTAGTTCTCCCCACACATACACAAAGGATTGTTGGAAATCCTTTAGACAATATATATAAAATACAGAAGATGAATAACCTGATATTAGCACTCCTGTGAAATCTATATTGGGAGAACTTTGCTTTAAATTCAAGTGCCTGGGAAAATAATCCAAGAGATTCTAGTCAGAAAAATGCCAGAACACCCATCTCTAGGACAGTTGTCACCTTTATGGGTTGTTAATGTTGTTGCACAGCTAGAGGCTCATACTGGTTAGCGTGCGCCGTAAAGACAAGTTACATATTCATCTCTATCATCACCTCTGATAATAATAAAACTTTTGGCAGACTCTAACTCCTTTTTCAAGACCGAAGTTAAATGTTATCTTCACTGAGAAGCTTTTCATGATCCCCATGCAGAGTTAAATTTACTTTGTTTTTAGGTTTACTGTGTTTCTTGTATTTATCTGTTTTCATTAAAAATGCCTCTGAGGAAAAGTATTATCTTATTGTATTCTTGTACCATCTGTGCTTGGCAAAGTGCCTGATGTGGGACATGGTCAGGAGATATTTATTAAATGAATGAATTGATGAGTGAATGAAAGAATCTTGTAGAGATTTTTAATCAAGCAGAATTCACAGTCATAAAAAAACATGGAGAAAATGTAAATTTGTTTAAATTTCTAGGGCTCAGTGCGAACATTGTTTCTGATCACATGCCAGAAGAATATAGATCAACACTGATGATTTTGTTGTTGTCTTTTAATTATAAATGCAGCTTGCCAAGTCCTTAATTATAGGAGTCATGTCTTGGTCATCTTTGGGTTTTTTATGTTTGACACTGTGCTTAGATTATGAAGGGCTTCATTTCTGTAGGTACATTCTTCAAAAGTCCCCTTATAAGATATGATGTTCCTGATAAAATGGCTCTTGATTTTTTGAAACCATTTAATGACTGCTTTAATATTTCACTTTAGGCATATGATACAAAGTACTTAACAAAACTTTTATTCTTATAAACATGGGTGGTTTCCTATTTTAGGCTATCGTAAGCAATCTTGCAATGAAAATACTTTCTTAAAAGACATTTGTGTGTGTAGTTGTCTAATGGTTTCCCTGGGTTAAATTATTAAAAATGAAATTGCTAAGCCAAAAGGCACAGAGTCCACCACCATCCGTTTTAGGTCTTTTTATTCATATTGCCAACTTATCCTCCAAAAGGTTACTCCACTTTACTCTCCTTTTTATTTATGCGTCATTCAAAAAATATTTATTTGTGCCTACTTTGTGTTAGGCACTATTGACACAATTGTAATTAACATAATAGACACAGTCCCTTCCCTCGTGGAGCTTACAATCTAAAGGAAGAGGTGGATAACCACACCCACACTATCACAAATTCTTCATTATAAGCTGAGGTAAGCTAAGAAGGAAAAAGCATAGGGCTTTTCAAAGATCACAGAAATTTTAGAAGAACTTGATATAGCCTAAAAGGCCTGGAAGAGTTTCCACAGGAAGAATCGTACTGAGCGGGGGCTAAGGTTTTCTGTTGTGAATGAGGTGAAACCAGATTGTGGAGAATTTTGATTTAAATATTCTAGGCAGAGGGAGCAGCATGGACAAGGCCCCTGAAAAGGGAAGGAGCATAACCCATTTTAAAAAATGTAATTAAACTCCTCACTGTGGCTGAGGCACAGAGGTGGTGGAAGGAGTAAGGCAGAGGCTGGACCACACAAACCCTACAGCAACAGCAGCAGCTGGCTCCCTCCACTCTCACCAACTGGTAAAGCCAACATTCAATAATCCGGCTAGAACAGTCACAGGGCAATCAAAACCTAAAGAACTCACAACTGAATAATGACACAATAAACTGTAAATCAGAAAAATGGATGTAAATAAAACCTAACTGGAATCAGGAATGCATTTTCAATGTGTTCCAGAACTTTCAAGCATACAATGTCATGTATTTTAAATAATATAATTAGCTAAATATGACAGTTTAATAGTTGTCTAAAATATCTGCATGCTCCTGAAAAGCAAATCACATGAAAAAATTTCTTGACTTTAACATATAATATGCTAAGACTAAGTCAATTAAAAAGTTTTTAAGTTTGTCAAAGAAATTTTATAACCATATTTTATTTAATCTGAAGCACATAAATGTTACTTAAGGTCCTACTCTGGAGAAAAAAGGTGCTCCACTGACTTAAAAAGACTTTAATTAAGCAAATTTTCCTTATTCCAACTTAGATCTTTTTTTTTTTTTTTTTTTTTGGTTGGTTTGTTTGTTCACGCCATTAGCACAGAGCCTGATGTAGGGCTCAAACTCACAAACTGTGAGTACATGACCTGTGGTCAGATGCTTAATGGACTGAGCCACCCCAGTGCCCCTCCAACTTAGACTTTCTCATAGAGATCATCTTCCAAATATTAAATCAGTATTTTAATATATTTTTTTTAAATCAAGTTTTAAAAGACATCAAGTATTCTTTTTGCAGTGTTTTAATCCATGTAGATATGCAACTATCATAATTTAAAGGATACTGCTTAGTAATTAATTAGACTGTAAGAAAAAACTTGACCACAAAATTATATCTGTAAGTGATCAGGGTCCTAATGGCTCTTGGTTTTTAATTCTCAAACTTCATATCTCATTACAGTGTTTTCCATGTGATATATTTAAACATTTTTTAAATGTTTTATTTATTTTTGAGAGAGACGGAGTGAGGGAGAGACAGAGGGGCAGAGAGAGAGGGAGACACAGAATCCAAAGCAGGCTCTCTAGGCTCTGAGCTGTCAGCACAGACCCCTGTACGAGGCTTGAACTCACAAACCCTGAGATAATGACCTGAGCTGAGGTTGGATGCTTAACCAACTGAGCCACCCAGGTGCCCCTCCATGTGATATTAATTTAAGAAAAACTATATTTACATCCTTCAAATTAAATACATTTAAAACAAATTTATGTGAGATAAGTCTTGAGTTACATTCTACATACAGCTGGTAGTTTGTCAGAATCCCATGAAATGGGTTTGTAGTATGTGCCAGAGTCTCTGCCTTGGAAGATTTATCAGTTTACTGGTAAAGACAGACAGATAAGTCAGTGGTTGCAATGACCTGAGCCTAGAAGGATGCACTGGGAGTTAAGGGAAGTAGGAAGAGGACTGTGTCTTTAGCCCAATGTAGGAGGGTAAGGATTAGCTGAGCCTTTCCAGGGATGGTGAACAGTTGAGCTGAACTTTTTTTTTTTTTTTTTTTTTTTTTATGGTGGTACTTTTCAAATCTGGGCAGAGAAGAAGGAAGAGCTTCTAAGAAGGGAGGAAATATATGCAAAAACACAGAAGTAAGATGGAAATTAATGGTCTACTTTGGAGGCCTGAGTAGGGCCACGTGAGTGGACTATAGGCTGTGTTTGTGGGAATGGTAGAAATCAAGGCTTACAGTCAGGTAGACACAGAGCAGGCAAGGCTTTGTATGGCATGATAAGGCATTGAGACTTTTTGCTGAAGATCGTGGGTGTCATAGGAGGGCATTAAGGTGGCACTAGCCTGTGCAAGAAAATTTATGTAGTTGCAGTGGAGGAGGAGAGAAACAAATCTAGATCATTAGATCATTAGAACAAATATAACAGTGGAATCTGTTACTACAGCAACTGAATAGCAGAAAAGAGTCCAGCTTTGAAGGGTTTAGCCTGAAAGATGGGATGAGTGGTGACGTCATTCCTTCCTTCATTTCTTTAAAACATTCAGCAAATATTGCTTTAGTAACCTGACTTTGGCAGAGCATGGTTTTTAATTTTTTTTTAAGTTTTCATTTTAATTCCAGTTATTAACCTACAGTGTGATGTTAGTTTCAGTTCTACAATAGAGTCATTCAACACTTCCATACATCACCCAGTGCTCATCACAACAAGTGCACTCCTTAAGCCCCATCACCTATTTAATCCATCCCCACACCCGTCTCCCCTCTGGTAACCATCAGTTTGTTTTCTATAGTTAAGCGTTTCTTTCTTGGTTTGTGTGTCTCTCTCTCTCTCTGGCAGAGCACAGTTTTAAGTGCCATGGATAAAATGATGAACGTGTTATGGGCTTTCTAGGAGCTCATAGCCTAGCAGGGAAGACAGAGATCTAGACAAATAGTGACAACACAATGTGTTAATTGCAATATATGTATTTTTAAATTATAAGGTAGCCTGAGGAATTAGAACAGGATGTTTTCTTGGGAGTCACTAGGAAAAAATGTGAGGTGATGATTTTTGTATTGGATCTTGAAATAGGAGTAGACTGCTCCAAGGGGGAAAGTTTATTCCAGGAAGGGGACATCATGAACAAATACATGATGATTCCAAAAAACCACAAGTAGCACAGTATTACTTAGGCATAAGTACTGAAATGGAGATGGGGCTGTTATGTGGTGAGAAGCAAGAGTTAGCTGTCATGACTCTAGTGACTGTGCTAAGGACTTTGGACTATACCAGGCAAATCAGTGTTCTTCACTGGGTGCACACATCAGACTCACTGGAGACTTCAAATACATTTGTGATATCTGCACTCACCCTAGGTTTCCTGAATTAGAAAGTCCAAAAGCAAGCCTTTAGTGTATGTTATTTTCATAGCTCTCTGGACCAAGATGATGTAGCGCCACGTCAGAGAATGGTAGAATCATTGGAGATGTTTCTTTTTTTATTGTCACACGAAGTACTCTTGCTTTTGTGTCACTGTGGTATGACCTACACCTGTCTTGAAAAATACAAACTGAGTCGTAAGGCTTACTGTCCAACCTTATAATAATCAATTGTCATTTTCCAATCAAATTCACCATATGAATGGAATCTGATGAGTGTGGAATCAGCCTCCCTTGTGAATGTATGCTTGCTGGAAGTCACATAATGTGAAAATGACCATGAATAATTTTCAAAACAGCCTTAGTTATAAAACTCTTCCCAGAGTATATAATTGAATAATTCAACAGATTTTTATGAAAGAATCACATACTGAAGGTTGGTACTTGTCCTTTTTATAAAAGACATGGAAGTCAATATTTATCTAGAATGAGAAAAAGATTAACAACAAACTATAGTTTTGACAAACCTGATAGAAACTTCATCACAAAACTCAGAAATAGATGAAGTTTTTCTAATCACATCATGTATATAAAAAGGAAGGAAATCTTTTCATATGCAACAACATGGAGGAACCTGCAGGTTGTTATACTAAGTGAAATAAGCCAGTCACAGAAGGACAAATGCTGCATAATCCCACCTATGTGAGATTTCTATACTCAAACTCATGGAAGCAGAAAGTCGAATGATGATTGTCAGGGTCTGGATGAAGGAGGAAGTCGGGAGTTGTAAAAAGCAGAAACTTTTAGTTATGCAAGATGAATAAGTTCTAGAGATCTGCTGTACAGCATTGTACCTATAGTTAACAATACTGTATTGTGCACTTCAAAGTTAGTGAGCAGGTCGATCTCATGTTAAGTGTTCTCACTACAATATAGATAAATAAATAAATAAAAAGAAAATCCCAATATTTTGAGTGGCACTTGTCTTACTCCTTTCAATTTGCTCAATAATTAGTGAGGGAAATGTCTCATAATGTTTGATAGGTAGGGCAAACAAGAGCAATATCTATATCTTTTGTTATCAGAATAGATAAGCTACCCAGCCTGAAGACAGGAATTGAAATGATGATTTCAAGCAGAAAAAATGGATAATCTCCCTTCCCTGATGAAATGACAGCAAAGCATGTGAAACACGTGGGAGATTGGCAATTCATGCCATATCACAGCTTGAGATTTCAGCAATCAGTTGTAAAGAGCTCTGTAGGAATGCCTGGATTTCACTCCTCAATTCTGAGTGGCATCTAAGCTTAATTCAAATCAGCATATTGAATATGGGATGGAGTATAGGTATTGGGAAAGAGAAAATTGAGGCAGATGAAGTAACATGTTCCTTCTGTTTTAATTGCCTTAGGTACCGCAGACATTATTTGGAATAGGGGAAATAAAGAGTTACAGAATTATATGACTAGAGAAACTAAAAACAATCATTCAGTTCAGTTTTCTGTCATATTTAAATCTGCTTTCTTGATGGGGTGCACGGGTGGTTCATTTGGTTAAGTGTCTGACTTTGGCTCAGGTTATGATCTCATGGATTATGGATTCGATACCTGCGTCATGCCCTGCATTAAGCCCTGCATCAAGCTGCACGTCAGGCTCTGTGCTGACAGCTCAGAGCCTGGAGCCTGCTTCAGATTGTCTCCGTCTCTGCTTCTGTCCTGCTCATGCTTTGTCTCTCTCTGTCTCAAAAATAAATAAACATTAAAAAAAATCTGCTTTTTTGAAACAATCCTGCTTTCCATATAATCCTTAAATTGTAAAATAATATGACTTCTACATAGTAGGTATTTAGCAAGTATGAATGAATGAACAAATACGTGAATCTTTTCAGTAAGATACTAGTCCAGTGGTTTCCCAGCCCTTTCTTTTATACCTCTAGTGATATGGATCCTACTGTATTCTGGAAGTTATGTTTCAAAGTTTTTCTTTCTATAAGGCACATACCATTATGGTAGAGAATATGCATTTTGGACTCCAGCAATTCTAGGCTAGTATCCACTGAGCGTCAGTCATAAATCATTTCACAAATTATTTACTTCTCTAAGCCTGTATTTACTCACCTGTACAATGAAACCTACCACTTGCTTTATTGGAATTTAATGCGATGTAAAGTATGTAGACAGTGCTTGCTAGATAATAGATGCTTAATAAATGTTAGCTTATTATTATTGTTAATATTATACAGTCTGCCACTAATCTTAGATCTGTTCTGTGGTGCCATACAGAATAGATCTGATTCATCCTTCATCACAAAACCTTTCAATATTGGAAGATGATTATTATGTCATTTAAGCAGGTGGAAGAGGAAAAAGTATAACTTTTTAAATTGAAGTATATTGACATACAATGTTATATTTGTTTCAGGTGTACAACATACTGATTCGACAATTCTATGTATTAGTGCTCACCACAATAAATGTAGTTACCACCTGTCACTATACCACATTATTATTACAATATTAAAAGTAGGTCATTTTTAAAAAATGAATTTTATGCCATGGGATTTCATATTCAAATACCATCTTTCACACTCTTGATATTTATCACAGTCACTGTGGTATGTATATCTTTATTTAAGTGCCCTGAATATATGTTAATTTCTTTCTTTTTGCATCATGAAACACTGATCTGATTCTTAATAAAAGTAAAAATTCATAGCAAAATGTTCTAAGTAGATCAATTTGCCTGAAATTTGAATTAATCTTTCTTCATTACTGTTAGGCCATTACTTGATAATAACAGTTGTAGGTATTCATGTTTCTCCATTTATGCTAGGTAATCCTTGTTCTTCGGGCCAGAGAAATTCAGCTTTTTGTTAAAATAGCAAAATACAGCATTTTTCAGACATATGCAGGCTTTCTAATCAGACAAACTTATGGGTCTATAACTACTTTGTAACATACAACCTTGGGCAAATTACTTACTCTTTTAAAGATTTAATTTTCTTATTGTAAAATGGGGAGAAGATCTGTCACACTGGGTTTGTGAGATATTATGAGATAATAATGATCATAACTAGAATTTATTAACCAACTATTATGTGCTAGTTGTGCTATGTACATTATATTGATCATCCTACATTTTAGTGACTATTTTGCAAGGTAGAAATATATTTTCCAAATATGTAATGAGCATAGTCATCAAAGTGTTATTTTCTGTTATCTTTTCTTGCAGCAAAATTTCACAAGAACTTTTCAATATCATGACATAAAAAGAGGTAGCATGGTAGAGTGATTAAGAACAGACAGAAGCTCTGTTTCAGTTTGGGTATACAGTCTAGCCCTACCACATTCTAGCTGTATGATCTTGGTCAAATTATTTAACCTTTCTAAGCCTCAACTAGCTAATTTGTAAGTTGTGGATGATGACATTGATTTCTGATAGGCTACTATTTATCAATCATTCTACATGTATTAATAACATATTCCCCCCCTCCCCCACCAAATCCCTTACTAGGTAGTGTGTTAGGGTTCCCCCAGAGAAACAGAGAGGTGGAAAGAAATTTATTGTGCGTGACTGGCTTACATGAACCCTGAGATCATGACCTGAGCCAAAGTCGGTCGCTTAACTGACTGAGCCACCCAAGCGCCCTGGAACCCTCTTATTTAGGATTTACGTTAATGATTCCATGAGATGAGACATTTTCCTTAGGGATTAAGTCATTTTGACTTGGACTTTCTACTGCTTTCAACCCAAAGAACCTTAACTGAAAAATAATTTGGGATCAGGAGAATGATACCATAAGGAACAGACTCAAAAATTTTGGAATTGTTGGAGATAGTTACAGAATCATGATATTCCCAATGTCTGTAAATATCCC
Source organism: Acinonyx jubatus (assembly GCF_027475565.1). Taxonomy (NCBI): domain Eukaryota; kingdom Metazoa; phylum Chordata; class Mammalia; order Carnivora; family Felidae; genus Acinonyx; species Acinonyx jubatus. Next base: position 64,191,708 of record NC_069390.1, on the reverse strand, counting down.
TTTAAAGGGATTATGTAAATTCTTCCAGAATAATGATATAAACTCCAGGTATAATAGGATATGGTGTAGCATACAATTAAGCTTATTAAATGCAGAAATATTTGCATGAATAATATAACTGGCAACTGTAGTCCCTATTAGAAAAACTGGTTACACAAGCTTTAACTGCCCCTACTCTGTGTGGCCTCCCTTTAGCATTATTTGCTCAATAAAGAAGTGTGTGTGTGTGTGTGTGTGTGTGTGTGTGTGTGTGTGTGTGTTTCATATGTTCATTTTCTAATAATCACTAGTTCATCTTATTTTTTGGTGCCATGAAAATACAAAAATGAAGAAAGACACAGGGAACATAACAAAGATCTACAAGTAACCACTACGAAGCTATAATAGGCTGAGTGTCCCATAACTGGTGTTCTTGTAATACATTGATTCTGAAGTATGAGAAATATCATCTGGCTTGCAGGAAGGAAAAGGCTTAAGATTCCATAGCATTTTCTTTCAGTTAAACCTCTTGAACATGCTTTCCATACCTATACAGGTCTTTCCTCACAAAGCAATTGCCGGGAATGAAAATATCATGGGTTTATAAATCAAGATAGCTCAAATTCTGATTTTAAGAAGTTTTGCTTAAAATTCACAACAGTGGTTGAATGACCTTGGAAAATTCACTTTGCCTCTCTAGGATTCAATGTTCTCATGTAAAATGGGAATATTAAATACATCTCAAAGGGTGGATATAAACATGAAATGCTTGGTACATAGTAGGTTAGGCAACCCTCTCCCACCATTACAACTTATTTTTCCTCCTTCCTTTGGTTATAGTTAGTCCCCTATACTTCTCTCTCTCTCTCTCTCTCTCTCTCTCTCTCTCTCTCTCTTACTCTTTCTCTATTTTTGCCTCTGAGGCATCCAAAGCTGTACTTTTCATATTGTTACTGATTTTGCAGTCAATGTGTCCTAACCTCCAGTGTTTTCCACTTTGCTTTTTGTTATCTGATTGTAAGCACTTCTGATACCTCCATTCACATTCAGCTTTTCCCTCTGGTCTTGACATTTCCCTATTGATTGAGAACAACTTTGAGGACATTCTAACTCTACCAGTCATCCCCTCAGGTTTAATATATAAGGTGGGTCATCACCTCATTCACTGAATACTTTCTACTTCTCACTCATTGTTCCATTTGTGTTGAGCTGGATTTAATTCAGAGTTTTGTTTCCTTTTTGCTCCCCCCCCTCTTTTTTTTGCATGTTAAGCAAAAATTCTATTTGTAGGAAATAGATACTAGATTATTTGCTATTGTTGCATGTAGTTATACACACACTTCATGTTTCTAATTCAGTATTGTATGCATTAGACAAATGGATTGATACCTATATTAATCATTATGGGATGGTGGTTAAGGGCATGAGTTCAATTCTGCCTCTAAGATCTACTTACCACATGAGTGTCTGCAACTACTTTGTTTCTCTGTAAAATCAGAATATAATAATATCTTCTTTAAGGGGCTATTGAAATGATTAAATGAGTTAATATAATTCATGTATGGAACCTGGTAGAGTGAGTGCTTAAAAGTATATTATTACTGTTTAAAAAATTTTATATTTTAGAGAGAGAGCATGCAAGTGGGGGAGAGGGGTGGAGGGAGGGAGGGAGAGGGAGAGGGAGAGAGAGAGAGAGAGGGAGAGGGAGAGAGCGAGAGAGAAAGAGAGAGAGAGAGAAAGAGAGAGAATCCTAAGCTGGTTCCATGCTCAGTGTGGAGCCCCATGCAGGGCTTGATCTCATGAATGTGGGATCATGACCTGAGCTGAAATCAAAAGTCAGAAGCTCAACTGACTGAGCCAACCAGGCACCCCTATTATTACTCATTTTTGATGCATGGGGAATTCTAACATGAAACTTTAAACATTCTGTAAGAAGAAGTGTTACCATTTATTCAATGACCATTATGTGAAGATCCTGAATAATAATAGCAATAGCCACCATTGCTACTCTCCTGTAATGTACCAGGGATTGTGCTAGGTGCTTTACTTAAATGAACTCATGTGAGTTGTTTAAAACCTGAACAAAGGTCACAATTAGCTAGGTACAAATAGTTCAATGTCTAAAGTCCTTTTAGAAATTTGGGGTCCCATTATATCTAACACTTTATCCCTACCCAAAAGGTTCATTATATTTAGTATGTATTTGATGCATCTACCAAAAGGTTACTATTGGTCTGTTCCTACACTGTTTTTCTCCAACCCAGACTCACAGAGTTGGCCTGCCTCCCAAACTTTATGTACCCTCCATTAGAACTTCTTCTGCCATCTTTAACTATGCACAGCATGTTTCCTCCATTGTATCTTGTGAGTTAGACCTGGTGTTTCCCCATAAAAACACTGTAGGGGAGGAAAACTGTTCCCTTCTTCCTTTTTAGGTTCTTTGGTTGACCTAATAATTAGATTGACAAGAAACAGATTCACAGGAGCAAAACAAGTTTAATTTCAGACATACAGAGCTCCACAAAGGCATGAGGCTCCCAGATAGTCAGGCATTGGAGGTTTATATGCCATCCTGAGCTAAGGATAAAGGGGCAAATGTCTGGGACTTCAAATAGGAAGTAAAACAGTTCACAGGAAGATGGGGAGAACAAATGTTTGGTAAACAAATGTTTGCCATGCCTTGGAGAGAATTCTTTTTTTTTTTTTAATTTTTTTTCAACGTTTATTTATTTTTTTTGGGACAGAGAGAGACAGAGCATGAATGGGGGAGGGGCAGAGAGAGAGGGAGACACAGAATCGGAAACAGGCTCCAGGCTCTGAGCCATCAGCCCAGAGCCTGACGCGGGGCTCGAACTCAAGGACCGCGAGATCGTGACCTGGCTGAAGTCGGACGCTTAACCGACTGCGCCACCCAGGCGCCCGCCTTGGAGAGAATTCTATCTGAAGTAAAAAAAAAGTTATCTTTGATAATAGCTCTCTTTTTGGTATAGGCCTCCTATCTAAATTCTTTTAGGCAGCTAAGGGGAAGGTAAAAAGCTCTTCTTGGTCTGTTGAGCCTTGATTGTATTCAGCTCAAAATAATCCACATGCCACACGGCACATGCTGAGGTGGCCTGCCCTGAACACCATCAACACTTTCCTTTGAATTTTCCTAGTGAATATACTCATGGACTGAAACCCCAAGGGATCTGGAGGTGATGCAAGCATTATCCAGCTTTACTGAGGTTCTTCCTGATTTTTATTCCTCTGCTTTTGGGACAATTGTATCTGTTCTTATGAGGTAGAGGTTCATAGAGAGTGTTAGAGGAATAGAAACTAGGGATTAAAACAGTGTGGACGTTCCTCAAAAAATTAAAAATAGGTCTACCCTATGACCCAGCAATAGCACTGCTAGGAATTTACCCAAGGGATACAGGAGTGCTGATGCATAGGGGCACTTGTACCCCAATGTTTATAGCAGCACTTTCAACAATAGCCAAATTATGGAAAGAGACTAAATGTCCATCAACTGATGAATGGATACAGAAATTGTGGTTTATATACACAACGGAATACTACTTGGTAATGAGAAAGAATGAAATATGGCCTTTTGTAGCAACGTGGATGGAACTGGAGAGTGTTATGCTAAGTGAAGTTAAGTCATACAGAGAAAGACAGATACCATATATTTTCACTCTTATGTGGATCCTGAGAAACTTAACAGAAGACCACAGGGGAGGGGAAGGGCAAAAAAAGTTAGAGAGGGGGGGAACCAAACCATAAGAGACTCTTAAAAACTGAGAATAAACTGAGGGTTGATGGGGTGTGGGAGGGAGGGGTGGGTGGGTGATGGGCATTAAGGAGGGCACCTGTTGGGATGAGCACTGGGTGTTGTATGGAAAGCAATTTGACAATAAATTTCATATTAAAAAGATAAAAATTATTATAAAAGTAAAAAAAAAGAAACTAGGGATGACTTAGAGAGCAATGCCCTTTGGCTATGGTGTCAGACAGAAATGGAAGGAACTCTTAGTCATATTTTCTATGAGCTGTATGACCCTGAGCAATTTAACCTTTCTAAGCTTCAGATACATAATCTATAAAATTAAGATAAAATTAATACCTATTTCATAAGGTTGTTGTAGGAGCAAATTCAGATAATCTACTTGCAGTGCAAAGGTCTGTGCTGGCATATAAGAAAATTTCTATGTCAGTTACACTTATTATTATTATTATACACTTATTATTATTATTATTGGTAGTTTTTAGTACCAATACTATCATTTATTGAGCATATTACACAGATAAGACCTGGTTAAAAAGTATTACATATGTATGTTGATTCATGTTTCCTTATTTAACTGTGGCAAATATGAGAAGTTTTGCTATGCAGAAAAGTGGGACAGTGGTTAAAGAGGGATTTGGAAGCTAAGGAAGATTTTTTTTAACTATGGGAAGTATGATTTAATGATGTAAAAACATCCATTAGAAAAGGAGACAGGAAGATAAAAGAGAAAGAAGGATAGCTGAGAACGTCAGAGAGAATAAAATCCAAAGCATATACTAAGGGCAGAGGAAGTAACCATTGCTAGAAGAAGGAATATATTACAATTATTACAGGAGGGAAGGAGAGATGGCTACAGATTAGGCATCTTGTTTTGTAGATTTAAGAGAATTGAGCTATTGTCAGATGGTTGCTTTTTTTTTCTTAATGTAATGCAAGGTAAGACCAACTACTATAGATATGGGTGAAGTATGGATCTTTGAGGAAACTGGAGAATTTTTTGTAGAGTAGGAGACCAAAGTTATCAGAAGAATGCAGAAAGTAAGTACCAGGCAGTGCTGAGTTTGGGGTTGATGATCATGAATACATGGTGAAAGCAATTTTTCTAGTTATGTGATATTCTTCAACAAATTCAGCTGCATGAGTGAAGCAGAGAGTTAGGTTCATTCAGGGTTGGGATGAACACAACTGAGGGTCACAAAGACAAGAGAGTTAAAAATATTGAGATGAGGTTGATAGTAACCATTGGTCATTTATCAAGGCTGAGGTTTACATGATAGAAGGCTGGTAGTTAGAGAGAAAGTGTAAGGTCAGTGGATTGGTGATCTCAATGAGGTTAAGCGATTATCGATATGGGGTTACTAGAGCAAATAAGCTGTAAGACTGGTAGGAGTTTGGGGTTTGTAGGTAGGAGCTTGAATTTAAAATTTTAGAGGTGATACAGTTTTTGGCAATGCCCTGGTCCAGACCATATGCAAGGTGAGTGAGATATAAACCTTTGTTGTTGGGAAGCCCTGATAATTAGTTGTTCACCACTACAACAAAAGCTGATTATGCAAAAAACTTGGACTTTTCCACTGTAGAAGCCCGTTGGGCTTTAAGAACACTGTTTAACAGGACTACTGATCCAGGAAAAACTCCTCACTGTTTAATGAAGTCTCAATTACAGATATTTCTCAATTCTATTGGATATTGGAATTAAAATACAAATGATATCATCCAGGGAAGTCAGGCTGACCGCTTTGTTAACCGTTATTCCTTCTGTGCAAACCCCTAGCACTTACAGAGATAGACGCTGTGGCATAAGTTTGAAGTCAGACTTGAAATCATCTTCTGCCACACTATGCAGTGCTGGACCTTCTCCAAGCCTCAGCTTTTAATTCATAAAATAGGCTGTTATGGAGATTAAATTACACAAATTATCCAAAGTATTGGGTTCACAGTACCACACAGCTATTGCATCTAGTGCGTCACAAAGCAGTGTATCATAGTTCTTATGAGCGAAGTCTGCTGAGTCTCCTGCCTGAGTTCAAATGTCAGTTTTTCATCACTTTTCATCAAGTAGATGAGAAACAAGATTTCTGAGCCTCAGTTTCTTCATCTTTAAAGTAAGACAGTAGTAGGGTTTGCCTAATTGTTCTGTAGTGGAGATTTAATGAATTAGTGTTTGTCAAACAGTTACGGTCATAACCAGAACGTAGTAAGTGCTGTGTAAGCAGTGGATCTCATTGTTAATTCCTTTCTCTGCTTCTTACTTGGAATCTCCAGTTTGAGGGTACAGAAACTTATCCAAAGTATTAATAAAAAGTTTAACAACCTATCGGTAAGTGGTTGTTCCCTGCGCTTTGTTGAGAGGCAATTTAAGGAATATGTTAAGCCAACTGCTTAGTGTCTATCTGTTACTAGAATTAGAATTAAACATGGGTCAGATTGCTTTTCAGTGAAGAGTGCCTCTGAGCCACTGAGGCCTCTGAGGAGGAGGGTCTTATTTGCTGGACTGAACAGCTCCCCATAAGAAAGGAAGCTGTAGTATGAATACAGTGCATCAGTAGTAGGAAGTGTCTTGTTCACTTCTTTAATGGGAAAACCCAGACTAAGTGAGCAGTGTAGATGGGGGACTGGCTGGTGCTTGTGTTAGGAGATTACTGACCTTTAGGATGCTAGGGAAAAGCCTCAGTGAACTGCAGAGTATTTTTCCTTTCCTTTCCACTCCTTAACTCCTGCAGTTTCTGGACGCAGAAGAGATAACTGAGTGTTTAGATCATTCCCTTTTCCACTCTGAGGTCTTTCAGTATTTAGTGCCTTTATCTATGCTGTTCACCTTGCCTGGAATGCCCTGCCCTATCTGAAAATCTCTTGTTTAGCCTTCTGAATTCATCTCACATATCACCTCCTCTGTGAAGCCTTTCTGACCTTTCCAGGGAAACTGTCTTGTGCATTGCCAGCATCTCTTCTTGTGCTCCCACTGCTCTTTGTAAATTGTCTTTGACACCACTTAGTGTCTTTAATTAATTAAAAGTCCATCTCTTCCAACAGACCCTGGTATCCATTGGAGGCAGGGTCATGTTTATTGACACCAGTATTGTCAGCCCCTACTTCACTGCCTGCAATACTTACTACTGCATGAATAAATGAAAGGAAGAATGAAAGTCAGAGAAATAGCAGCTTTAGTCTTAAAGCATTTTAGGGTCCCTAGAGTCATGAAAGAACTTCTATACCAGGTGATTGATGGCTGTACAAGGCTTATGGTTGTGCTTTGTTTAGCATCTTGTGTTTTAATGGGCAATGCAACTAGGTAGAAATCATGATTGATTATGATAATCATACATGCAACCAAGCTTCTTTTTGTCTAAAACCCAGCAGAGTTTACTCATTTAGGTTAACAACAGGTATTTGAGTTTGTGATTTTGGATCTAATCCAATTTTCTATTTTACACTTAACAAATTTAAGGCTCAGTGGTTAAGTTCTCATGATTTAAATTTCAATTAAAGAATAATTCTTTGAAGTTAGAATTTGACTGCTCCAGCAAAGCTCTATGAGCTAGTGCTTAACTTACCTTGACTCCAAAGACAGTTTTCCCAGGGAAGCCAGAGGTTAGCTTCATGAGGGCTGACTTGCACCAACCACATATAAATCAGAATGCCCACTTATTAATTTAAAGGAAATATAACTGTCACATGGTGAAGAACTATTAGCTGGTCAGTACATTTTTCCATACAGAAATGATTTAAATGGGAAATGAAAATAATATTCAGAAAACTGATTTTTAACACAAAAAATTACTGAGAGAACTGAGCATAGATTTCAGTTAACCTGATTCCATCGCTTGATATATTAATTATCAAACTATTTATTCAACCTGTTTGTTCCTCAAATATTTGTTGAATGCCCAGTATGTTCAAACCAGGATTTAAAGATGAATAAGACATAGTTTCTTTTTCCTTAAGGAGCACACAGTAAAGAGAGTTCTGAAATGACAGATTGATATGATATAGGTTTCATAATTTAAGAATGTAAAAAGAATGGTGGGTGCCCAAAGATGAGTGATAAACTTCTGCAGTGACCATGAGATGTTTCAGGAAAGAAGTACACTTAATCTAGGTTTTGAGGAATGACTAGGAGTTCACTAATTGGAGGTGTGTACATACGTATGTACGTGTGTGTGTGTGTGTGTGTGTGTGTGTGTGTGTGTGTGTGTGTAAAGCTCACAGGCGTGCACAGAATGGGAAGTGGCAATGTTTAGATAGGTTTGGAGCGTAATATTTAAGAATGAGGGTAGGGAGAGTAGCAAGGGATAAGGAAGGAGTCAGAGCCCAGAACATGGAGGGTCTTGTATGTCCTGCTTACAATTTGGATGTGATTAGGTAGATGAGGGGTTTTAAGCAAGTAAGTGACATATTCATAGTTATATTTTGGAGCCACATCTTTGAAATCCATGTGAAATATGGACTGGAAGAGGGAGAGACAGGAGACAAGAAAGACAAATGAGGAATAAGGAAGCTGTCAAACAAGAGAGATGATGACACCCTTAGTTAAGACAGTGTCAAGAGCCTGGAAATGAGGCCATAGGTGAAAGTGGGTGGAATAGAAGTGAACAGAGCTGCCTTTCTGGCCACTGGCAGAGTTTTGGTGAGTCTGAGAAATTGTGATGAGACACAGATGGGCAGAGAATGAGAAATCCCATCTGCTTACCAGTCAAGAAATAATACACGGTCTGCGAGCCTGAGAAATATCACAATAGGCTGTGACATGGAAGACTCCTTGCTCCTTCGGAAAGTTCACCCCAACCTACTTAATTCCTTCTCAATAGAGTAGAAAGAACAAGAAATTTGGAGTCAGATGAGGATGAAAATTGTAGTACTACCACTGGTTTTCTGTGTGACCTTGGTTTACTGTTTAATCCTGTTTAACCTCTTTTTTTCTCAGATACAAAATAGGTAAAAACAATTATTTCTGGCATTATGCTAAGTAAAATGATTTATATATAGAGAGAGAGGAATGCTGTATGATCTCAATTATATGTGGAATCTTAAAAAAAAACAATAAAAAACAAGTTCATAGTCACAGTGAACCAATTGCTGGCTTCCTGAGGCGGGGGATGTGGGTGGGCGAAATGGGTGAAGGGGGCTAAGAGCTACAAACTTCCAGTTATAAGATAAGATAAATAAGTCTTGAGGATGTAACATAAAACATGATGATTGTAGTTATCAATCAATACTGTACTGTATATTTGAAGTTGCTAAGAAAATAGATCTTTAAAGTTTTCATCACAAGGAACAAAGTTTTGCAACTATGTGTGTTATGGATTTTATTGTGATCATTTTACAATATATACAAATATTGAATCATATTGCACACCTGAAATGAATACAATGTTATATGTCAATTATATGTCAAAAAATTCTTCCTCATAGACTTATTGAAAGGATTAAATAATATTATAGTGGAAGCATTGCCTATCAGAGTGGTGGGCCTATAGTGAGAGCTCTCAAAAACATTCATTTAGTTTCTTTATTCTGAGATTCCCAGCAATCAGGAAGGGAAAGAGTGGAGAAGGAAGTCAGGTGAGCATCTGAGAGACTTTCTAATTCTATCAGGCCATGGAGCGTGGTGGTAAAAACCCTGAACCAGGAAGGAGAAAGCTTGGGTATCAGTCTCACCCAACTGTTAACTTGGTCTCTTCACTTTCAAATTACGCATGGTAGACACACTGATCTTGAATGTCTGAATGACAAGAAAGTCAGAATCTGGTCATTTTTGAGGCAAAGTTTAGGTAGCAGTGGTGTATTTAATTTTGTTCCTGGGATCACCGGGCATCCCAAGGACACCTAAATTACTAGTCATAGAGAACAAAGGTGGTATAGAAGAAAGGGAAAAACTTAAAGGACATCCCCTGTTTGAAAGACTTTTTCATATGAAATTCAACTCAGTAGAGTGAAGCTTAATTGAGCAGCTGTGTATTTGGTGCTGAGGCCTAGACAAAGTCCAGCAACACATAGTCCTTATAGCGAGAAGTTTACAGTTCAGATGAATATTCTTAGGCCTCAATACCTTAGGCCATTGACTCTACTTTCCTCTTGCTTTTGTGTAGAAATAGGCTGCAGCGTTAAAGGAGCTAGCTGAAGGTACTGGGGTTTCAGGCTGCTGGCCACAGGTCATTATGACAAAAGCAGAGGGAAAAGGAATTTCCCACTACTGAATTTCTTAGCTTGGCGCTGGATTTTCAAGATCCATACCCTCTGAGGAAAGATGATGTAACTCTTGTTCATTCCAGAGGGCCTTTCCTGGACATGAGACAGTCTTAGTTTACGGCATCCTGGTTCTTTTTTCCTATTTCCACTATGAGTTTTACTTACTCTTCTAATGATAAAAATGCCAGGACAGATACATTTCAAGGAAATGAACAGTTTAAAATGTTGCCTGTTTAAAAATTAAAATTAATTTTCCTCGTGAGTCGTGAGTCTCATTTTAATGGTGCCCTGAATAATTCAGGAGCCGCAGTGTGTTTCGAGCTGGTGCTGCAGCTCTCAGCTGTCTTGTGTGGGAAGCAGCCCATGTAGAAATGCTTAGCTTGTACAGAATGAATTATCCTGGGGTCTGCATAGCGTGGCATCTTAGGGTTGTACTTATGGAAGGTGCAGCCGAGAAGATCTTCAAGAACATACTGGAAAGTATATGCAGTCTGATCCAAAACTGTAAGTTTATGTAAGAGAGATGAGCTGGTCCAAGGTGTGGTTGAGGGAGATGTTACTCATGGATCACCCATTCCTGCTTAAATCTTTTAATTGTCCTTTTGAGATTCACAGAAAAATGTCTAAAGTTCTCAGCATGGAACACAAGGCCCTCAATCTTTTGGCTCCTTGCCACTCTTTCATCTTCAATTTATGTCTTGCTTCTTTGCAATGTGGACCTTGGGCTCTAGCGGCAACTTTCAGTTTCGTGAGGCATCCTGCTAATTTGAACCGCTAAGCCTTTCACCCATTGCTTCTTCTGTCTGGTAGACATTTCCACTCACCCTTTTTCTTCTAAGACCCTTTTTTCTTGTCTTCTTTGCTTCAGCTTAATTGTCATGGCCTTTGGGAATCCTTTCCTGAATTTCTAGATTGCTTTAGGTATTCTCTGCATTTATTCAATGCCTTGTGCTTTCTTTTAGTACTTACATTTCTATATAACCATCATCTACTTACAAATCTTTCTGCTCCTGAAACAAAAGCTCCTTGAACTCTGATGCTCCTTCTTCATCTGGCTCATAATGGACCCTCTTGAAATACCTATTAAATTGATTGGAATCAGACAGACCTACTGCCCTCAGACTCAAATCTCTCTGTTTCCCCAAGGAGCAGCCCAGTATCTGAAATTCCACTATTACAGATGTTCTGCTTTTGGTCAAGCATTGCTATTTCACTTCAAATGCCCCTAGCAGGTGCAGAGCACACTATGGAATATCAGACTTGGAAGGGCTTCAGAAGACTCTTCAGATCCTCTCTCTATTTTAGAAGTGAGGAGATTGAGTTCGAGACAGAAGAAATAACTCACTCAGAATCACACAGCTTATTAGTGATAAACCCATGATTAGAGTGTGGGAGTTGTGTCTGAAAATTTAAGATCTGTTCTTCATTTGGAGATCAAATTCTCCCATGCCAGCAATGAAGAACTTTGGGAGTCTGTAGTAAGGTGATGGTTGAGAAGAGGAAAATATTACAGAAAAGAAAAAACAGAGAAATCTGAAGCCTAACTACACAGGTTTTTCAATGAAAAGAGCATTGGGGCCAGATACACTTACTGGCAAATTTGCTGTGTTATTATTTGTTGATTTATATCACTCTCACATTAAGACTACAAGAGGTCAGGAAACTTGTCTTATTTTTCTTTGTAGTCCTAATACTTAGCTATTTCCTGGCCATGAGTAGGTACTCAATAAATATTTAATTCATGAAATTAGGATCTGAGAAAAAATTAACACATGCTTGGTCTAGTTAAAGAATATTTTTAATATTTATTTTAATCCTGAGTACAAAGGGAAAAGATGCTCTTTTTGTTCTAAGTATTTTTCCTTAATTTAATAACCTTATTCTTCCCTATTTATTCATACCCCTACTTTTAAGGATTTGAAATTAATTCTTTTACACAATCATTTAGATATTTCTTTTGTCTTTGTACAGATCATGAGGCTAATGCCGTATGCAATACTAATTCATAGTAGTAGTGATTCAGAGCATTACTAGTACATACTAATTCTAGTAGCCAGCTGGGGACAAATAGCACCCTTTTCCCTGTTATTAACACAGTATCCTAAGAAGGAGCCACAGTCCATGAGGGTTAGCTCTTTCTCATATATCAAAGCCTTTTAGTGATCCTTGACAAAATCTTCTCAGAAAACCTCAATTCAGAAATATGAAAGTAACAATGGAGATCCTTGGAATGAATTGTTCATTTATTTTTCTTTAAAAAATTGTGATCCCAACGCAAACATTTTTTTCTTGAAAAACCTTTCCATTTTAATCAGAGAACTTGCCCCTAAATGTTGTATGCAATTTGTGATGTAGATAGAATGAAAACAAATGGGGAAGAAATGCCACATTGAGGACGGATTTGTTTTCAGACAGTTGCTCAGTTCCTCTTGAATCACTGAAGGGAAAACATTTAGTTGTCATCTCGATTTAGGAAACCATGCTGTGATTCTGAAACCTCTTTACCTCTAGTCACAGTCTGAAATAGAAAGTCTCCTTTTCAGGATCCCTTAATGAGTTTGGAAAATACAGAATTTTTCTCTTTCTTTCTTTCTTTCTTTCTTTCTTTCTTTCTTTCTTTCTTCTAATTAAAAACATGTGTTTCTTAAATAAAACTTGCTCAGACTGTAAGAGTCAGTAAATTGTGCAAGTGGCTAAAAGCAAAGAAAGGAAACAAACTACCTTTATTGTCTTAGGCCACATTAATTTTGATAATGTTCAAAGTAGAGGTGGTTATGATGCTTTTCAGTTCATTTTAAACTGACCAATATTTGGATCATTGCATTCATCTGGGCTATGAGTCTAAGAAGGATATATCATATTCTTGAGAGGGAGCATGTTCAGATGTAGATCAGGGAGGGCCCACATGTGGCCATCTGGAAACATATGAAGAAACTAGACTTGTACAGTAGTCCCCTCTTGTCTGCAGCTTCACTTTCAGTGGTTTCAGTTACCTGTGGTCAACCCTGGTCTGGAGGCAGATGATCCTCCTTCTAGTGTATCGTCAGAAGGTAAATAGTAGCTTAATGTTACATCACAATGCCTATGTCATTCATTTAGCTTCATATCATCATGTAGGCTTTTATCATCTCACCTCACCATAAGAAGGGTGAGTACCATACAACAAGATATCTTGGGGG